>NC_086261.1:13502166-13805333 GCF_021018805.1 Prinia subflava
TCCTGCCATGTGTCATGCATCCTCCTGCCACTGCTATCTTATCTTGCTTTCTGGAACTCCATCTAAACACCAGCCCTGCACCTGGCATCTCCTACGTGCCTCACTCCCTTGAATTCCTCACAGAGACCTCAATATCTTTGTGTTTTTGCCATGACTGCTCTCCTGAGGCTTTCCTTATTTCCTGTTTTGGTTTCAGACTCTGCAGGTGTTTCTTCTTTCCAGGCTTTCTCATCCTTCTGCCTTCTTTTCATACTTGGGGTTTTTTCCTTCCTCCCTTGCTTATGCTCCTTCTTCATCCTCCCAGCTTCTCACCATCACTTGCCTTTGTCAGCACAATTCTTTGGCTTGTTTTCAGCCATTCACATTCATCCCTCAGCATCCCTCTTGACCCAGTGGGTCTCCACTCTCTCTATCTCTGTTCAGCACGTGGCTCTGACTCACAGGACAGAGGAGTGATCTCCTCTGGTGGATGCAGCTCATCTCTCAGATCAATGCTGTCCATGCTGCCACCTGCCTGTCCAGCTGCACCTTGTCATCAGCCCTCCCATCACTGCAGGCTGTACTGCTCAAGGACAAGCAGCCTCAGAACTGTCTTGGCTTTCCCTTTGCTGTTCCATGAAACATAAATTACCACTCCCAGGCTGTTTGCATCTCTTCCCGTGGCTGGCATCATCGCCTGTAGCCTGTACTGACTGTGCTGTCACCCCTCTGTATGATGCTGTGTGCTTTCTCTGTGCTGGCTTTTCTGTGCTAAAGGAATTCACACAAAGCTACACAGTTAGGGACTTCTTTTCTAGAGTACTGAAATTTACCTGGGCTTGTGCTGACCACGCTCTTCTGCTAACTAACCCAACTCTTTTCCTTGTGCTATTAACACATACTTTTGCTCTCTAAACTGCAGAGGCAGTTTTTTTGATCTTTAGTTTGATAGCACTCAACATATTTGGCCTTTGCCAAAACGATCCCTGAATGGGCAAACTTCACCCTTAAGGGAGGCAGGCTGGGGTGGAAATCACTGTGGTAACAGGTGAAGTGCATTATTTGTTTGAAGCATTTGTTAAACAATTAGCAGCTGCTCAGTGCAATTTTGGGGAGCTCTTGCGGAGGAGAGCCTTGTGTGAACACAAAACCAAGCTAAAGGTATGAATTTTAAGTTATTATTTAAAAGTTTGTAAAACCTAGAAGCTTTCCCAGGGGCTGTTGCTTCTGAGCAAAGGTTATGCACTTTGAATTAAGATTCTGTGAATGATAAGAAAGCAAAGTCAGGTTTAAAGAGTCCTGTGTTAAGGAGGGTGCAGTCTTGAAGTCTGTGAAAGGTTAGAGTACAAGAGGATCATGAAAGGATTTGTGGGATAATGAAAGGATGAATCATTAAATGGTTTAGTCACATTGAAAAAGGTTTCTGATTATGGTATTGCTGTTGTGTATTTCATTTTTTCCCAGTTCCAGATCATTTCAAAATGTATATTGGGAGCTGGGAAGCTTGTGCTGTTTTGAGAATGGACTGATATATTGGAATGGGCTGTTAATACAGTAAAAATAAAGAATGGTTATTATAGTTTTGAAGTTGTTCATGTGAATAATCTTTTGTTTTGACCATGCAAAATTCAGAAGAGATTTGGAACTGTTTTGTTTCAGTGCTTTACAACAAAAACATGGAAATGGAGCTAGAAAATGATTATAGGAAATATAATATATAAGAAAAGAAAACTAGGAATGCAAATGGAGGAGAAGAGACCTGCGAGACCTAAAGCTGGCCAGTCCTGCAGGTCTGAGAGGTGGCACAGAGACACAGCTTAAATGTGCCCTGTGAGTCAGCTGTAGTGTGTGAGGCAGGGATCTGTGCAGCACCAGCTGCAGTCCCCTCATCCCTGCATTGCTGGGAGTACCTGATTGCCAAAGTGCTCAGATTGTAACAGATTGTCTGTGCAGCAGCTTTAACCTTTCCTGAGGGAGAGAACATGCAGTCTGGTTTGCCTGCTATGGTGACAACATTATCTAGAGGATTTAACCACCTAAAAATTTTTGCTAAGTATTTAGGAAATAACATTTGAAGAAAAAAACCTAAATGCTGCTGGACTTTAACTATTTTTGGCAGTCTTTGAGACCAACTAAGGGTAGAAAAGACATCGTTGCTTTTTCTGTTTTTTAATGTTCTGTTGATAGTGTTCTGTCTGGCTTGTGGACTACTTCTAAGGGCCATGTGATCAAAAAAAGGTCAGTGACAGTGAGTGCCTGTGTGGAGGAAATGGGGCTGGGAAACCGAGAGAATATGGAAACTGTGGCTCTGTGCTGTGGAAGTTCTGAACCTGCCACAGGCACGCATATCAGGGGTCAGGGAAAACAACACCCAGACACTCCTGACTGATGAATCAAAACTTGGGTGGGAAGCCGTGGCAAGCGCTGGTCGCGGTCCCCGCGCAGCCCCAGGCGGGGTTTCGGGCTCTGCGTGCGGAGCTGCAGACACGCCACAAGCCGGCAGCCTTCAGCAGCCTCCCGGCTCAGCAGCCCCGGCCGAGGGCTGGATGAGGCTGCGGGGCTGTTCCTGTGTGCAGCTCCAGTGCAGAGCCAGCTCCCGGCCCCAGGAGCTGCAGCCTCAGGCATGTGCCTTGCTGGGTTTTGCCAGTGAAAATCACCTGTAGCAGGGCCCAGTTCTGGCACGGTTTGGGTGGAGTCTGGCTCATCCTCTGCCTGTAGCAAGTTAGTGCCTGCAAGGAGTGTACTTGGGCCAGGGGAATTGCAACTGGCCTTTTATTACTAATGAAAATGAATGGCAGGAAGGGGACAAGCCGAGGGAATACTGTGTTGGAAGAAGCTGTGTCCTACCCTATGGACTCTACTGTAGGAAAAGCAGCTTTTCTGCTTTCCCAGCCCTGCTTCTTTTTCAGAGCAGGGTGAGAAAGAAGCATAATTCCTCCAAAGGATTTTGTAAGGACAAATTTTTCAGGGTGTAGGTGTTGCATGTTGTGGCCTTGTTCCAGGGAGGTATTTTCCCTTAGTTTGTGATTTACTGGTTTGGGGTTTTTTGGGGTTTTTTTTGCAAATTTACTGCTTTTAGGATGGTATGTGTGGAGATCACCATTGAGATTTCCTGCTCTCCTAATTTTTGGGTTTAGGTTGTGAACTCTCATGTTGTGGGAGGGAAAGGGAAGTTGAAATGACAGCTGTGTGAAAACATTTATTTTGTTGCGGCATTGTTTGTTTTTCAGTCAGCTAATGATTGTATTTTGTTCTCATTCTCTGCAGTGCTCTGTCACTGCTGCCACTGTGGTGGGCAAATGTTAGCTGACTGCAGCCCAAACATTTTCCAGTCACACTGACTTTTCATGGGATATGGATCAAACTGCATTTGACCCCTTTGTAAATCCATACTGTAATTATTATTATTATTATGTATGCAACGCTTTAGAGGCATTTAGTCATCTCTTGTTTAAAGTAACTGTTCTGATCACTTGGTTACTAAGCTTTTGCTAAATTGCCCCTTGATTTGGTGAAGCATGAAAGCTCACTGTAATACTGAAGTCAAAGCTTGATTCCTCTAGGAACATTTATGTGCAAGTGCTCTGTTGAACTGGGATATTGGCTCTGTGTTTTGTTTAATCTCTGTGTGCAAGGCAATTTGTGAATAAGAGTTGTGAACCAGTTACTGGATGTGAAGAGACATAAATGAGCCCAGTGAAATGTGTGTGGGAAGCAAATTGATTTTCAACTTGCTAGAACCATTGAACTAAGCATTTCACTTCTAATCATGTAAATATGAGTGAATGTGTCCTCCAGCAGTAAGTTTAAGAGTGGCTTCTTGACAGGAAAATTTGTAAGAATTTGTATTGACACCCTCATTGCTTTTCTTTCAGGTTTATATTGGGGACCATAATTGTGTCATGCATGAATTGGCAGATCTCCACTGAAATCATGAGGGATATGAGTGGAGCCATAATGCTTAATGAACATATTCCTATTTCCTCCCTCTCCACACAGCTGGTATTAATGTACTTGCTTATTAGATCAAGACAGTGATATAATGTGGCAAGTGGTTACAGTCCAAGGTTTGCTGAGTCTCTGAAGCTGAGTACTTGATAGGAGATATTCTTTACACACTTCTGAATAGAAATTTCAGTTGTAAAATTTCTGTACTTTTTTTTTTTTAACCTGGAAAAATATTTTCTCAATTGTTACTTGAAGGCGGTAACATACACGTTAAATTTACTCAGAGAGCAGTCAGACGGTGCTGGGAGTACTGCAGCTCTGGCTGTAACAGCAGGAGATCTCCTGCACCCATTTCTGAGTTGGAGCTGTCGTCTGCACTGGGCCCAAATACTGTGACAAACCTCGAACTGCAGAACCACAGCTGGAGATGGAGGTGCAATGACAGCGTTTGTGGATCCTGGGGAGGGAGAGTGACTTCTGCAAGGCTGAATGCTCAGCTGAATGCTTTGCCTGGTAGGTGGATACACCTTCCCAAACTGACGCTCTAGGGAGAGTAAACTACAAATCAATGAAATTAACATTCCCAAGTAATTTAAGTGGTTTTCCATTGAAGTTGCAAGGTGCCTGTCTCTCATAGTTCAATGAGAACTAAAATTCCTCACCAAGAGAGGAACCTGGTATTAGTACTGGGTACTAACTTGGCACTCTTTTCTTCAGCCATCTTATAACTCTGCTTCCACTTATATTCAATTAACATTGATTTTCTTCTGTTTTCTTACAAATCTTTAAAAACGAATCTTCCAGAATTTACCTACAACAAAATGAACCCCCTGATTTTGAGTAACAGATAATATATATATATATATATATAAACACAAGCTAGGTTATCTGGCTATTATTTGAATGTATGAAACCTTCAGAGACTCTGTGATAAGTTCTTTCTGTTCGAGTCACTGTTACGAGTGGTCTGTGTTGTCTCCTGGTTACTATAAAAGTCTTGATGTAATTCTGGTTTCCAGAGTTACAGATCCATCAATTCCATTTGTAATTATGTGTGAAATTATTTTGTCATTGACTTTTCCCCTGCTTTTTCCTTATGAGGGATAAAAAAAAACAAACCCAAGCCACACAGATTCACAAAACCTTTCTTATATGTAAAAACATTTTCTTTACTGACTCAGGTTATTTCATATTGATTAGAAGTTCCTAATCCTTGGTTTCACATGTCTTTCTCAGAACTGCTTTAAGTTGGCATTGTACTGATTATAGTATTGCTTAAATGATAGCTGATGATAAATATTATCCATGCACAGACATTGGGCATCATCATGTGTCATGCCTGCAGACCCGTTTTTTTGCCTGCATGGCAGATTTTTGTGGCTGTGAGCCAGGAATTTTAATGAAAGAAAACATCAAAGATGCAGAAGAAATGAGAATATTAGTCAAGGAAGATACACAGTGATGCTCTCTGATAACCCCTGGTAATTGACATTAGAACTATGTGGGAGCAACTTAAATAAACATCTGGACACTGAGTTTAGACATTTCCAGTGACAAAACCCAGACAGATCTTCTGGACTTGCAATAATAAATATTTCAGCGCAGTCCACATGAATCAACTTAGAATTCTGTTTTCAATTATTCTAGTTTTATAAATATATCATAGTTAATTATTCAGGGATACAGTTTCTTTTGAAGATTAAGGAATTTGATGTTTGCTTCATTCACATAAAGTTCCATTTTTTATTTGTATCAAACTTACTTCTGTTTGTACAAAAACAATAATGCAAGCTTGCCAGAAGCCATTAAAGCAGAATGCAACTGAACTTTTCCTGGGTTGGAAGGGCCTTTTCTGAAATTCCTGGCAATGCACTGTACTTCATTCCAGCTATAGTAACCACTTAAATTGTGCTGAAAAGAAAATTACAAATAATAATTTTTAAAAATTATTCTCAGTATTTAGAAGATACTTTATCTTTTTTACTTTTGGTAATGTGATAGTGCTAAGAATGTGGTATCCCTTACAAACAGTGAAGAGATGTTTATATCTACCAAAGTATTTTAAAAAGGTAGTAATGAAGCTACAAGACTGAATGGAATACTGCAGCCCAGATCTGATCGTAGTATTACAACTGTGAGGAGTCAGTGGCTTGCAAAAGCACACTTAATTTTTGGTTTTATCTCTATATTCTTTAGAGAAGTCTCTACTGTGGGCTCTAATTGTAAAACCACTTATTTCAGGAGGAATGAATCATGTCTCTGAGGCTGAAGTGTTATTTCCACATTATATTAAAATTATTCATGCTTTAAAAAAGATTATTATTATTATAATTTTGAGATGATCTGTACCTTTGTTGCTGGGGGCCCTGGACAAAATGAGGAATTCTTCTGAAGTGTACTCAGTATTTAGGAATCTTCAATTTCCACTTTCAGTTTAATTTATGCTTCCCCACAGCCCGGCCTGTCAACATCAGCTCGTTCTGCAGTTCCCTGCCTGGCTGTCTCTAGCAGGAGCACAAGTGTAAGCTGGCTGCCAACGTTACACTGGCTGGGCTGTGCTGTACCACTGGATTAAGAAAGTTTTAGGGGGTTGCTGTGTTAGTCTGACCTACAGGTCATCATCCCTTTCAGAGGGGCGAGAGGCAGGCATGAGTTGAGCACAATTCAGAAAATCTCTCTTGTGCTGGCTGACAAAGTTGTTCCTGCATCAGGCTGGGCTTGTGTGGCAGTTGAGGTTAGAAGGGACCTCAGGAGAGCTCCTGGCCAGGCTCCTGCACGAAGCAGTCACTTCTGAGGCCAGGTGACATTGCTCAGGGTGTAATCCAGACTGGTCCTGGAAACCTCCAAGGAAGGAGACCATGCAACCTCAGGATAGCCTCTTCCCACGTATGACTGTCCTCCTCCAGTTTATGCCTGGCTCTGTCTTTTGATGATGCCCTTACAGGTACTGGAGGATGCTGCTCAATTCCCTTGAGGTCTCCCCGTCTCCAAGGTGAACAGGTACTCTGCTGCCTCAAGCAGTTTGCTCTTTACCAAGGCCCTCAAGGCCTTTTCAGCAGGGCTGCTCCACAGCTTGAGATTTCTGCACAAATCATAGGCAGGAATGTCGGGAAGTTGTGGGCTGACCAAGTGTATTGTATTCAGTTCTGTCTCAGCTCTCTCAGATTAATAAAGTATATTTTGTGCTTTCATATTCTGAAAACAAAAAAGTAACTTATACTGAGATCAGGATAGCCGTGCTACCCAAAACTTCACTGTTAATTAAAACAAGGCAATTTGTGCTTTGTAACCCTTTCTACATACTATAAAAATGATGGATAAGGAAGCACAGTGAAAGCTATAAATCAGCCTTGAGTTTGATAATCTAATAAGAGCATCTCTTTGGCGGTTTCACCTCTTGCTCATTGATCTGTAGCTCAGTAATTAATTTTCCTTAGTTTTATCCTTGTATTTATTAGAATACCTAATTCTTTATTGCTAAAACTATGCACCGGAAATTTGTAGTGTTCAAGTTCAGACAGTGCAATTTATTCATTGTTATAGGAACACAGAGGAGGAAGACAAATTATTTAGAGGTTTATTATTCAAAGAGGTGCACTTGAGGAAAGACAGAGAATAAAGCAGAATGGATAAATCTAAGGGGAAAATGTAGGTTGTGAATATTAAGCAGCTCTTATAACAGAGGAATTATCTGTTGAATGATCCCCCATGGGCAAGTGTTCAATGTTCATTGCAGGTGCTCACAGCTCTGCACTGAAGAGGTAAATGGATAATGGGGAGGTGGGGATGTTGCTTTGTGTGTGCTGCCCATGCCGTGACTGCAGCATTCCCTTCTGTCACAGGGCAGCCACTCTTCCCGGGTGTATTCCTGGTTAAAACCTCAGGGTGTGGTTTGGATACCTTACTTTCATGGAAGTTAAGGGAAATTGCTCATCAGATCTTGAATCTGAAATACATTGACAGTTCTGATTTCCTCCTGCAGTTTTGTTTTCTGATCTTGCTGAAAGGATGGGGCAGTATGGGTAAATGCTTTGCTTATCAGCTCTGCCCCATTCCAACATTACTTTTTCCCAAGAAGGAAAAAATGCTGATAAAAAACAGTAATAAAATTAGCTTCGATTCATTTGTAGCAGATGAAAATTCTCTTTATGCATTATTTTTGTGCTTAGTCTTGACCCATAGTTTGACTCAAACTACCACACAGTAGAGAGGAAATGAAGTTTATAGGTTTCTACTTAATGGCTGTTGAGACACTTGACATATGTACATTTAAAATCTTAACTCATTTCTCTATTTCAGTATTTTTATTTCCTAAATGATTATTAAGTTTTGTAGAGACCCAAAGATAACAAACTTCTAGGCAATATATACATTACAAGCTGACTTTTATGCTCATGTGCCCCATACTTATATGCAGAGAAAAGAAACAATGAAAAGAAAGCAGGATGTAGAAAAATGTTAATCAAGTAATTATTTCATTACTTGTTAAAGCTCTCACTTTCTTTATAAATAGCACTTTGTTTAAAACAACAATCAAAAAACCCCAAACAAAACCAAAAGCAACCCATCAAAGAGCATATATTGTTATTGGGTTATCAGAATCGCCCTGCAGAAAAGAGTACAGATCAGGAATATTAGACAGATGTTAAGAATAGCTCTGTTCTCTATCTTGCAAGCAGTTCTCAGGGTTATCAATTGCATTTGGCTTTTAGAATAGAGGTAGTTGGCAAAGTACCATGTAATATTTCATCCATTATGCCTGTCTTATGAAGCATCGCACACTTCTTCCTGGAATTGGTGCTCCCTCTCCCCTCCACAGAGATCAGACTGCTTTTACTGGGGGAATGGATCTGTGGGAGAGTCACCCGAACTGCACTCTTCCTATCTTTTAAAAACAGAGAGATGAGAGATAAAGTTTCATAGGTCTGGAGGGAGCAGCAGTTTGTATTTCAGTCTGTGTCACATCTGTCTACCTTGTGTAAGTGGTCCATAACTCTCTGCCACAGCTTTGGAGGAAGGTGCTCCAGAGGACTTGGTGTGCTCTTTTCTATGCTTTAGCATGTAAGAAAGGATATCTCTAAAATATTTGGAGGCTCTAAGAATCAGTGATGTAGAGATTAGGATGAAAACCCAGTACACCTTTTCCAGATGTATAAAGAAGGGCAGCATGACACTTATTCTTAAACCCAGCCTATACTTATGTTTTGTGCTAAATTGATGTCTAAGTAAATAGCTTTCCTGGTGGAGTAGAGGAGACATGAGAGTCAGATTACACTTTATCACAGAACTTGATATGAAATCCATACTTTGTTGCCTGGACAGTGCAGTGAGATGGATATCTGTGGTAGTAATGTAAGAGGATGTTTGTAGGAGTGCTATATGTCACAGGGCTGCCCTGGATCAAATAGCATTGAAATACATTGTACATGGGCTTTGATCAAGGACCACGGAGCCATGTCTAGCCCATGGAGAACCAGGAGACCCACTTACAGCCTGCCACTGCAGCAGGAAATGTTTTTCCTGGGTTATGGTTTACTGTTATTAATGCTGATGCTGTATAGTAAAGGATCACCCAATAGTACTAGTTAAAGCAGGGTATTATGTGGATACACAACTAACTCCTGTTTTCTGTTTAGCTGCAGCAGCCCCAGAGCGATGGTTATGCTGCCTTTATGATTCTTTGCCAGCTCTGTAGAGCCAATACTGGATGTGGCACACAACCTGCCAGGGGAAGAGTGCTTTTGAGAGCAGCTGTAACAACTGAGACTTGTGTGATTAATCTGAATGAGTGTTGCTATTTGTTTCACCTGCTTAAGACCAGGTGCTTAAACCCAGGTGATGTCTGACTGAGCCATGTCCTCAGGAAAGTCCCTGTTTGTGCTTCCATCTGAAGAGTCGCTATCCCCTCTGTGATCACCCTGTTCCCCACTGCAGAGCTGTGCCATGCAAGGCATTCAGTGGCTTTTGTCATTGTGCCAATGTTTCAAGGCTGCCATAGCATTTTTAAAACCTAAGGTAGAGAGAAACCAATTTTTTTTTCCTCCCCACAAAAATGGCCTTGTTAGGGACTTGTGTTAGGGTTTGAAAATCGTAACTAGTGTTTTGTATGGTTAATGCACTCGGGTGTAATGCCATGGGGCCCCAGTGGCAGCAGGCAGCACGCCAGCACCCTGCCTGGCTTGGCAGGGCGATGGGAGCAATGGAATCTCATTAGCACCAAGCTCTGCCTGGGTTAATGAAGCCCTGCTAATGAACAATGTTGTGCTAGGTAGAGTAACCTCATGTCAGTAGAGTAACCAACCATGATAAAGTTCAGATATTAAGAGGGTTTGAAAATATCTTTTGATATTTTTATTGATGATACAGGTCTATGCAACCTTGCATGATCTTATTTCTGTTCCCTTTGCTTGAGGAGTGTAGCTGGCCTGTTTGTAGCTTCTGACTAACGGCTTAACTCCAACTGTAACACAATGTTCTGTGGATTTATGATGTTCAGTCTAGCTGATATAATCATGTAATAAATATCTATTTTTTTTCATGTTACTTTAATTAAATATCAGACTTCTTTACAGAGCTTCAGAAAAGGGGAAACACCAAAGCGGGAGATGCGCCTTGCAACTCACTGCGCAGGCCGGACTGGGCTGTGGGGAGCACCCGAGCTCGGGGTTGTGTTTGTGAGAGGCGGCACAGCCCGCGCAGCCCTCCGCGGTGACAGCCCCCGAGCGGGCCGGGCTGCGGCGGCTCCGGGGCCGCTCCAGGCGGGAGGAGATGGCGTGGCTTCCCCTGAGCTGCGAGGAGCTCGGTGAGAGCTGAGGAAAAACTTTAAATGGGCCATAGCCTGGAGGTATTGTGCTCTCCCTGGCTGACAGCCTGGGCCTGGAGCGCAGCCAGGGAGGGCGGAATGGGGCCCTGGGGCTCTGCAGAGATGAATAAAATAAATAAAATAAATAACCCCGCGCCGCGGCCCTTGCGCGCCCGAGCGGCCGCGCGGGGCCGGCAGCGCCCTCCTCTGCGCGGCCTCCTGAGGGCACCGGGCAGCCGCGTCTGGTTTTTATTATTAAAAGAGGGAAATGAGAGAAAAAAAGAAAACAACCCCGCAATGTAAACACTCTTACAATTGTTGCGGAAACTGGATATAACAGGTTATTCAAAGGGGGGGACAAATTAAGCCATCTGTACATGCCAAGTTTACATTCACATCTGTTAATTGTGAGGGGGTGATTTAAACCGTGTTTTAGGGCCTGGTGCGGCACTGTGAATGTGTACTCTGGAAAAGAGGGTTAAACGTGCCCGTGTTCCACGAAGGCCTGGCACACGCCGGTGGCCGTGGACCCACACCGCGTTCTCGGGCCGTGCCGCGGGCGCAGCGCCCGCCCGGCCGCCATGGCCGCGGCTCCCCGGGCCGGCCCTGCCCGCGCTGAGGGCGCCCGGGCCGCCCTCGGCCGGGAGAGCATCGCTGTTGTACTGTCGGCGCTGTGCCGCTATTACCCTGTCAGCAATGGACGGTAAGAGGAAACCAGCCCTGTTTTAAAAAATTTTGAAGTTCAGAAAATGCCAGTGTTGTTGCTACCACTACATTTTAGGAGTGTGATGTCTTACTATGATATTATTACATTACTCTTATATCATCCACAGTATGACATTTTTGAGTTCAGTACAGTCATTTTAACATCAAACAGCAAATCTTTTACCTCACAAAATCTTCAGCTGAGTTTAGCATGAAGATAGGTTTAAACTTACAATAAAGACAAGTCTGGTGTGGCTCTGCGTGCTCACATGAGTGCCTATCTTAGAGAGCCAGGATCCACTTCTTGCTGAAATTCTGCTTTCAGTAGGAACATTTGAAATGTCAGAATCGTTAGTTCAAACTGCTGTTTTCTGGTTTCTTGGCTGTTACTGCAAAATGTCATCCCATTAGAAACATAATGGTATCACTGCCCAGTATTTTATTGAGAATTTCAAATTACTCAGTAGGGTTTGGGGGCAGTTTTGTTTGTTTTGTTGTTGTTTTTTTCTTTAACACGATCACCTGAAACAATCATACATGAAAATATCTGTTCCGGTTGTATAAGGTGAGTTTCTATGCCTGAAATCTGGAAAATCAGCCCTAAAGGTAAAACATTTTCTTAATTCTATCGGTTATAAGGAATCCAATGCTTTCTATGTTTACAAATAAATAAATCAATCAATCAGCGGATTCCCATGATTTTCTGTTTGGAAATTTGCTTAATTTTTACTGTTTAGAATTGTTAATACTGAAAATAAATACAGCAGAGGAAGAAAGCATGTTCTGTGCCTGCTCAAATGGACTCCTAACATACTTTGGTTTTGTGAGTGGCCTTTTAATTTTAAATAAGCTATTCTTATATAAAAATTCTTTTCATTAAGTTGTTAAGATGTTTTTCTAAATGGAATTTTTTGGTAAACTTTATTTGTCAGTAGAATAATAATTAAAATGTAAATAAATGAATATTCAGTAACTGGAAAACCTTGTGCACAGCCACAACAAAATGGTTTAAGTAACATCTTATTAAACTGTAATCTTTACTTCATTATTGAACTGTTAAAGTTCAAGTTCTAAGATACAAGGCCATTATCAAATTAAGACAGTCTTCCTTTTTAACATCTTTACAACTACACATTTTGTAAGTTTACATACGTAAGTAAGTTTACATGCATATATGACAATTGGAAGCCTTTGAACAACATGCATTAATTTAATCTTTCAATGAGGTTTAGTACATATTGCCTTGCAGAGTACTTGGGGAGCATGAGTATTTGCAAAGATATCTGTGACATCTGTTCTTAATATTCTAACATCTTTCTTCCGTGTATGTTTGATAGACAACATATTTTTGGCAGTCTTTGTTATTAGAATTGCCAAAATGTTGATATTGAGTGCCTTGGTTTTCGATGAGTGCAAGCCAAAATGAGCCTTTTCAGAGACTCATCTTTGGAACCAGGTTTTTGCTAGAAAGTCATGTGTTTCAACATTCTTTTTAGGTAATCAGAAATAGATTTATAATAGAATAAGGAAATTATTTCTGTTCAGGAACAGTTGTTTAAATATGCCCTCTCCCTCATCTTTATTTCTGATCTGTGTGTTTCTGTACACAGCAGTGTGTTAGAACTCCATCCAAGTCTTGGGCCATGCGATTTTGCACCACTAGATCCTTAACCCTCCTAAATGCCCATTTTAAGTGCATTGATATGAGTATATAAATGGCATTTCATTAGGGGTTTTCTGAGACTCAGATGTAACAGTGTTGAGCACTGTGCTGTGCAGTTTTTAGAATTCTGAGTACAGAGTGAAAGGCACAGCCATGAGTTAAGGGGCTTCTTATAAAATATGCGAGATGCCCCTTCTGAAAGATCCGTGTAAAGTCCAGGTCACACCAGAAAGCAAAGAGAAACAGTTAGGAAGTACCTCCAGGTACTCTGAATTAGCAATCTGAAATAGGAAATAAGGTTCCTGGGTGTTTCTTTTCAGGAGCTAAGTGACTGTCATTTCTCTGAAATCACACCATCAAATGATCAGGTGCCTGTAGAATTCAACCGGGATTAAATCCTCTTATTGCAGAGTGTTCCCTTCAAGTCTGTTTGTTGAATGTCTCGGAAAAATTCATTAACCAGGGGTCCACAAACTGTTCTGTGGTGGTGTAGGCTGATGTCCTCAGGAAAAGCTGCTACCCAGTTTAGCAAACCTCAGGGAGAGGAAGAGCATGGGTCCAAACCTCTCTGACATGTTGAAGATCAGGTTCCAGCTGCTGTTCAAAGCATTACTTTGGTGGAGGAGCAGGATTACCCGCCTTCTCCTACTCTAGGAGGACAGACAGGGCTGCAGCTACTTTTTCTGGGGAGGCCAGTGTGAGCAACAGGAATGTATTGTGGATCAGGCACTAGTGGTGACTGCATGAATCCTGCTGGTACGTGCTGAACTGTGCAGTCCTCACATGTGCCATGTCAGAATGGATGTAGAAACCGAGCTTTAGGTATGAAGAAAAATTCGAGATGATAACTGAGGCATGGATCCTTCAGTGAGAGAAGTCAGGAGAGGGTTTCCAACCCTGTGCTGCAGTTTTTAACCTAAGTGGGATTTTCAGAGCAGAACCTAAGTGGGAGCTGAGTGTGTATCAGCTTTATTCATTGGACCTACTCACCTAAAAAAGTTGGAATTTAGTCATCTGTGACCAGAAATTAATGATGGAGATATTTTGTACAGCAGATACATGAACCAAAGGTCTCATGTTTATATCTGTTTCAGAATCTGCAGAAAGCAACAGTGAAAAGCTCTTGCAGACACTGAAATCCTGGCCCTGTCAAGGTCACGGGGCATTTCATAACAACTTAGATCAAATCTTGTAATGTGATATTTAATTTTGACTGTGAAGGTTTCTCTTATAGAAATAAAATTAATTATGCTGTTTTATCATGTCGCTCTGTGTTACAAATATTTATTTGCCAAATTAGTTTTTATTTATAATCCTGTAATGTTCAGTGTAACATCAGTGATGAGAAAATTGCCCTAGTGCTGGAGAAACACATGCCCTCAATCATTATCACCCTGACTCACTCCAACTTTATTAGAATTTTATGTTTTTTCTTCCCTCGCAGCCCCCAGGCTGCTGTTACCCAAACTGAGATAGACATACCTTTCCTGTTGTAGAAGGAAATCCCTAGCCATGAGACCTGTAGTAATGGTTATTGTTCTGTGGCTCTGTGGATGGCTATGAATTCTTCTTTGTTCAGCATGAGGAAAGAACACGCTTTATAATGCACAAGATACCAGCAAAATAATTTTTTTTTTAATTGCCTGAATAGTGTCACTGCCGTATGTCACTGTGACAACAGACACACACATCAGAAAGTATTTCTGATTTAGTTTTTTGAGTACAGTTCTCATAGTGGTGATATTTTTATTCCTGCCATAGTTTAGCTAAATGATTCACTTCCTATAGGAAAAAAAAATCCTATATTTTCAATATTACTTTTGGAGCACAGTTTCTTAAATCTGGTGTTTTGTACTATGTGGATTTTGGCTTCAGCTGCCCCAATCTGAGCTTTATGTGCAGTCAGTATGAGCTAGAGGTGCAGCCTCATGCACCAGACGCTGTGTGTCAATCTGAGCCTTCAGATTTGCAACGATGAGAACAAACCTGCAGCATTTGTACAAGGGATACAGCCATCTCCTGAAGGGCCTTTTATTTCCTCCCTGCCGTTTCCTGTCATGGAACTGATTTATATCAAAGTTGACTCACTGACCTTAAATGAAGCAAGTGAGTAAATACAGGATAATTAGTAAATGTGCAAACAGGCATGAAATGCATCTGAAAACTAGAAGAGCAAACAAACGAGGGCCAAGGGAGGCGCATCCCTTGGCAAAGATGTGCAATTTGTCTTTCTCTCAGTAGATGTCAGCAGCACTACAAACTTGCCCAGTTCACCGCTTTGAGAGCCCTTCTGTTTACAGTTTTTATTAGTTCACTATTTCAGATTCAAAGGATTCAAAGGAATATCCCATCTAAAACTAGTGGAAACTATTGCCCTCTGAAATGGGTTTAGAGACTCCCGTTTAGAATCTTAGAATAATATTGTATTCTCAGTAATGCTTTTTTTTATTCATAGAGAACTTAGAAGGGGCTTATTGCTACATTTTTAGAATTTTCTGAACATTTACCTCACATTTGCCCTCAAGGCAAATGTGAAGAAATACAAGATGTCTAATATTTTGCTTCTTTCTGTGAAGTAAATCAAAACCGTGGGAATGTTTTCATATAATTTGATTTACTCCTGTCTCCTACAATACATCTTCAGCTCCGTTCAATTAACTCTCTGCCTGCTATAAGAAAAGGGTGCAGTCATGTTCTGACTGAAAGCAATGGCAAGTGTTCTGTTGGATCTGCTGGGAGTAGTGAGCCCCAGAGGAGTTCACAACCACAAAGGAAGGATGTGGAAGGAAGTTTCTTGTGTGTAGAATTTTGTGTGTGTATGGCAGGGAGAGAAAAGGGTTGTTTATTTCAGTGTGTAAGGAACATTCATTTTGCTGCATATTATAAAATAAACAGAAATATTTCTAAATTGCCACGTATATGAAATGGGGACAAGAAGATAAACAATCCAGGGTTTATTTGGTTAGAAATGAAGAAATTTCATTATCTGCTGAGTCTCACAGGAGGGGTCTTTTCCTTCATCTGATCTCCAGCAGGAATCTCTAAGGGTACTTGTCAAGTGTGGCAGAGTTGTACTTTTGGAAGTTAAGACCCTGCTCTGAGACAGGATCAGCCCAGGCAAGCAGCATTGGCCACTTTCCCACATGTCTGTCACTGTCTTATTTGCAAAAGCATCAAAATGAGCAGCACTAAGAATTAGAGGCCAATTCAGCCACAAGCAGTGCTGGGGACATTTTGTGTGGCAATTGCTTGTCTCTAGGAAAATAGGCTGTGGCTGTTTTATCTTGACTGCAGGGTGTGCCTACACACGCTGTAGCCAGCTAGAGCTGGCCAACTCTGGAGCCAGACTTTTCCAACCAGAGATGCTTATTTCCACACACCCCTGCAGCCCTACCCAGCCCCCCAGATTTGGAGGGGGATCAGCTGGAGTGATTTTAACTTGGTAAAGGGAGATAAAGAGCTGTGCTTCCCAACCGGTGGTGTAGTCAACAACACTTGCAATTATCACACTCTTAGCAACATTTTAGTTTGTTTTCCATGTCATCTTCAGAATGTTTTAATTTCCTGTGTCACATGCAACTTTGCTGTGCATTGCCTTCAATCTGTAGGCTGGGGGCCACTATGTCATACTATCCCCTTTATATTTGTTCCCCAAACCCTCTGTCCTTTCTCAGGATCTGTTCCTTTTGGTGCTCTTTCCTTTAGTGACCTCTCCCACCTCACTATCCTCTGTTCCTGGCCTTATCAAGTGGATTTTGATAATTTTCTGCATGTCAGTTGATCCATTCTGTATCAAACCTTTTCACAACTGCACTTTTTTCATGACCTCCCTGGAGCGGGCTGGGAGATGCTCTCTCAGACCAGCACTGCCAAAGGAATAATTACTAGTTCCAGGGATGGATCCAAAACCCAGGGGAGCCGATGGAGTTTGGGCCCCCCACACGGGCCCATTGATGTCTGGATCTCAGCCTGGGTAGACGAAGCAGACAAGGAGAAGCAGCTTGCCAAGCTGAGCATAGGGTACATGGCTCCAGGGTGATGAGGCAGCAGCAATGCACAGCAAATTTCCCCTCAAGGCATCTGTTAGCAGCAGTTTGGGAACTTAACCAAATGACCCCAGTGTAATGCTGTTCTGCTCTCTCCATTGTTCTGGGGTTCCTTCTTACTTGCACGCTAGCGAGAGGAAGCTGGTGGCTTTGGCTCTCTCTCTGACTCCTTTGGCTCTCCTTGCTGAATGGATCTGTTTCTGCCTCCGTTGTTCAGCTGTTGAGCAAGTCTGTTTCTTAGGTTTTGGCTTGCTCTGCAGGGTATGAAGTAGGGAATGCTGAATCTGCTGCTGCTGCTTTGCGGAACATTAGATTTGGAGGGGCAGTCTTTGCCACTTCACCTCAGACTGAAACTGAAAGAAAACAGAAAAATCGTGTCTAGTGTCTGCGTGAATGTTGTGCAAAAATGTCTTCCTAGCCCTTGCTGACGTTACTGTATTGTTAATTAAGTTGTGAATTTGCATCTGAGAGTATCGGAGGGTCATGAGCAAAACACACACCTGTGCAAAGTTAAGCAAGAGTTGTCTCTGTTACAGGGATTGAAATCAAGGTGCAAAAATAATGAGTTAGCTCAGAGTTTACATAAAGGCTCAAGCAATTTGGCAGCAGAGTGACGGGAAATCTCCCCATCTTCAGGGCTGTGCATAATGACAGAGCCAGAAGTACTAAGTAAAGTGCAGTGCCGAACGCTGGGTTAGTTTTCATTGTCTTCGTGTAGGTCTCGTAGGAAACTTCTAAGAAATGAACTTCTGCAAAAGGATTGGGCACACAGCAATACTGCTGGATATTTTGGGATTGTAAATAATTGGTGTTTAAGTCTCAGAGTAAAAAATGAGTGTTCCTAACTTCATCCATACTGCAGTATGAAAGAAGAGATGCTGACTTAGTTTAAGATCATGCTTGTGACAACTTTGTCAAGTCATGATTGCTACACTGGTGGACTGGGTTAGATGAAAAGGGAGGTGGTGGCAGGACTGAGTTTTCTTCTAAATATGATTTGACTGAAGAGCCAGCATAATTTTTTATTAATACTAATAATGCTGAACATAACATCAAGGTTTAACTATTACACAGTTGCATACCTAATATGAAAAATAAGATCTTTCTGCATGTGCACAATTTCCTGACACTGATTTTGAGGCCTTATGTGCATCAACAATAATGGACCAATCCAGCCAAAATTTGCTTCCACAGCTGCTGGTCTTAGGAATTTCCCTAGGCCTCCTGTGCTCTGCAGCTGTGGAGGCTATTCCCTGCTCTGAACTAAAGAATCTCCCCTCTCCTGTGACTGGAAATGCTGAATGAGACATCCTGTAACACCCTGTTCAGAGGGGCAGAACTGACAGCCAAAGGCCATCCTTGGCATTTTAGACCTTGTAGATAATGACAAATGGTGCATAACCATGAGCAAGGAACCCCTTAGTCCTAAAACAGGGAAAGAGATTTTGGGGGAATAATTATAAAAGCTTATTGCCCAAAGGTCTTTGGGCTGGTTCAGCTCCAGAGAGAGTAAGGAGGAGAGATTTTAAGTAGCAGTTGAAAGAAAAAATCATCTGGCATATTAGAGTATTTTGACATCTTATGTGAGTGTAAAGGGCCCATTTCTGCACATACAGTAAGAATAAAACCTGGAGAACTGCTATGTGGAATGTTTCTTACAGAACCATGCAAAGCTTGCTGACTTTCATTCAGCTATAAAACTGTCAGTTGCCATTCTCACATGAATTCCTTAATTTGCACCTTTGAAAAGTTGAAGCCCACTTACAGTTTTGCAAGTGAAACCTGATGATTTCAAGTGTGTTTCAATTTGAGCTTTTAATATTCTTGTTTGAGCCTGAAACTCAAAGTGAAATTTAGGAGTTGCAAAAGCACACACAGAATACAGACAAATTGGAGGAAAAATTCACAAGAACCTGAACAAACCAAACTTGCAAGATTTCCCATAGCTCAGGCTTTCTCTGTTTCTGAAAATTATCTTAGTCTCCTCTTTGTCACGTGGCTGTGGAGGCTCTGATGGTGGAGAGGTTGTGACGGCGGGAGCTGTCAGGAGCAGCACTGTCAAAGAACTGCAGTGTCTTTCCATGGTCAGCTACTGTCCCCATGGGGACAGCAATTCATCTGAATCCAAGTTTGTCTTCAGACTCCTTACATGTATTAGAAAGGCAAGAATAGTTTAAGCTCTGTGGGTAATGTGTAACTGAAGCTAAAGAGACAAGGTTTGAAGCCTGTTTTGAAGCAGGGAAGTTTTAGTAACTGGTCTACAATAAAGGGGTAATTAAAAAGAACTAGGTGGTGGAAAACCAGAGTAATGATGAAGTTTTATCTAATTTCCACTCCTACAGCACTTTTGGTTGGAAAACAGACAGTAACCATGCTTTGTTATTGCATGAAATAAATAAAACAAACCCAGAATGCTGTGGTAGTTTCTTGATCTCTAAAGCATACAAAGCTGAAACCACCACATGCAAAACCCATCACAAGAAGAGCGAGTGCAAGCTGGAAGGTTGGTGGTACTTGCTCTCTGTAATGCACACAGCTCTCGGTTCTCAGCACTGAGAACTCAGCTGGCCTCTGGGGAATTGATAGGAAGTCCTGGCTCTGCTTGAGTCAATGGGAATTTTGCTGTGGACTTCAGGGAACTTCACAGAGTAGTCCTTGTTGTGCAATGTGTTGCTCCTGACTCTTAAAACCTTGAAAATCTCACAGTTGGGCAAATAGGCTTTTTAAGTGCTCTGCATCTTCTGCCAAGCAAGCATGGGAAATTGAAGGCAACCCATGTTCACTAAATCTGGCTAGGCTTCTGGTAGTGACATGCTCCCTTACCCATGGAAATGAAATACAGAATGTAGAGTACTATGACTGGCAGTGGTCTCATGCTGCGCATTCTTTTTACTTGTATGTTCTGTCACCTTCCTTTGCCTGTGCTGTCACCTGAACTGCTTCAGTGTACACACAGGCTTTGGCAGTATGGGGAGGAAGGACTCCTGTCTTGTTTGGTCTTTAGACATTAAGGTCCACTTCCACTCCTCACTTGAGCCTCAAGTGGAAGTTATCATCATTGATATTCAGTTATATTACTCAGATAATTTAATGTCTGTTAAGTAAACTGGTATCTCTGATTGTAACGTTAGTAACAGGGAAATGCTGTGTTCAGCAAGCAAATAAGGATTAATTTTGGGGGCCTGTTCCTGGCTATCCTTAGATATGTATTACCATCCCTGCAGAAGATATAAGATTTTTCTCTCTTAAGAATATCTTTTTGTTAGCTTTGAATGAGTAGGCTGCCAACAGTGTTACAGAAGTTTTTATTCTGTTCACACTATTTGTTGAATTCTTCCTGCTAAGTCAGCCAAAAATTTATTTTCACTGTATATGAAAGGCCTGCAGTAGGTATATTTGAGGGAAGGTAAAATTTAATTTATTGATCACTTAAAATTTGTGCATTCCTAACTGAAATGGCTGGGGTTCCTTGTGTCTCCTTCCCTTGTGTTTCTGCCTCTGCAAGGCTTAGGTACACGGATGAGATCTAGAGTCCTTTGGAGGACTTAAAAATAGAAAAGTAACATACTGTGTCTATTTCACTTAAGTAAGTCTACCTAAATAAATGTACAGATGAAATGACAAAAAGCTGGCAATAAAATGGCATGAAGCCTGAGGTACATATTTCTTGTATAGCATGTTGGTAGGGCCCTAAACCAGCTCCCTCTGTTCTTTTATAGCCAGATAACATTAGTACCTTCCAGTAATCTGTTCTTGTGGTGGGAAAAGCCTTGCTGAGGAAAAAACAACACTTAATTTAACACGAGTTTGACAATCACTTCAGCAAAATGTAGCATTCTTAAGGTGATGTGCCAGGGTGAATTGACCTCATAAGGTCCATGTAAGGAAATATAATTACATTATTTCCTAATATTTTGAACTTTAGTTTTTTCTAGAGAAGCTCCAAAGAAGTTTTTATATCTGTAGAGGAAGCAGCTGGGATCTTGGATGTAGGGACAGTTTGCCACACCAGTCAATAGATACCCAAATTTAAATGCCACATCAAGAACCTTTCTCTTCAGGAAAAACTAAGCCAAATAAAATGTGAGATTTATTTTTGTGGTGCCTCATCTGGAAAAACTCTCTGATGATTGCATTGTGTTCATAAGTATGACACAAAATCAGCAGAGTGTTGCTAGTGGTGTAGGATTTAGAACATTAATTTAAGACAGAAGAGTAAGCAGGAAGAGAATTGATTGCCAAGGGTGTAGGATTTGCTTTGCCAGTGCTGTAACCGGCCCGTGAGGGCTCTGTCTGAAGCCTGCAAAGTGAGCACATAATAGAGCTACCCACAGACTGTGGGTTAAATGCCAGCTGTGGCTGGTGCTTTTTTTTCCTCCCCAAGTATAGCTGAATAAGGAAAATTATATTTAAGCTTGTTTTAGTTGGGAATGTGACACATTAAAAAATCACCAGCTTACTTTCCCAGCCTTGCTTTCTGCAAAAGCCCAAATAACTTTAGTTGCCTCATAAATCCACAGTGATTACAATGTATTTATTATTATCTATGCAGACACAAAATGACCTCAGCAAAGAAGAAGCCAAAACAATTCCTTGATTTTGGGAGAAAAATCATTCAGGCCCCATCTCTCTTTCACCCACAGGGTCCTTCTGAGGGCTGTGACTTTGTCTTATGCTCCAGCAGGAAGCATTTTTGCCTGATGTTGAACTCTCTAGAGTGTGTGGCTTTTACAGGTACACTGTCAAGTGGAATTTGTATTGAACACGGAGTGTTTCACTTAAATGTTCCCTGTAAAATTACATTTGTTATTTTCAATATACCACTAATTAGTTATGTTTTGTTATTACTCAATTTCAAATAATATAAAAATTAAAGGGATGAAATATTTTTTGAGCTGTGTAAGGGGAACATGGGACCATGTTCACTTCAGCAGAGAGCTAAGCTGTTGAGAGGCGTGATAAAATAAGATTGTACAGCCTTGGAATTCTGTGTGTGGATGAATGGAATACGGAAATATGGTCCATTAATTTGTAAGGGATATTAACTATGTATTGATGAAGGGGCCTGAGTTCTGTTCAGTGTCATGGATGATATAATTGGAGATCATTAAATGCTGTATTAGGTATTCCACCCAATCATGTTTTGCTGTGAAAATCCCAGTGTCCGAGGAGAAACTCATTTAATGAAGTATCAACAGTGGCCACTTCTTACAAGGTTAGGCATAGACTCTCTCAAATTTTGGAAACTGGCAGCCTAAGAATACCTCGTGCTGGGTTGTTGTGGCGTATTGCTTTCACAAACTGATCAAATTCTTTTCACAAGACATTCTCATTTCGAGTTCCACATTCTTTTGTTTGTTTTGTTTCATTTTCCATGGTACTCCTTTATTCTTGTATTCTGAAAGATAATAACTACTCCTTCCCTGTTAAACCATATTTCTTTCCAAGTTATCTCATTTCAATTAATTTTTTTTTTTCTACTGCATAGAAGCTTTTTCAGATCTATCATCTCCTTCTAGAAATATTTCAATTAAACAAATTACCTAGAGATAGAAAGTACCAAACAATCTCTGTGTAATACACTCTGTCCTCCACTCCATTGGCAGAACAGTCATGACTGGATATATTGTGCTTTCAAGGCTTAAAAACAAGTGTTCAAAATATAATTATAGATTGAGATTAAAAAAGTGACACGTGAGATGTGCTTGCCAAAGTTAGATCACAGCCTAGTAAAGCAATATTTAAAACAATAATGTGTCTAGAAAAAGAATTTCTGTTGTAGATAACTTCTGTTGTAGATATTTTGCAGCAAAACGTTTGGTCAGGATCAACAGGGGACTGCCAGCATTAGGCTGCAGGAGGTGGGGATTTGTACAGACACTGTGGGTAAGGAAATGCCTCAAAGGGGATTTAATGGGCAGGCAAGTAACAAAGCTCTGTGGTGATCAGTCAGGGTGCTGAATATGACACTTTTATGACACTTTTATGCTTTTATTAGTGACTTTGGTATAAAAAGATAATATTGAGGAAATTTATTGATGATATCCAGTTGGTACCTATTGCTAGTGCAGAATGGGCAGGAATTACTTACAGCAAGAAATGAATGACCTCCAAGTTTGGACTAATAGGAACAGGCTGAAAGGTAATGGAATGAAGTGCAAGATCATTTACTTTGGGGTCACTGACAAACTCATACAAACTGGAGCTCATGGTTTGGAAACAGTGGAAGAAGGGACTTACCTAAGGATCAGGGGTTTGCTGGATAGCTGGTAGCCAGCAGTATGTTTCAGGCACAAAGGGCAAATGGAATTTGAGATTGGCTAGATCTTCCCAGCTGAAATCTGTAAGTATTTTTGCCTGACAAGACATGATGAAGCTGTATCTGAATACCATGTATAACTCCAATTTTCCTTGTCGAAAAAAGGGGAAATCAAGATTCAGCAAGTCCACAGAAGAGTTACTGGGATCATGGGAATGGTAAGCTTTTCTGTAAGAAAAAACTAAATTGGCAATGGTTTATTTAGCCTAGCAAAATGAAATTTGAGCTGTGATTTGTATCCATGGAAGAAAATACCAGAAAAGCAGTGCTGTTTAAAAGACAACAATTGAAGACAAACAAATTAATATAAGCTGTTCTTGAGGAAATATGAGCTGCAGTTTAGGTTTCTAAGAACAGAAGATCCAGATTCTGGAACAAACAGTGACATGGAATAAGAAGAACTAACAGGTGTTACTGTGGAGCACCATTTGTTTTTTAGAGGAGTGGTTCACTTTCTTGTGGCTGAAGCTGATGGCATGACCCAAAAGTCTTATGGAGAAGCTTCATAATTTTTTGCATGATCCTAAGTTATTCTTTGATTAGGGCTTACATGGCAGTTTCGTAAGGAGTGTGTAGAAATTGCATCGGATTTTATTTTTGATAGTGATTAAATTAGTGATGCTTTAACATAGTTTCGCTGTAGTAGGTTGGATCTTGATGCTGTGGGGAAAACTACCCTTTCTGGAAAGCCACAAAATTTACCAATCCTTCTGGTTTTGCAAGTGAAGGCATTAAAGCTGCATTAAAGGTCATCTGTCATTATCCTGCTGAAAGACTAGCAAATCAGTGTGCAGAGCTAGAAGCTGCTTTACAGTGCCATCATGTATTTCAAATTTCATGGTCATAATTTATCATTCTAGAACACTCATTTTTGCACCAATTCACAGTTCAAATGGCATACTTATTCCACTTAATGCATTTAGATGGACAAGAGGTTTCTACTTTCCAATAAAGAAAATATTTCACATTCCCTGTTTAACTTGTGTTTATAACTTGCTTAAAATGCTTTTGTTAAAGGCCTTTCTCTGCTTCTGTGTCTAAGTACCCAATGACAGGAGATATCGTGAAACCAGAATAATTTTCTGTGCATGAAAAAAGCTCTCTTAACTTATACACAGACAAAATCTTGTTGATAAACTTGTCAGCATATTCATGGTCTAATCAAAATGACATAGTATTCAAAGAAGAATCTTTCATAAGGATTTTCCATTCATAACAATAGAGTGCAGCAGTGTATGAAAATAAATACGCTGCATGGAAATTCATGTGGGTGTCAATCAGTGTTTTATGTTCTCTGATCAAGTTGTACCTTTGAAATCTTCTAAAAGCTGCTGTAATACTTCTGTTTCAGAAGAAAAACTATTGTCCCCCTGGCAGGATTAAGCCTATGACAGTTCTCACCTTGCCTCTTTTTTCTCTTGATGTGTGTGTCACCATAGGTTTTTGTATGTAAGGTTTTTAAGGCCTAGGAATGCCAAAACCACTCCTCTTTTATCCAGATGTTTCATTTTAGAAACATCTTTTTCAATGAAAGTAAAGTAGATTCAAACTTTGAAAAGTGGATTGCCATAAGATAGATATCTGAGCAGTCGCAACTGAAATTTAAGTTCTGACTGGAACAAAAAATTACACCAAAGGTGCTTTTAAATGATTATTTTTGTGCTAATTGGGTAAAATTGTTTTTCATGCGCTAATGTTTGTGCAGCTGTGTTTGTAATGTATCTTGAAA
The DNA here is from genome assembly GCF_021018805.1 of Prinia subflava. NCBI lineage: Eukaryota > Metazoa > Chordata > Aves > Passeriformes > Cisticolidae > Prinia > Prinia subflava. Next base: position 13,527,358 of record NC_086261.1, read on the forward strand.
AGTTCAAGATGCAGTACTTTAGATGCTATGCTCCTTGTGGTTTTAGGAGAACCTCTCTTGGTAGAAGGGCTTTTGTACCGGGAACTTGCTAGGCTCATTGCTCACGGGAAGGATGGTGATGGTTTTCTCAACGTTTATGACTCAAAAAAAAAAAAAAATCATAGAACCCTCAATCTCAAAGTTTGCATCTTGCTTTGACACAGTAATGCTTTTCCACATGAAGTACTTATTTTCAACAACTTCTGCAGCTGGGCCAATTCTTGAATTGTGAAGAACTCTCTGTGCATGTACCAATGCACTGTAGTTCAGATAAATGAATAACACTGTTATCAGATCTTCCAAATGAAATGCATGAACACTGGGATTTTTAAAATTTATGCACTCCTACTCTATATGGAATGCAGGTTAATGCATTCTGACATTTTCACACATCTCTCCTCCACCATCTTAATCTGACTGCATCTTTCACATATAATCTGACCTGTGTGCAGCTATCTTGAAGTGTTTGGCATATGGGTCATATAACATTTCCTTAGTGAATAGTTACATCCAATGACTGTTTCTTAAGGTCATCTGAGTAAGGAGAAATGCCTCACTGGATCACAGGAGCTCTGTGGCTCCAGCCCTTGCCACAGGAGACACTGCATAGTGAGTGCACAGGAACCAAGGCATTTGCTGTTGTGTGTTCTCCTTACGCTCCCCCACACCTGCAGTTGTTACATTTGGATATTGGTGTGCAGCCTAGCAGTGACTGTTGGATATTATCCACTTACAGACCTATTGTCCATGAATTGGGATCATCCCTTTCTGAACCTGCACTCTGACCTTACCATCTCCTGTGGTGGCAAGGTCAGGAATTGTATTGCCCACTAAGTATCTGTTTTGTATTATATGTTCATTTAGTGCCTCCTAATGGCCTGAAAATCGCACGGGTTTTGTGAACAGAATGTGTACATTAATTTTTCACAATTCTTCAATAATTCTGGGAATCCTGATTGTATTCCCCCTTGCTCTTCTCTTCGGATTGATAAATCCTAGACTTTTCGGTCTCTGCTTGTTAGTCACCTGCTGCAAACTATTAGCTGCTCTCTCTCTACATCCTCATCTCTAGTATTTATTTGTCAAGGTGCAAAGACCAGAACCCATATAATTTCTCATGTTTAGTTAAAATGTGATATTGCTGATTTCCCTAAGGCTGTATTTCATCCTCTCTTGGGCTTAATAGCATCTTTTCTTTGGTGCTTAAAGGTAATGGTAAAATCACTGAATTTCAATTCTCTAGGAAAATGGACAGTGCAGTAGAAGGATTAAGAGTAAGAAGCATAGGTGCTGACAGAATAAAACCAGAGAGCTAAATGTATAGTTGCTTAGGCTTCTTAGAAAGAATCAAGTTTGACTGGATTTTGGAACTAAATTATCTGAACCTGACAAAATAGGCGAGTGGAATCTACACATGTGAAAATAGAGGGAGGGTTTGATAAAACTGGCTATAACTTTAAAACTTACTTTTAAACGAACACAAGTTGATTATAGCTTAATGAGAAAGCTGCAGCTATCTACATGAAACATGGAAATAACTGGATTATTTGTCATGGTTTGATAATGCGATTGCAAGCTAGCTCGTAAAATTACTTTTCTAGTGCAGTAATCCTATGACATGAAAAGGTGATAAGGAATGTAACAGTTTTGAATGTGACCTCATGATTACCTGTGGCTTCTGTGTTGGTGGTTCAGAACAAAGCATAGCCATGGCTGTGTTAGGGCTGATGCATCCCCCTGGTTTCACCCATGTGGAATAGTCAGCCCTTCCTTCCACTGACTTCCTGTGCAATTAAAAAAAATGAAAACATTCCCAGCTCCACCTCGTGACTGGTACTCAAGGTTGCAATTACAAATTTCCTGGTTGAAAATTTCCTTCTGAGCTAAGCTGACTCTGCTCTTAACTCCAATAAAACTATTTTAATTCAAAAGCTCTAAATCTGATCCATAGCATTCTGAGTTATCTGACTAAGCTCCAAAGACAGCCTTACTGAGTCCCTCACTTTTTGGGGTGGTTTGGGGTTTTTTTTCCCCCTTCTTGTTTTTGGTCAGTTGCTAAACTGGTCATTTTTTCTTAAGTTTCAGCTTTTCTTTCCCTCTCCCCCTCTGCCTCTCTTTCTCATCAGAACCAAATTCCCTGTGCCTAGAAATTATAACAGTTCATATTTTTCCACTTTTCCTAATTTTCTCATGTTTGCTTTCTTCTTTCCCTAGCCTTTTCTCTGGACATAGCTGGTGTTGTCTCTTATTTTGGAATGGTCTTACAAAACAATATAAGGAAACATAGCTTTATCTTCAGTTTGGTAATTGCTGGTGTTCTTCACGTGCTTAAGAACAGCTGGGTAAAGAAAGGAAGCACAAATCAAAGGGAACCCACAGTCTGTAGTGTGTGCTAACTGCCTTTGTCACTCCTCAGGCTCTGCTGTAAGAGGAACCTCATGATGCAGCTGCAGGTAGAGAAGTGAAGGCCAGGCTGAGTCAGGCAGTCAGGGGTGTGTGGGAGCACCTGCAGAGGCAGTTCCCGTGCAGTGACAGACACACGAGAGGCACGTGTCACTGCAGGTGACAGGGGAGCCTGAGGAGCGCGGGTGACTTTCTGTTTGACCGATGTTGTAACCCACCTCTGGCTGCCAAACTGATTGCAGCATTTGGAGTGCCCTGCCTGGGCAAGTGCTGAAGGAAATGCCCGTGGCTGACACAGCGCCACCCTCCTGGAAGGAAGTTGGAGGCTGGAAGGAAGCAGAGGCACCGTGGCTGTGCAGGGGGATAGTGGGGGGTGCAAGATGTTCCAGTGGAAGGGAGAAGCAAACCTAGCTGTGATTTTTGGTTTTACTTAAGAAAAGGAAAAAGTAATCTTGGACACAGAGAGGATATAATAGAAGCAGAATGGAAAAAGCTGCTATAGCTGTGACATGTTTCCTTTCATTATTTTAAAGACAGCAGTGTTTGATCTACAGCTATGCCTTGCACTGATGAACCTATGCGGGCAGCTTCTCTGCCCTGTCTCCTTCAGGTTTCAGGTGTCATCTCCTCTGCTGACATGTGCTTCATTCCTTCCTTCTCCCATGACTTGTTTGTCTTCAGAGCCACAGGTAAACCAATTATATTTCTCTAGTCAAGCCTAAAAATGGAAAACAAATAATATTCTGCCTCCATAGAGAAGAACTAAAGGGAAATAAAGAAATAGGTAGCAAATATGGAACAAAAATGTAGGTTTTCTTTTCTCGATATTTTCCTATTTAATCTTTAGTGTGTAGGAGTTACTAATTTCTCATTCCCATCACTAATAAATGCTGTTAGCACTTTGAAGTCAAGACCACGTATCCCATGGTTCCCAGCACATTTCCCAGGAGTACAAAGAGCTCTGAGATTTGGAGAAGGCCATGTCCCAGAGGAAGTGTTGTGCAGAGGTAGGACTCCTCAGTCTGGCCTCTTCATTCTGCAGTACATGTAAGATAATGCCCTTTGCTGAGCTGATGAAATTGAGGTGAACTGAGCTAAAACTTAAAAAAAATCCCTGCTGCCTTTCCATCTCTTTTACACCATAACAATATATGTGTTTGACTCCAAGCTATTGTTAGTCTTTACTGCACCGCTGTCTTACAGGGTGAGGCTGGAGAGACAGTAAATATTTCTGATTCTGTATTCCATGTACTGAAATACAGAATATAGGGCTGCCCATATATCTAGAGGTTGAAAATCTTACTGCTGTGTGGTAGGCAAGTGCATGCAGACACATTTCTGCAATGCTTTGTTCGGGGGTAAGAGTAGTGCTGGAATTCCAGCAGTGCAACAGCTGGAATTAAGTTCTCTCTGATTTACTCATGTGGTGTGAGATCTGATACAGAGCTATAATCTGCATAAGGACATAGATTATTAATGGTAATATACTTATCTAGTTCTCTTTCTGTTACTGCCAAGACATTATTTATATCAGTAACTCTCACTCACAAGTTATAGGAGGAAATGTTTCCTTTTCTTAGTTGTAAACTTACTTAAATGAAACTGGACTCTAAACGTGTGTATATAACTCTTGACCTTGCATTCTGAAAAGTGGAGCAGGTCCTCTTTTTTCTTCAAAAGATCTTCACTTGATTGAGCAGTTTTCATTGCCTAAGTTCTGCTAGTCACATCACATATAGCAAAAATAAACACACTGGCTGATGAATGAAGGAAAAGTTACAAGGCTGGGGGCCGGGAGTGTCACCTACATCTGCACAGGAAAATTAAGATTTATTCTTGCATTGTTTTGGTGTGTAGTATGTTTCTTGCAGCCAAGCTGAACTTCTGCATTTAAACACATAAGTTGTGTATATGAATAATTTTAGGTACAAGGATAATCCCATTATTTACATAATTTTGAAGATTTGTAGGAGTTAATTTGTAAGACTTTGCTGAATCAAAGCTTTAATCACATACATTTTTTAAAATCCCACAACACTCAATGATCTAGGCTCAGGATCTTTGCCCTGGCCTCCTAATGTATCAGGAGCAGCATTTGAAAATATTATTTTGCTCAACAGATTTGAAAATTAATGAAATTAAAAGTAGCTGTGAATTGTTTTCAACAGGTGTCTAACACTTCAAATTAGGGTAAGCATCATTATTGTCCCTTGACACCTGGGAAAAAGAAAACATGTAGAAGTGCTTGCAAGAGTATTAGAACTAAGGAAGCCTAGAGAAGATTTGTTAGTTCATCCTCTGAATCCAGGTCAGAGCCATAGCTAGAGGTCCAGACTGCTTTGACATTCTGGGTAAATACGCTTTCATATTTTTCATAGTTCTAACTCTTCAATCAAATTAGATATAAGAATTAGAGGCTCAGTCATATATGTCTTGAAGCTTAGAGATGTCTTGTCTTGAGTTTGTGGCGGCTTCAGTGAGCTTGTGTGAGCCTTCAGTTCCCAGAAGTCATCTGTTACTTACTGTGTTTTCCTTGTGTCAGGTGTGTTCTATTTCTATGGACCTATAAAAGACAAATAGTTACACTGCTTAACAGTTTGATTAGTGGGAGGTTAAGCGAGGAAGGTATAATTTATTTAGTAATGCCTCTTTTTAGTCAGTCATGTATTTTTTTGGTGATTATCTGGAAGCATTACTGTTTCTTCATTTATCATAAGTTTAAGTATTTAGAGGGAAATAACAGACTAACAGTGAAACTAAAAATGTAATTTTCTTGACAACATGGCTAATTTAACAAAAACAGTTTATTAATGGAAACAAAAAATATACAAATGTTTGTTGGACCTGCATGTATTTGAATTATTCAGTTCAAAGGATTTGAAAGCCAGGCTTGTATTCTTGTACTGAGACACAGTCGTAACAGAAAATGATTGCACTTCATTTAGGTATTTCTTCAAGTTACCCAAAGGCATAATATTTGCAACCTCTATTTAAATACCTGGTGAAATTAATTTAATTGTAAGGAAGCTATTTCGTATTGTTATAGCACTGTATGTCTTCACATTTGACAAGTACCAGCATTTAACCTTTTAATTGAAAATTACTTTGGGGATTCTGCCAGAAACTGCAGACTACAACCACTAACCCCCATCCCTGCCTCCTGTAACACAATAGGTACAAAGTCAGAGGTCCTTGACGGGCACACTCTGGGGCTGTGTGGGTGGGAAGTTCTGTGCCCTTCCAGAATTAACTTCTTTCTGCTCCAAAGGTTGGTTTACAGTTTAAGGATTGTTTCAGTATTTTTCTATGCAGATGCTTACAGAAGATAAACATACGCCCCCTTATAGACATGCTTTTAGTGGGTATTCTTTAAGGTAGGAGCAGTGCTTCAAGGGGATGAAAAACGTATTATTTTTTGATGTCTGGATTTTTGAATATGTGGGTTTTTATACAGCACCGTCACAAGAAATGAGTCAGGGAGGAGAAGCATCCCTTTATTCCTTCCAAAATAGTTGGAGTTGGAAGCTGCAAGAAGGCATGGAATTAGTGAAAATCTCCAGTAGTTCTGGCCCTGCATAGCTCAGGTCGTGTAGCCACTGTGGTACCTAGGAGAGGATAAGTGCAGCTCCAGACCGTGCCAGAAGACTGCAAGATTCTTATTCCAAGGCTGCTCACTCACTGTAGTTGTTTTGTGAGCTCTTTCAAATACAGGTCCATTTATGAGACCACAGGCATGAATGCTGGAAAGCCTTTGTGTGAGAGTATGAGCCATGGTTTGGTGAAACTAGAGTGCTTCCAAACTGATGCCATATAAATTCACTTGAAGAAGCATGCAGTAGTATAGACCTTTTCCAGAAGGGAGACTCAAGAGAAATGAGGAATTGTAGCTGCATTGTTCTGCTGCCTGGTAATGGAGCTGCAGCTTTAGGTGACTTGTGTAGGTAACTTGTCTTTTCCTGGTCATGTTTCACAGAGTCCCAGAGGTGTTGGGTCAGTATATGTAAAGGTTGGAATTTTAGTTTCTAAACAGAGTTAAATCTAGCATAGTATTAAATGGAAATATAAAATGTTAAAACAAAAATCTTGTCAAGTAAGGAAGAATTTGGCCTGTTAATAAACTGAGCATGTTTAAGTACCCTGAGGATGGGAAGTAATAAGTAATGTTTTGTAAAAGTAGGGGTCAAACTGTGATTATTGGAATAAGAAGGAATACACAAAACTTGGTTCAGTGACTGTGTACTACAGAAATACACATGACAAACTAAAGGAGCATAGGGCCTCTGGAAATAACCAGTAGTTGTTGTAGTTACAGTTATTGTAGTTACTGTTACTGGTAGAGGCCTGTTTTGTGCATGTCATATGCAGATAAATTTTCTGAAAGGATCTACTTGTATAAACATTTTTTCCTACAAGTAACTTTTGTTGATGCTACATCCTCGATCAGGTCGTTCAAGTGAGGAAGGAGAATTAGGCCACAAGCTAGGGCTACTCAACTTCTTGTTTCAAATCTTTGTGTGTTGGTCTTGTGGCCAAAATGAAAATGCAGTGCTTCCCACCACCCTAGCTTTACTGCAAATTTTGGTTTTGTGAAAGGTCAGCAATGAATGTGTCTTCTAACAGTACACATTGCCTTTACTCAAAAATTCACATGCACAGGAAAACTGACAAAACAGTTTATTTTGGAAAATGAGTAAATCCAAATGATGGATACCATGTGTCAAAATAATCCTTAGTGCACGTGCTTGCATTTTCACGTGGACATTTTTGAAAATAATACTGTGGAAACTGGAGAATCAGTCTGCCAGGGAGCAGCAGGTTTAAGCCACTTTTCAGTACTGACTGCAAGATGTGGTTTGTTTTAGTCAACGTAGAGGCCGAAGCACTTCTATCTTTACTTTAGCCCTTTGCTTTGTTCTCCAGAGATACCAGACCAGATCGAATGCACTGGTTAGGGCAGTTCGATAGAGGAGGATTAAGATTGAAATTTCAGAACTGAAGATGTGAGAATGCCTGAATGATCTTTAGGATTCATTTCATATCCCTAGGATACTTGAAAAACTTGATCCTTAGTTGGAGCTGGTTTAGTTTTAGAGCTAGTGGAAAGAGATGAGCCTCTTCAGAAGGAGTCTTTGATGTTCATCCCTTGCAAAAGGGAAGCAGTGATGAGGGATGTTTTATATATATAGCAGTGCTTAAAGGAGAGAATAGTCTTTTATCTGCTTACTTTAAAGCCTCAGGTAAATCTCACGTGAAGCAATTAACTTTTACCTTGGTGAAATGTGAATGGAGGATGATTTTGGGGATGTTGAGACTGTGCTGCTGTGTTTGATTAAATTTCACTGATGCTCTAAGGACAGACCTGCATTTATACTTTTTTCCCCTCCAATAGCCTAAATACTAAAATGCATATGAGCTCTTTGCTGCACCTGTCCAGGGTGGATACACAGCAAAGCTTCAACTGGAAGATGCTGCAGAGTTCTTAAGTTCCAGGACTTTGAAGTAACCAGTAAGATCCTTTCCTGGGAATACAGAAGGACATGGACTTGTTTTGATTACTTTCTTAAGTGTTTTGGATATAGTTGATGGAAAATTTCTGCAGATACATTGACAAATACCTTGAAGTAGTAGCAGTTTGCTTCATCTGTACAATATTCTACTTGTGTGAATATGTATGGAAGAGAGGTAAAGATCTCTTTGATAAAAAGGCTTAAGCCTGCTTTTATTTTGGTTCTGCTTAATATTTGCTCAGTGAGCTGGGAATGCAAAGTTCAGTTCTGAAAACATCATGCTAGTGTCATGCTGACAACCAAAATCTCTTTTGTGGAGACTTAAAATCGCTCAAACATTTATAAAGTTGGTAGAGCTGCATTTTTAGTCCTCTTCCTAAAGTAGAAACAGACTTACTACTGTCAGTCTACACTGTTGCCATGAGAACAAGGCATTGACTGCCATTTTCCCTCTTATATGTGTTTTAAAAAAGATTCTGTGACTGTAAAATAAATTACTGTTTTGTAATTTAGCTTTAAGCAAAAGGAATATTTCAATGCTGACAGTTCTGGAAATGCTTTAAGTTTTAAATGCTGACACCAAATAATAAGTAAAACCTTGTGATTAATGTTTCCAGAAGGGACTATTAACATTATCCTACATCTGTTCATGATATAATCTCTAAATGAAAAACACTCACTCTGAAAAAAAAGAAAAAACCCAACCAACCCCCCCCAAACCAAAACAAAACCCTAAAGAAGTATATGTTTATGTAGCATTTCGGTGTAGACTGAACTCTAATGTGTGGACATCCTTGGTAAGACTTAACCAACTAATTTTTCATCTGATCATTATTTAGTCAAAACTCTATAGTACTCCTGAGGTTGCTTAAATTTCATTGACAACACGTCATTTCATTTGCTGAAAAATATGGTCATTTTAAATTATACTACATGAAAGAGCTTTTTTATTACTTACAGTAAAATTAGCGATCATATTTGATGAAAATACATAATAATAGATGAGGCATAAAGTTCTGTGAAACATCATTCCATTAGCTCTTGCTGGTTTAAATACTTGAGATTGTATAGAAAGGTTGGTTTTTATGACTAGGACGGATTTGCAGTAGTTCATCCGTCTTTTAGGAAACATTTAGAAGTATTGCAGCAGAATTTGTAGAACATACATCAGTAACTCATTCAGAAAGTAATTACTGTATTGGTGGGGCATAATTTGCCCATTTAAGAAAAAACCCCTAAACTATGTCAACAAGATAGTTGTATTAATTCCAATCTATATGCCTCAATCTCAAATTTATGTACTTAATGAATTGAAGTTTATGGAATTCATGTGCTCTAAGAAAATGTATGCTGAAAAGTTATCCCTTTTAAGCCAAGTGGTTTTGTTAGTATTAAACGACAGTTTCTGCCATGCCAAATATCTTCTAAAATGTATAAATTGGCGTTTCTGGTGGCTTTTTTTAGATGCCTGTTGAGTAGTCATTTTGATCTCTGTTAAGTGCTAGTTGCCATGAACAACTAACTCTGGTTTTCCAGTTTCCTTGCTTTAGCTGGCATGAGAAATCAGTGATGACCTAACAGTTAGAGGCAGTATCTCTACAGGCCACTTTATGATGCATTTTGTAATTGATGCTGTTTCCTGCTACAATTCTTGAGTTCCAGTGAGCAGCTCTGCTGGATCTGGGTACTGAATTGAGGTGCAAAGTGTGGCCATGGAATGCAGGGTGCGCCTTGCCTGGTGCCTTACGCAGATTTCACAGCTCATGTGGTAGAGCTCACATACTGCCACAGGCAGTGTGAGTGCCATTCATGAAAGAAATGAATGTATCTTCCACATGAACAGTTGAAAGGGAGCTGCAGGTTGATTAGGAATCTCCAAAGCCCGCTTCAAGTGTTTGAAGTTAAAGCCTTTTTGCTCTGCTTTGGTGACCATGCTTCAGGCTGATCTCTGCTAGAAATAAAGGAAGTTCCCTTTAAAATAAATTGAGTTGAAGGCTGTTCCATAATATATCTTGGAACAGTACTGTTCTAATCTCTATAGATAGATCAAGATGTATTCCAAGATATTTTTAACTAACAAAATCCAGACAGCTCTGGACACAAGACTGTCCAAGATGCTTAACCTGTCTGAAATGACTTTCATGACACTGACAGTATTTTAATTATGAAATCTAAACTTCTAATCAGTAAATAATATATTTAACCAATTGTTTATAAAACATGCAAGATTTTAAAATTTATATCTTTTTACACATATACACACACAACTCACATATATATACCGTATACATGCAGTTCAATTAGAACTGATCAGATTACTTGTCTTTCAAGGCAAGTGTATATGAGACAAGTAATCTATGTCAAAAAGAAAAGTTGAAACACCTCTGGGATTTACTCATAATTTTCACACCATTTCTATCCTCAGATATTGCCATTCAGGGAAATGTACTTCTTTATATTTATGCATGAAACTATGAAGAAGAAAAGCTTTAGGTTATTTCACTCTGCTTACAAAGTAGCACCTCACATCACTTGAGCTTTGTGGGAAACGAATGAGCATATATTGTATCTGATTGCTGGGGATCACATTCAGGTGTTTGGTTGGTCATCCCTAGACCTGTTCTCCGAGTGTTTTGACCACACCATTTGCCATGCAGTGTGGCTTAGGTTGTCACCTTCTAAGCTGTATCTCTGGAATTTTGCACTGTTTTCCTTGCTTCACTCACCTGTTCTGTTTAGAAAAAACTTGAAGATCTCAGAGGAGCTAATACAGACTTTTCTATATTTTTATATAACGATGAAAATGAGCCAGAGCAAGAAAGAATTTTAGCAAAATAAATCTTCATGACTGCCTCTCCCGGCACAAAGGTGTAATTCGTCATTTTGTGTTCAGCCCTTTAGTATACTTGTTTCTTCACATTTCTCTGTATCACAGGCTTGTGTACTGTGTCAGAATGTGTCATATTTTGCAGTTACATTTCCTTGTATTTCCTTGTATGGGATTGTATCACACCTTTCCTTCTAGCACAAGTGATTTGGCATAACTGACTCCTTTCCATTGTCCAGTTATTCTGTTTTGACTTTTTTCTCCATGAGCTCTGATAATGTGTGTATGACATTTACCTTACAGAGGTGGCCCTTTTCATTGCTCTTGGTATTGTCATGTTAAACCTATTTGTGAAACCAGTTTGTCACCTAAGTACAGACAAAACATCGTTCAACACGTGCAACGTAAACAAATGCCAAACTTCAGACTTGAATGTTCTTGTCAGACTCACTAGCCAGCAGTGCTGCACCAGCTGTGTGTGCTAGCCTTGTTTAGATCCATGATTACTGAATGAACTTGGGAAGAGTCAAGGGGGAAGGGAGAATCCAGAGAGTACATACAGCAAGTTTTTTGGCTTGGTGTTATAAAAGTGATTCTAACAATGTGCTCTCAACCTGCTGAGGGCCTCATAAGTTTATTATCAACAGAATTTATTTTAATGTCCTTCATGGAAAAGAGGAACATCCCTGATGTGTAATGGAAATTGTGATTATCATGTTTTCCTACAATTTATTTCTACAGCCAAGGTAGAAAGAATATTGTTGAGGTATTTTAAGACTTAATGCTACATATATTACTTAAACTTCAGAGGGACTTAAAACATAGTGGTTGCAGGGGAAATTCAGATTCTCCCTTTCCCCCCAATCAGCTTAAACAAAACTATTTCAATATTTTTTAAAAACAATCATTCATAGCTCTTTCTGCCAATCTGGAGACAATGAAGACTTTAAAGCTGTAAACAGGTGGGGTCTTTTGAATAGAGAGGATCTAGAACAGCATTAGTAAAAGCTAAATATAGACAACAGAACATCTTTTAAACAGGCTCTGAGGAAATATTCTGGAGCTGAAAAAAGTCTGCTTTTCCATCTTGGTAGGGTCTTGTTCTCTCATGTCTTATGCTTAATCCCTCTGCACAGATTTCCTAAGTACTGGTACAGGTGAAAGTTTTCATTAATATAAATCGGAAAAGAATTTGGCTTTTCACTCCAGTTTAAATTGGTGGAAACCCTAAACTGTGCTGTTATTAGTGTTTAGGACCATTGCTTGAGGTTGACTTAAGAGTAATAAAAGTAAGTAGAGTTTGATCCAAAGTTTGTTAAGTGGTTTGTACTTGTGTGGTGTAGATGAAAGGCCAATAAAGGTTAAGAAGATAGAAGTCCCAAATTCTCCTTTATTTTACCTCGGATAAATGTGAGCTCAGGCCTCCAGAGGTGAAAGGCTAGCACATTAACTAGGACCTTAAATGTGTGCTTCAGCACACAAACCTGCAGTATCTTTTGAAATCTATGCAGGTTTCTCCTGCCTGCTGTGCGTAATTTCAGAATACGCTGTCACCATTAAAGAAAAAAAACAAGTTTGCTCTTTCATCTGTGCACCCCACGGCACTGATTGGGGAAATCAGTCCCCAGGCTCCCCTAAAATTTGTGATCTTTGGCTCCTGCTGTAAATTGATTCCGTGCTGTGCCTCCTGACATGTGAACTGGGTAAAATCCATTCTGAAGTCTTTTAAAACCTGGCATTAACCCTGTGGCATCCTCTTAAGTGCTGATGTTTTCTCATTATATTATTTACTGGGAAGAACTTGCCTTTAAAACTCTAGCAGCATTTCAAGCTAACTTGTTAAAATCTCAGTATTAAATGCTATAGTGTGCTTTGAGTTTCTCCTGAGACCTGATGTTGGGAAAAGTGAGTTCAATTAGTCATGAGTGAGGTGAGTGCCTCACTACTGTGCAAATTGCTTTGGGACCATTTGGCCCATGTCTACTCATGGTCCTCCTCCCCCATAAATGCAGATGTGTAAAGTAGTCAATATTTTGTTTAAGCTTATCTTGGACTGATTATCTGAAATGCTCAAAAGTTGTTGGTTTTTTTTTTTTCTTCAGAACGATGTAATAAAAAGACTATTAATTCTTTCGGATTTTTCCCTCTGTTCTCTTATAGGGAAAGTAACAATGTCTTTCATACACATATGTGTCTCTCTTTACATCTGTGCTGTATGACTTGGTTCACTGCCCATTGAAAAGAAGTGGCCTTTGGGATTAAAACATAGTAATGTTTTACTCAAGAGTTTGGGACAGGAAGTCAAAGTGAATAAGTATTTGAAAACTTCAGGGATTTTTAAGTAGCCAGACCTTAATTCCAAAGAGAATGCAGCTTTGGACAAAATAGCAAAAACAATACAAATTCTTTAATGATAGAAATGAGCTGCAACCCCGGTGTTAGATCTTAAAACAACAGTATTGGTTGATGGAGTACCCGTGCACTATAAAATCATGAAAAAGGGGATTTATTTGAACTGATGGTCTTGAATGCTGGCAGATGCTGCTTGCGTTTGTGCAAAGGACTAATGGTGAGAATGGCCTCTCTGTTCTTGAAGCACTCCCTCACTTTGGTTCTGTGTTTAAATGGAGACCTGAGCTTCCCTTCAAGAAAGCCATGCTCAAACCAACTGGACCATCACCAAAGGAAGATCTTGAGAACTTGCCTAAAATACATGTTTTCTTCTCCCATCTCCACACTGATGTTTATGTGGATGTCTGGCATACAGTTTAGTTGGTAGCAACTGATAAAGCATAATAATGTTTGTTGTTGTATACTAAAAGGGAGGTGAAACTATATTTCATTTTTCCTTTGAGTAAAAGACTGGTAATACAGGACTTGTCAAGAGCCTTTCCTGTGTTTGATAGCTTTATCACAGCCCCAGCTCGAAAGGTTAAATGTTTTGGATTACACAAAATGTACATTATATGGAGGGCTTACTATAAATCAACAAGGCAGGTATGTTAAACACAGAAAAATATCTACAGCTGTTCTCTTACTCATCCTGCTTGTTATTTAACGCCGTCTCTACCCAAAGGAATATTTTTAGTTGTACTGTCAACAGTTTCAAAACAAAGAAGCAACTACAACTGGCAAATGAGGAACCCAGCTGGTGCTGTGTTTAGGCTCCCAATGAATATACTCTAATCCTGACACCTGCAAGCTATTTAATCAGGATTTACAATTGAACATGAAGGATGAGAGGTCCAGAGGGCTGTGTTCTTGGTGTTTTGATTGCAAATGATGGAGAAAAACTTTGTTATCGGATGTTGTAGTTATTTGAAGTTTGGTGCCCTCTAACCCATGGGGGACCAAGAATCATTTATCACTTCACAGCAAAAGCCAAAAAAAAGCCACTATGGCTTACACACCATCATTCTGCTTTAGCTTTTCCTGTATTCCAGTGTAAACATGCCTTGGATTTACGAACAATGAAAAACAATTTCCAGCAGGCACATGGAAAGGAGAGGTTATAAGGAAAGTATGCATTATCCATTCCATGTCAAACTGAAAAGATCACTTTATTTTCCTTAGCACCCAAAATGCACATAGTGATGAAATGTATCATAAAAGTGAGCAGAAAGAATGTGAAGGAAATTGAATGAAACAAGTTTTGGTTTGGGTTTTATTTTTTTTTTAACAAAAGACCCTTTTTCACAGAGGGATTTTGAATCTCAGACTGGCATTGTCAAGAGTGAATGAGTGCCTTCTTAAAGGTCTTCATTACTCCTTCTAAAACCCTCTCTTTCCCTGAAAACATGACATAACATAAAGAAAAAAAAATTTCTCTATAGCATCTTGTAACAAGCTCAGATATGACATTATGTGGCTGTTTATTTTATTTATTTACTGAAGGTTTCTAAGTACTTGTAGCTGAGTTCATGACAAACATCATTCTGGCAGTAGCATTAGTGTATGTACATGGGGTGTGTATGTGGGGGGCGGTTTGCTTTTCTCTTTCTGTGTTGTACTGTCAACAGCAGAGTTCTGAACAAGCAGGGTGTGGTGTCATTGACACCCTACAAAAAGTGGTTAATCAGCTGTCTGAAGCTGTTAGGTAACAATGCTGTTGCCTCTGGGTCTGATCAGATGATGTAATGCCTCTAAGTTATTTTTTGTTGATTGAGGCTATTGTGTAACTAAATATCCCGCAGAGAGTTTGTATGGTTACAGTCACAGAATAAGTTCGAATTTGTTTCTAACTTGCATATGCTGTTTTATTTTGTTCTTAATTTAAATGGGGAGAAAAAGTATTTGTTTATTTTCAAGGGAAAATAACTAATGAGGACAGCAAAAGTAAAAAAAAGGACTCAAAGCAGTCATGATGGATTCTTTAATCAGCTGGAAGCAGACTGTAGCAGAGCACTTTCCTCCAGAGCATCTTTTATTCTGGACTGCTACAGGTAGTGCTGGCCAGGATGATTCAGGAATGATTCTTGTGCTGTATGAGCCCTCTCCAGCAGGCCTGTCCTGCACTGCCCGGCAGGGAGTCTCTTGGGCTTTAAAGTTTTACTTCACAGTATTCACTAGACAGAGGAACCTAATCTAGGCTCTCTTTAAACTCCTAGTTTTCACTGCAGAAACAAATACTTTAGCAGAATGACAGCACTGCCCCTTTCTAGTCAAGATGCTGTCGTCCCTTGGCATGTGGATGGATGATATCACTGATACAGTACCAATGATACAGAATCTTCAGTACTTGAACTGTCGCACTGAAAACTGCTCCCTGAATTCTTTCTCAGCTTTATTTATGTGTTTAGGCTTTGCAGTTTCTTTGTTCCCTCATTTCTTTTAACAAGAGGCTGTTTTATCTACAAGTAGTCTTCCTTCTCTCTCAATACCTTCCATCTAGTCCAGAAATCAGATGTTGGTGGCATCAATCTAATATTTATTGTAGTGAACCCTCTGATTACAAGAAGTGCATCTTTCCTGAGGACCTACCAGCTTTGTGGACTTGAGGTTCTTCTCTTAAGGAATTACCTGCTGTTGCCAGACTCGTGCCAGCTCAGTTCTCTCTGGAGAATCTCCATTACAGTCCCTCTGGTGTCCTTTGGTACCCACAACTGGACCTTGTCTCATATCCACTTTCTTCACATTGCATCCAGCCATTGTGCTTTTCTCTTGTTTCCATGATTTAATTGCTACCCCCAACTCTGTCAAATAAATACAATACTGTCAAGCAACTTCTGCAAATAACTTTTTCATGGGGAGTTATGCATGCCATTGTTTCTATGGATAAAGGAAACAATGCTCAGTTCTGTCTAGGGAACCATAATGTGAAGATATAATAAAGTCACACATTGTCTTCAGGCTGCAGCTTTGCAGGGTGAGCAGGTTACTGCCCAGGGGCTTCTCTTTCTTTTCCCACTCTCTAGAGATCTGCTACAATAACTGTGTGCTCTGTAGGCTGTCTGAGAAAACAATTAAGCATATATTGTTAAAGAGTTTAATCTAACCTAGTTATTTAATTGGACTAGATTAAGAAGCAAGTAGTGGTGGTGTGATCCTGGATAAACTGTGAAGCAGCTGGTACCAGTAACCTCTTCACTGGAATCAACTGCAGCCAGAACAAGACTGCTGACTTCTGTATCTCTTGGCACTGGAGTAATAGCACTTGTGTTGACTTTTTGCACCCTTGAACTCTCATCCTGTTCATCATGTCTGTGAGATCAGATACAAAATGTCTTTCAAGGCCATTTGAGTAAAGAATAGCATTTTTATTCCTAAAACTGCATTTCTACAGTTGCTGTGCCTTGCTGGGAGCAGCAAGCAACGTTATTGCCTACAATTCTGCTTCCTTAAGGGGCTACATGAGGAATGGTATTCATGCTAAGAAGTTGCCACACAGGTCAGTGAAGATATGTGGGAAAAAAATGAATGGAGAAGTGAGAATAGAGTGGTTAATCACATAGAAAGCATGGGGAAATACCAGAACTGCAGCACATCTGACAGACAAGGAACCTAAATGATACGCACTTTACCAAGAAGTTAAAACTTAATCTTGTTTAAATATTTGCTTTTGACACTCCTTTTTGGTAAAATAGAAGATTTCTTGAGCCATCTTTTCTGTAGCTAAAAGGGATGTTTAGTTCCACCAGCACTCTGTGGAAAAATATCAGTGAGGCAGTCAGATAGCGCATCAATAGATTGACCTTCATGCTTGGAATCTTGTCTGTCCTTCCCAGCTGTATCATTCCATCTGATAAAGGGTATCGCTTCATTCCAGGAGTGCTGCCTTGTTCACCATAGTTAACAGAAACACTTGAAATAGTATCTACTTTGATAGGGTTGTAAGATATTTCTTGCTGGCTGCAGTGTTCCAGCAGATACTGCATACACCACAGAAAAGTACTTTGGGGGTAATTTGTGTTAGTTCTTGGGCAAACATATCTGAGAAAATGTGCCTGCTTACAAAGGCAAGCATTTCTAAATTATCCCGTTTCCCAGAGGTCTGCTGTTTGGCTGCTGGAAGGCTTGATCCAATGATCATTAGCTCTGGGCTCAGGTTTGGAGGGGCAAGGGTGTTATACTGTTGCTTTGTCAAGACCTAGTAAGGAGGGGAAGTCTTTGGTGTTTGATTTACTTAATGTGCTACAGTAGCACATAAAATGAGAATAGCTATTAAAGCAAAACACTGAGTTTATCAACCGTGTTCCCCATTGTAACAACTTAGCTCTTTGGTGTGTAGATATACCTTTGCTTTCTGAATAACACTTTGGAAAATGTAAATCATGGTGGTGACGTGTTTCACACCACATCCCGCCTAAAGTCGTAACACCTGTTTAAATGTGGAGTTTCAGATTTAGTGTTATGGACCGACACATCAGTTCATATTTTTAGTTGCTCAAATATATTGACAAGTAAATGGACAAGTAAGGAATAAGCCCCATTCTGCTTAACTAAGGGTTGTTAGTTTCTGCCTGTTTTCAGCATATTAAAATGAACTTGGCTTTCTCTTTTGAACTCTGTCTTTAGAAGTTAGGGTGGGGAAGTACAGTGTTTATTCAATAAAGCTGTGAATCTATGTACCTCAGCCAGATTATCACTTTGCAACATTGACAGGTAGTTAACAAAACAAATGGCTTAGACAGCAAGGCATGAGGTGGGTTCTGCAGTTTCTTCTTCACAACCAGACCTGTCTAATGATAGAATCTGTTAGTGTTGTGAAAGTGCTGCCTTTGTCCTTCAGATTTTTTTTTTTCAAAAATAAAATACGGATGGTGCTTGAGCTATCAAGTGTTCAGTTGTGTGACTTTAATAAGAGTTAAGCTATTCTACTCACCAGTATTCCCTACTGACAAGTGTCTGGAGAGAATCTGTTCGGTTTTGTATATATCTGAGAAAGATTTTGAAAGATAAGGACCGAATTACTGATGAGAAAAATAAGCTTAAGGAAACAGTTTTATTGTGGCACATTAAAAAATATAATGCAGAGTTACTCCTAGACAAAACACCTCATGACAGATCAAGTAGTGCTGCTGGGACAATTCAAACACTTGGAATGTTATGAGGAGCACTTTTATGAAGGGATTGTAATGTTTAAGTCATACTCAACATACAATTTCTTTTGGCAACAGCATAGCAATGCTCACCATCATAAGTTGTGTAGAGCCACAATTGCCTTAACTACTTCCTAATTCTAACAGGAAGTGAGATATCTGTGTAAGTTACTTTGGGAATAAGAATTTCTCAAGCAATATTAAGATTGCATGTGCGTACAACATAGTTTCATATTTCAGAAAGTAAATTACATAAGCTGTTGCCTTCACAAAGTACCATACCCGTCCTCTAATTGCATGCCAATGAAATAAGATAAACCCAGGCAGAACTTCAATTTGGACTAGTTAGGTACAAGGTTATGATTCAGTCAACAGACAAATAAATACATTCATCACATGGGATAAGTATTTGCGTAGCCAATATGAAGTACAAGTGTTTTGGCTAGAGATTTTCCATCCTCAGGTAACTGCACATTTAAAGTAAAACTGTTAGGACAGATGTGGGCATACACACCTCTCTCGCTCTCTTGTTCAGAGAATTCCATGTAGATATTTTCTCTGCATTAGGACAGCAGGAAAAAGCATTTTTTACATTATGTCCCCCCTGCTTTTCTCTTCCAAAATGAGAAGAGAAAGGAAGGAGAAATAGAAGTAAGAAACGTGAATGTCAGAATAATTTTTAATAGAAATTTTCAATTAATTATTAAAAAGAAATTAACTCCTTTCTTTGACACTGGAATAATTTTGAAAATTTCAAAATCCATTTGAAGTATTTTTTGTGTCTTTTTCAATTCATTTTTTAACTGGTCTTTATAAATGTCCTTTAAAACCTTTTCAAGCTCCATGGGACTAGAATGAATGTCAAGTTATTCTGTGTTCTCCTACCATTCCACATCAGATGGGATAACTCACAATAAGGCCTTCCAGAAATTATTATGGCTTTCTGTGCTTCAGGTCTTGAGTGATTATTTCAAAGTATCTTGCAGGGTCTTATGTTTTAGAAAATGTATAATACACATTTCCTAAGAATCTGATTTGGTTTTGTGATTGTGGTTGAAAACTTGAACCTGAAGATAGGTTTTGATCAAAACATGAACTCCTCGTACTGGAGTTTTATTGATGTTGCCTCTCAGTATATTTGAAATGCCTGAAGTTAATCCATACATTCCACTTGCAAGCCACATAAATTACAAAGGAAAACAACATTTTGATGTGAAGGCCTTTTCCCTCTCATGATATTTTTGATTAAAGGTTATTGTGTTTAGCAGATCACTGGCAGGTCCAAAGACTTTCCACAAGTACCGATTGCTGTAAAACCTGCTTGTAGCACAATTATTCTGATACACTCTCATTAATAGCATTGAGGTATTTTTGGGGTCAGAATTATCTGGATTGGATCATACAGAGAATGCAAAAGGAAAACAAAAGTTTCATAAAGAGCACTTAGTATATATGCATAGAATTCACGCAGGTGCAGGTGTACAGGCAAAATTGAAATAGAGAGCAGGCAAACACTGCTGTTTTGCCTGTAGCAGGTTGGATTGCAGATGCCAGCTGCAGTTTTTATGGGTTTCTTTTTTTGTTAAAATTGTAACAGTAATAGATTTCTTCTGCTACATCATGGAGCTTGTATTCTGATGGACAAACAAGGAAGTATCTCTAGCAGATTGCATTTCTACAGTACAAAAATACTTATGAATATGAAATGGCAAAGAGAAAAATTGTATATGAGTATTTTCCAGTGGTTAACATGGATAAAATGGATATGAGGAAACCAGAAGATGACCAAGTACATTGGTTTTAACTTTTACTAATGGATGGTTGGACGACAGTTTCTTTGTTTGTTCCTCTGTTGCTTGACTACATTCAGGACTGTCAACATGGAGTCAATTTTTTAAAATTTTCATTATGACACCGGATGTAAAAAGCTGAAAAAAAATGTGACCTAGTTTCCAAAACAGCTAGGCCTATACCTTTTAAGCAACTGTACTTAATACAACTTGTCCTGTTTAGATGTGATGCCTTGCAAATTAGTAGTTTCTGATTACTGGGATTCAGCAGATTTCTTTACATTTGGGGGATTTTTAAAAAACATTTTTAAAGGATTATTTATTACCTGAGCTGTTAGGACATGGGAAAACCCCCAGAGTGAATAAACTATTTGTTAATCATCTCAATAGCATGGGAATTTAAACAAATGTTACATATGCTTGCAAGCAAATGGTCAGTGTCTGAACCATGTGTTTTGCTAGTGAACTTCTGGGTCTCCGGTGATGTTCTTTCATGTGCCTGCTGAGGACATGACTATGCCAGCATTTCTTCTAAAGATGTTAACTGAAAAGCAGCGTGATGCTGAAGAGAAGTTGTCAATGCTGCAATTGAGAGTGTTCTTCATTATTCTAATGTCATTTAAAAAGTAACTTATTCCATGAGAAAAAATGAAAGTGTTAGGCCATATTGACCGGCATCCCGTACTTCACGGCATTGCTCCCACAGAACCTGAATTTCATCGAAGGTGGTGCTTGGCTCCACCATCACTTTAAAGAGAATACTTTGTGCTTCTGGTTTTGCATCCTGTTATGAAATGAGCTCCAACTTTGAATTGGGAGAGGCAGCTAAGATTGGCTTTGTTGCGTTACTTCTCATAATGCATTTAAAATGTGCAGTGCTGTATCTCAGTGTGTCAGGGAAGGGCTGCAGAGCTGGGTTCGGAAACGCTTCACTCCCAGCTGTGAGCAATAGTAGCTGTAGTGCCAGCAGGAGAGCTTTTACAATGCAGTGATCAGCAGCAGTTTCTGTAATTCATTCTTTGGTATGTCTTCCCCTGTCATTGCAATCTTCCCCCAAGAAGATACAATCTGTCATAGCCAATAGCATGAAGTGAAGCTCTATGAAAATTCCAGTGCAGTCTGAGAAAGCTTGTGCAACGCTCTGGGCCCCCAGCTAGCACCAAGCTGCTGGCTGTCTTCTCATGGTTTCCCTGCTGATGTGCCAGACTGGTTTGATGCAAGCTCCTCTTGGCAAGTTTCTGCAGCCTGCAGTCCCACGCTGCTGTTGTAAGGCAGACGTGGCATTGTTGGGACAGGAGGGAGAGGAATCCAGAGTGGTCCTGAAGTCCAGCGGTGGCTGTGTGAATACCTGTGTGCTCTTAGACCTCACACATAGTTAATAAATGACTCTGCAAAACTGTTTCAAAGATTTATGTGAATAATGGGGTGGAGAGCCTTTCCACAGACAAAAATAATTTTATCAGATTTTATGTCAAAAATGCTTGAAAAATATTCTAAGTGCTTGATGCCAAAGAATAGTTACCAGAACTGTAACTGTGGTAAAGACTGGAAAGCAGGGCCATGTCTATCACCAAAATGACAAATGAAACTAGAAAATACTATTCATGACTGATATTATGAATAATTCTGCATCCTGAATTTCCCATTTCTTTCTGAAGAGCCTTTAGAATAGTGTAGGAGTAAAATTTATGCATTTCTCTAAAAAGGGCTCTTGAAAACCTACACACATACCAAAGAATGACAAGTCAAACCTCATTTCTCCTTGTAGGTTTTGTATGTTTTTTGGTGGATAATCTAGGTGGAATATTACTAGTATCAAGTTCACAGGGTAGCTGAAGAGCAGTAAGATTTCCTACTGTGTTGTATCGAACTTCTCTCACAAGCTTTTTTTTTTCTGATGTTTACCCCACTTAAAGTAAACAGCATACCTGGAGGGCAGGGCTGAGATGACATGCTTGGGTTGCTGGCTACACCAAGCACAGCTGTTGCTGTTTGCAGACAACTTGGCCCCACACCCCCATTCAGCATGTAGTCTGGAGGTGATGAGAAACTGCTGAGATCCCTGCTGAGGAACAGAGGAAAGCAGCATCTTCTCTTTCACAGCTTTTATCTAAAAACAAGTTAATCAATATGCTAAACACTGATAGCAAAATACACTCACTTAGACTGATGTTCTGAGGAGGTCTGGAAAGGCACCATTTGTCCACGGCAAAGCTTTGTCAAGGGAAAAATTATTTGTGGAAGGGATTGAGGGAACAAGAATCTGAAAATATATTTGTATATTTGCTTGAGGGTAGGAGATACAAAATAGTGCTGACTGCAGAAAAAGCACATCCCCACTGACACTTTCAAATATCTCTACCGCAGTTCAGTAAAATAAGCTGAATGGCTAGAGAAATTGTTCCTCATTTTTGCATTGAAAAGATTATAGGAATTATCCTGTTTTGGAACTCAGTACAATGAATCTAGTAGTTCTACCAATTTTTTTTTCATAATACTTCTAGCTCTGAGTGGCTTAATAAACTTAGAAGTTTGTGCAGTAGCTCTCATTTGGGGTAAAAGTGTTACTCTAAACTTGCAGGGACTATGTTTGCCACAAGTTACAGTGCTGTGCCTGAAAGGAGAAAGTGGTAGAACACTCAGAGCTGCTATTTCGCCAGCATGGATAATTTCCATTATTACAGGCCAATTATGTCTTTCTTTGTCATTCTCTGTTATATTCACGAGAGTAAGTTAATGCACATTTTTAGCCTAATCTGTGTGACTAGTAATAGTTTTCAAGGTTGTCCATCTAGGCTGCACATGTAATACTCTCTGAGGTATGATCCTTCTTTTACTCTCACTTTCGTTCCTGATAACCAATCCATTTCTTTTAATTCTTATTGAGTATTTGATAAGAACAGCTTTTGAAAAACTGAGAGACATTAACTATTATGGATGCTATTGATTAACATGTGTAATTAAGGTTGGGTTTTTAATTTTTCTGCATTGTCTTGCACTTACCCACACTGAATTTCTCCTGTTATTTTTTTTTCTTCATTCAGTGTCATGTCAAAATAGTTTTCACAGTTTTTCATAGGTTTTGTTTTTTTCATTTTGTTCAGCTGGAATTCTGCATATTCTTGCCCTTCTCTGCATCATTTGGAAACAGGTTGAATGCTACTGGTCCCAGCTGTCTGGGACCAACTTCTGCTGCAACTTGTGCTGCAAAATGACCATTTAATATGTACTTTTTGCTTTCTCTCTTTTAAAAGAAAGGATCCTTTGTCTTTTTACATGATAGTCAAGAGTCCTAAGGAGGATTTTCTAGTGCCTTGTGAAAAGTTTTTGTTTTGATTTCAATAGAAATCAAACAAGAGTCAGCTTGTTCTCCCTTCTATCATTTTTATCTGTCCATACTGTTCTGTTGCCTCTTAAGAGTGAGAAATCCCTTGCTCAGTATAAAGCAAGGCTTGCTAATCTGATTTATCTCCTAAAAGCTGACCAACAATACCACTTTAATCCTTGGTGAGAGATCTCTCCATCGTGTGTCCTTTCCTGAAGAGAATCTGTATAGGACTTCCAGGCTTTAAGAAAGGGACAACTTTACCTACTGGTATCAGGAACTATCAGGGAGAATTATTAAATGGTTGAGTAGTCTCCCTAGTGAGCTGATGAAGCATCTATTTGATCTGTCTGGATTGCCTGAAAAATTAGGAAGTTTGCTACTGGAGGCAAATACGCAATGGTAGGCTGATAGATGCCATGGCCAAATAGATCTTTCTCCTTTTTTGCTTGACCAACAGCTTTTAAAAGGAACAATATCTGTAAATGTTTGGATAGAAATTAGGCTTTTCCTCATCATCATAAACCTCCAGGTCTTTGTTTTATACCTTCCTTTATTGAGTAAGGTTCTTGCATGCTGAAAAGTAGTTGAGAATTCACTGAAGATCCTAAGGTGTATTATTTGGCTGGACACTTTAAAGAAGTTCTGTGATAAAATTACTATAAAATGCTTATCAGAGGGTAGAGGAATGCAGCTGAGTGGGTTTAGTTTGCCCTATTACTATGGATATGCTATCCATATGACATAGAACCACTTTACTGGTGAATACTTGCTCTTAGCAAGAAAAGAGTACAGAGGAACTCTGATTATGAGACCACCACAACCTAATCTGTCTCCTTTCCCTAAGTTTGTGGTTAAAATCTGTTGGCATATGGCCCAAAATATATTGCCTCTCTTACAGCAGAGCAAAAGTATGCAGAAGTATTTCCTCTAACAATCAAAGCTTCAGTGCAAAAGTAGTGACCCAAATTAACTGTTTGGAAGAAAAAGGTTAAAGGTGTTTTAAAAAAGCATTCCTGACCAAACTGAAATAAATCAGCCAACTTCACCCACACATCCTCCAAACCTGCAATCAGCAATAATTTCATAGAAATAAAACAAATGGATTGCCAGATTCCTTCATGTCTATTACACTTCTGTCTTCATTGCAGAAATTACTCAGAAATGAAAAGTTGGAAGGAAACTTGGCTGTTGGTAGTAGTTTTATCACTTGCATTCAGCAAATGTACTCTGTACAGAAATTTCTGGGATGCACTGTGTCTGGTTCTACTAAACATGCTAAATTTCTTCATATAAAAGCTCTAACGCATTTTCTGTACATAGCAGTGATGAATGAATCCTTTGGATAAATGTATTAGAGCTTCAGTTATGCCTACAAATTTTAGCCTTCATTCTAGAAAGGAGCTTGTTGAATAGAAGCACCTTATGCATTTGAAATGTGTTTTATTTAAGGTGAAAGTACTCTCTGGAATTGGGGGTTACCTTTAAAATAGGTTTCTATATGGCCTATTTTGATGGAAAGATCAGTGTTTAGCTACCAAACAAGCAAGAAATGGAAAAATCCACCACCACATTTAGTTCTTAGTGTTGTAAGATATCAGATGGGTAATTAGTGGAGTAAAATTTTAGTTATAGCAGCATTAGATATGCTGACTATTTACTTCTATTTACTTCAATATCCTTTATAGGAAAAGGATGAAGTCAGCAACTTCTAATTAAAATCAAAAAGAAAACAGTACCTTTTCTTCACAGTCATTGGCTAGGAAGGGAAAAGAACTGCTTGAGACCTGTCCAAAAGTAGGGTTGTGAAGTAGAATTCAGTTGGACTGTGCTAGGCTTCGTGTTTTAATACAAGATGTATGTGAAATGGGAGATTATTTGTGTAGTGTTTTGTGTGAGATTTTGTTGAACTTTAACTTCTTTTGCTAGGGGTGATATCTGGCTCTGAGGAAACTGCGTTGGAAGGTCTCCAGCCTGTAGCAATGGCTTATCAGTTTGGACAGTGGACAGTTGGTAGCTGGTGGAGCATGTGGTAAACACCAGGGAGAAATTAGAAATTAGAATTAGTATGACAGGAGAGGTGACATTTATTAGGAAGGAACCAAGTTGTATACAGTCAGTTCTGTCATAATGAAAGGATTATTATGTGTGGTAGGAAATACTGAAATCAAGAAATAGAAAGAGCTTGGAAGGCATTTTTGAAGAGTTTATTGTGCTCTGAGAACTGAAGAACATGGGAAAGAACCTTCTCCCATGCAGAATTCTTTCCCCTAACATTATGGTATGAAATGGGAAATGCTTTAAAGTAAACTATTGAATGGAGTACACCACTGCTTTTATTTTCAAAGCAAGTAAAAACATTAATTTGAGAGGGACATTGGAACATTGTAATACTCTTCCATAAAAAGCAGAAACTTCATTATACTGGTTGAAGACATGGACAATGGCAATGTAAACACACTGGAAATGCAACATTTCAGCCTGACACCTTAGAGACAGTTTGAAACTTTGGCAGCTTTGTGTTGTATGCCCCTGGTACCTTCCTGTAAATCACTTCTCTGAGCAGCAACTTGTTAAGTCTTTGGGTTCCTAGTGCAGAAATAATGGCTGAGACTGACCCACAGCGATGTAGTGATTCCTGATAGAAGCAGAACCAAAGAAAAGTGTTACCTGGTGCTGATTCTGCAATATCTGTGTTGTGCCCAGCCAGGTGCTGTGCTCTGTGAGGCCCTGGGCTGGTGATGCTCAGCAAAGTGAAGCCCCATTGTGCCTCTGCTGTCTCTGCCCAAAAGATTGCGGCTCCTTGTTCTGGTGATGGGGAGATGGTAGAATTGGGAAGCAGATTCTGCCCCGTTTTCCCCACTTCTGCTGATCCTGTGCATCCTTCTTTTTCTTGAAGGCTTGGGGTGGGATAAGGTGCTGCTCACATGAGAACAGCTGGATAGCAAAGAGTGACAATCTGCAGTTCATGCCCTACAAAGAGTATGAGAGAAGGGAAGATGAGAGGCCAACATATTGGAAAAGGCCCCAAGGGAAGGTTCAGTCTCTTAGTAAGGCAGGATTGGCTGGGACAAGCATTTCTCAGAACAGGAATCCTGCTCTTTCATGCCCACTAACATTTCTCTACATTGGTTATTAGCACTGATATTCATGTTAACACCATGATCCTTCCTTCTGTGAAAATCATAGCTGCATCAAATGGTACAAACATCAAATAACATAATTGAGTCTATACAAAAACATTCACTTCCTTAAATTGAAACCCCACGTATATTTGAGTAAGGAAAGAATTTGATAATTAATGATTTTACTTCTTCAGTATTTGGGTTCTCCTGAGAGAAACTTAATTCTCAATTATATTTCAATTTGAAATAAATAACTTGTGGGTAAAAGTTATTATTTCAAAAGTTGCTATAAGGAGTCCTCAGAATTGATGCTAATTCTTTTTTGGTCAAACATATACCTGGTATAAATTGCTTAAATACCTACTGAGAAGTGTTGCTTAGTGTGTCAGCCATACTTAGAATATCGAGCAATGTGGTAA
Source organism: Prinia subflava (assembly GCF_021018805.1). Classification (NCBI taxonomy): domain Eukaryota; kingdom Metazoa; phylum Chordata; class Aves; order Passeriformes; family Cisticolidae; genus Prinia; species Prinia subflava. Next base: position 13,554,331 of record NC_086261.1, read on the forward strand.
TGTGGTGTTGTTTGACACTGTGACCTTTCCTCAGTAATAAATGCACATGGCTTTTTACATGCCACAATTAAGACTACTTAAATGGTTTCCCTAAGTTCTTCTGTGTATCAAAACTTAACAGTAAATGAATTGTGGTTTCCCTCTCATTCCTTCATCTCCCAGCCACATATAATACAGAACACAGAGTTTAAAAACTCCAGCTGTTTATAGTCTGAAAAATGCTAATCAGTCATAAGACAGCAGGGATTTGGTATTTCTCTTTTATTAATATAGCTTTTATAGGGAGGAGCAGCAGCTGTAACTGAAGAAAAGCCCATGTGAAATATAAATGATAAGGAAAGGGAAACGTGGCGACACTAAAGAGACAGAGATGGAACAATTGGAGGAAGCACATGCAACCAAACAGCATCCCTTTAGGTATTCTCCACTTTCACCAGGCTTTTTCTGAGTGTCTTCCCTACATTTCCCCAAGATATCATCTGTATTGTTGGCATGAAACGTTAAAAACCATCCCTTATTCCCCCCAAAACAAAAGCAAATTCACAACAGGTACAGTGACACAAAGGCACCATTCTTGATAGAAGTACCTCAAGCTTTGGCTGTAAAATGTAAACATAACCAAAATAATTATGGAATGCAGTTGTGAAATGGGGTGATACTCAAGCTCATAAAATTCCTGCAAGATTCATATCCTTTAGATAATTTTTATCTATCTGGATAAGAAAAACAGAGTCAGTGTGGATATGTTCTTAGTGCTTGTTATGGACAGGCAATCAATGTCAATGCAGTAACAAGGATGAAAAATGCTGTAATAATTAATTAATGCTGTAAATGTCTTGCATTGCAACAGAGGTCACATCTAGCCATGATGGAAACAAAACTCCAGTAAAAGGCTGTTTCATATGTATGATGTGATTATAACAAGTAAAAGAAGTCTGACTCCCAGCATTCTTGAACCCAACTGTTTCATGTTTTGCATTGTAACAATTGTTCCAAGTCAAACCAAACTCATGTTGGAACCATTTATATCTTTATTAAGCTATTGACAACTTCTATCCCAAGATTTACAGGTAATTCTGCCTTCTTTGGCTACTGAAAAGGTGAGAATACCAGCACATGACCAGAGTTATCAGCTGCAGTCTCACACAATGAGGACCTAGGTACTCATGGTGCTGGAAGCTGATTTTCTGGGCTACGATTTCCGTGACTTTTCCAGTATTGTAAACAGCTGTAGTTAGTAGAATCATTTGAGATTCAGCCATCCTTCATTTTTATGATGCATCAGTGGTGTTTAGGTTTTTGCAAATCAATGCTTTGCTGTTGCTGGTTCACTCCTGTCACAAATCTGCCTGCTGTTACACAGAGGTGAGTTGCATCTTGAGTATCATTTTCTTTAGTGGCTTCATCATACCCACACTATATCAACTAAACTTACCTATGAATATGTCCTTTTTCAGGGACTGATTCTTTTGGTAGGTTGAATTTCTTGATGCTTAGAACAGGTAAGAGTCATTTCCTCTTCTCCCTTCCATCATAATAGTTTTGCACTGTTCCACCCATCCACACATCTCAAAGCACGGCAATTTTTGCCTTTTCCTAGTTGTTTGTTCTTGGATTGTCTCACTTTTCTGAGATTCCAAACTTTTTTTAATCTGACCTTTCTCTTGATTCAAAAGTAGGAAAGAGAAGAAAACACCCAAGCCTTTATAGCTGTCAGTTTTGTTCTATAGTGGGATTTAAACTTCCCTTCCAAACTTACACATTGGCATAGACCTTCCTCTTGAGAGCTGACTTCTGCTGGTCATAGGGAAAGGTGGAAATCATAGGAAGAGTTAATGACCAGTACCTTTAGACTGTGATACTCATTCCTGTCAGTAAGCTGAGGTATTATTGACATACATAAGAACTTTAATTCCATTAAATGTGCTATGTGCTTATTGTAGAGGTGAGCACAGTGAAAAATGTAAAAAATGGTGCTCTTTCAAACTTCAAAATATAACAGTTTTTTCTACTCGTCCCTTGGATAAGATGTAATGTCAGGATATATCCCTTTTAGAGGATTACTTTGTCCAAACTGTTAAGGGAGTTATTTCTATTTGAGTTTATAATCAGCCTGTTTTGTGCAACAGGGTGTTTCAAATACTCGCAGTATTCATCCCTAGACCTTCCGATCTTATTGTGCGGTGTTGCTGTGCAGTAGTTCCACAATCACTGTGCTTCTACACCAGATGGTTTCCTTCATCTCTGAATGGGATGAATCTCAATAAATGGCCCAAGTCTGGAAGTCTTAAAGCAGCTAACTTTTGACCAGTGATAGGTATTCCTACAGTCTAATTCAAAGCTGAGATATGGCCACAGTGCACTGCAGCCACTGTGAGATATCTTGCAGCCATCAAGGTATTAGGTCCTATCAATGTCAAAACAATTACACACTGCAGTCTGGAAGAACACTTGCTGTCCTGTGGTTGTCCCCTAAAGTATTTGTTTGGAGTTTGCTTAAGGAGGTGTTGTGCTGTCTCACTGTTAACGTTTACAGCATCCCATCATAAAGCTTCTTGTTCATACAGGGAATTATTATCGCAATTTAGGTATGTTATATTTTTATCTCTTTGACTCAGACATATCATAGCCATGTCATTTTCCTTATATAGCAGCATTCTTACACTAGGTATGTCTGCTGCTATCAGGATAACCACCTGGTATAAGATAAAGAATGACTGTTACTAAATAAAGAAGAAGGTAGAAGGAATGGGACCAACAATTGTTGCCATAGCAATCTCTTCAGATGAGCTAGAGAATGTTTAATTGCCCAGCCCATCATGGTATGGTTTATAACTTGATTACTCAACTCACAGAGGGGAAGTAGTCATGGGGCATGCCTTAGGAATCTTATTCTCATCTGGGCTCCAAATGTGAATGGCCAGATTCAGCTTGATATGATTAGGAACAGCAGAGATGTTTTTGTCTAGACTGCAAACTCCCTGGGATAAGAACCAGGCTCTTTATTATTTGTCTCTAAACCACCTATTTTGGGTGGTGTCCCTGAGCATGGAGCATAAATAATGACATGGAGATAATGAAAGCTAACCCAGCATAAACCTGTGCATTGGTGACCGAGCAACTGAAGTTTGCTGAGAGTGTTTTGCAGGCCAAGGGCACTGGGCTGGCACACTGTCCTGACTTACTCTGTGGTGGTTTCTTCCCTCTTGTTTGTCACCCATAGCCTTGCACTGTTAAATCCATTCAGAGTGCTGCTGTGGGGCTTCTTTCCTGTCCTTCAGGTAATCCAGGACATCTATCCATCTCAGATTTCATTTTCACAATCTGTTGCAGCCTAGCCTTTCTGTATCCAGAGGATTCTGTCTCTGCTATCTAGATCCTATTAGGTCCTATCTAATAGCATAACCTGTTGAATATACTCTAGTGCTGCCTTCTACACTTGGCAAGCACACCATAGCAAAACATCCACAATAAAGTCTCATTCCACCCCTTCTACACCCTCTCTAGTATTTTCCCTTGCTTATTTGTCTACAGAGACCACGGTCATTGCAATCCTATCCAGGTGATATTATGTTCTCAGTTTCCAAGTGCATTTTGTCTCTTCATATCCAGTGGACTGTCTTTCAGTGTACATACTTTTGGGGCACAGATTATCCTTGTTTAGACTGGTACAGATTGGTTTGACACCTAGCACAGAGAGGGCCTAAATGGTGCATGTATTTTGGGAGCAGGTGTTATATAATGACAGAGAAGTGCAAATAGCATTCAGCCTTTATGTAAAATTTCAGAAAGTCTGTTCTACATGACAGTGAAGACTTGTTAGATTTATTTAGATGCAGTCTGAAAAGTTAATTGGAATGAGGCTGGTTGGCCCAGCTTGCTGACAAAGTCGAATCAGTCTTCTTATATCTACCACAATAGAACAGTAAAGAAGAGCCTAATTCTCAAGTGTCAGGTGAATAATATGTAGCCAAAACATGGTAATAGTGATTATCTATGTGGTGGTATGAGGTAGAAATAATCTCTTCAACTGATGCCCATTATGCATATCCTGTAAAGCATGGAGTACTACACCCTCCAGGGTTTCTGTATCCGAACCTGCTCCATTGCTGGCCACTTTGGATTTTTGTTTCAGTTTAAAAAAATTCCTATTTTCTCTGCTTGTGAGATTTGCTAAAATCTCAACAATCAAGGTGCACCACCAAAATGGAAACTATTTTTTACATTTTTAATTCACTTTTTACATTACATTTCTATCTTCTGGGCTCTTCATTTATTACGTCAGTGAGTGTAAAATTCACTGTAGCACTGGGAGCAAGTCCCACCTGTGCTGAGAGCACATCTGCTCCATACCAGTTTACTGCTTTCACCACCTGCATTCATGTTACAGAGGAACATCTGGATACCATTACAATTATAGAAGGTGCAGGTTTTATTCTTGGTGCAGGATTGGACTCTGATTTCACAACCTTCCTCGAATAGTGAAGCTCATGTAAATACATCCTGTCCCATTTATAATCAACATACAATTAACATCAATAAAACATAGTGGATCTTTATACTAATTATATCTTCATCATCATCAACCATAATTGAGGTGTATTAATGATGCTGAAGAGTTAAGACTGTGAATTCAGCCCTCATCATCTGGGAGAGAATTGTGCTCCTTACATCCTTTCCTCTTTTCAAGTAGCAAATTGGTTGTGGATTTCTTTATCTCACAGAGAGAGAAGAGATGGAAAGCATAAGGCTAACTGGTTCTTGCTGACTTGAGATCTGTCACACAGACAGGAGCAGACACTATTTATAATCCTTCAGAATTGTTTATAGAATATATTCCTACTCTTCCCACCCAACAAACTGTAGGAAAATGCCACTGTCCTTGATCTGAATATGAGAGTGAGTGTTTGCATGTGCAGCGTGGTATAAATCCGTTCCACAGCCATGGCCAGATAAGGAAACAGACCTCAAGATGAATAAGTGAAAGGGGACGTGGAATGGAGAAGGGAAAACGCAAAAGTGATTTAGCAAATTCCAACTGGGAAAGAATATGAAGCTGTACCTGATACATGTGCTTCCTGCATCTTTATGGCAGTATTTTAGAAATGTGAGAGACTGTTACTTTGCCAGAATAGACAAGGAAGCATAAATGTAGCCACAATGTGTAATCCTTGAGGCACTTTATGTCATTTACAAATGTGTTCACACCATTTTATCAGTCAGGCATTGCTAAACAGGTGTGACCATTTCCTCCTCACACATTTTCCCTGTTTCCTCCTTGTATGAGGAAACTCAGACTTTTTACTTCTGGCTCTGGTTATTTTAACACATAGAGGAGACACAAGCAGTTTGTGCACTTGCTGAGTAATGGATTACTAAACCCAGCATATTATGTGTAGGCAGAAGCTAGATTTTATATTACTTCCTGAAAGATTGTATTTCCAAAATAGTTTATCACAGCAGATGATCAATTCAGCAATATTCTATCTGTGATGTTGAATCACTGCAGAGAGAGACATTTTTTGAAATAGCATTTTCTGGATATAAGGATCAAGCCTTGAGCTTTCAGAGATGTTTGTACTCAGCTGGAGAAATACATTATAGTTTGGCACAGATCTTCTTTTTATCATCCATGATTTTCAACAAAGGATTTTTGTTATATGGAAGATAATGGCAGTGCATATATTGTGCTTTCAAATATGTTCACCCCTCTGAATTGTTTCAGCTGTCTTCCTCCTTCCAAGGTTTTAAGTACGTTATCCAGACAGCTGTCTTCCCTTCTATTCTGTATGTAATGGCAATGCCTTTTGCTAAGGTATGTACCTTTATGTAGTCTAGACCTCTGTCTTTTCCACTATTTTCTTGGATATCTTAACTTTAGTTATTGCAAAGCATGGTTTGTGTTGTATTTGTATGGAATGAGAAGAGGAAATTCTCTATTTGAAATACTTCATTTTTCAATTACATCGATAAGGTCTACATCATTTATATATAATAAAAAATGCTATCCTTGCATATGAACTGTGTCTTACACTGTCACTGTTTTCATCCTTATCAGGTTCAACTGTAAATCTGTTCAGAGCCTTCACTAAATATCTTTTTATAATTTCTAATTGGCTAATTTCTTCTGCTAAATATCTTTCAAAAGCAGGGCAACTTCCTTAACATGACTCCATATCATCTGCCTCCCTTCTCTGCTCAGATCCTTTGATTGCTTCCCCTGCCTTGAAATTTGGCCTTCTGCTTGAACACTGAATAATTCCTCCTCACCACATCAATCATACCTCTAAAGCCCCAAACACGTATGTCAGGCTTTGGATTTGCTTTAGCCATAATCCTCTTTGTGGTTGGTTTTGTCTCTCCACCTTTCCTAAAGCAGTTTCTTTCTCTGTGGCATTCCCTGCTTCCCCCCTCCAGGTTCTAGCTTATACAGAGCAGTGCTGTCTATGTTCTTTTATATGCAAGAGATCATAATCAAGCCATCCCTGTCCTTAAACAGCTCAAATGGTTCCCCACTCAACTCACAGGCTGCTTCAAAAATAGCATTGCTTGATTTTAAAATTGCTGGGGTTCATCTTTGTTTCCTTACTCTCTTCAATAGAGGCTCGTTACCTGCTCTTACACGCTTCTATATTTGCCTTTTCTTTACGTCATTTCTCATTTCTCTGGATCATGGATTTTCACCCATTTTAAGTCTTTCAGTGCTGATGCAAATAAAGTGATATTTATTTGCACCATTTTTTTCCTATCCTTGCCTCAGATTTTCTCTAGTGGTTTTACATTTCTGAAGCCTCGGTATTTTCACAGTAACACCTATTGTTGTGAAGCACCATCTGGGATACAACTCTAATGAAAAAGGAGATACAAAATAACTTGGGTTTGGAGATATGCTGGTGAGAAACATTTGCTTAACCATATGGAAATCGCATTTCTTTAGAGTGCAGACCTAAAGCTGAAACAGTAGGGATGTCAAGGCAACTCCCAAGAAATTTCTTAAGAACTCACACAATATCTCTTAAAGAGTCTGTCACTTTCCTTTTTTAATGAAGAAGTTCATTATCAAGTTAATGAGAAATGACACTTTAAACATGCTCATCTGCAGCTTTACTATGCTCCCATTTAAGGCCTTAGTAAACTGTCTAACTTTGAGAAGTGTTGAGCCAGTGTTGTTGTTTTTGATAAATCCACTTTATAAATCCAGGGCAATCATAATTAAATAATTGCTATTCCTTGTGAATTAGATGAATTATATAAATGGTGTGCATAAATTGTGTGTTTCTGTGTTGGATCAAGATTTGTGAAATCCTAATCAGAGAAAGCTTTAATGAATTAAAGAAAAAAACAAAAAACAAAAGGCAGCTCTTTATTAGATAGGATATAGGAACTGACTCAGTTTGCTTTGGTTGATTTTTGAGGTAGGAAGGAATGTGAATTTTGTTTGTAAATAGAATTTAACTTCATGCACCGGAGGTAGAATTATGCAATTAAACTTTTAAAAAAGCTTCTGGCACAAAGATATTGCAGCACTGTAAAAAAGAGAAAGGACATTTCACACCCAGAAGTTATCCATATGGCCACTGACCACATGTTTGGTAGAGATGTGAACAATATGTCATTGGTATTTACAATTCCAGGTAGTTTTCTTGTATGCCATAAAAAGTAAATACTTAAGCAACAGTCTTTGCTGTGTAGATCTTTAATGGGTGTGGGAAATTCTCTTTATTTAGCAAGGAATGCCCATCATTTGCTGTCTTGGGAGATGTGTTGGCAACAGATGGGATCTCAAGAGCATTGTTTCGCTGTTACTCTGACTGTTAAAATGCAGTTCATTTCATTCCTTTCTTTTTTTTTTTCTTTCTTTCCTGCAGGGGTGAGAGGGACTGTGAAAAATAGAGGGGGAAAGTAAAGAAAGCAAGAGAGTAAAAGAGAAAAGAAAATGAAATTTGAAAGAAACAACGGGATGAGAATCCCAAGAGAAGTGTTGAAAAGCATGGGTGAATTGAGAGCACTAAGTTTGGGCAGAGAATCCTGGGAGATATTTAGCACATACAGCATACAGTAATGGCAAAAGGGAAGAAATAAAAAAACCTTAATTGCTGTGAGTTCTGTGGTGTTTTCTCCCCTATTTTCTTCTCTTTTGACTAATGTGCTACGGTACAGTGGCATGGGATAGTGGAAAACATACTGTGGGACCATGGGAATGGGACTCAACGCAGTAGTGCAGTACATGGCACTGCCAGAAAATGGCAGCTGACTTGGTCTTCCTTGCAAGTACACAGATATGGCACCATGCGCAGCTTAGCAGAAGAAATTTTGGGTTAAAAAACTTTGATTTCATTCTTCTTTGGGAATTTTATTTAAGCGCGTCCTGGGAGGATGCTTGGAGATTCTATTGTTGTTCAGAATATGGCATGCTGCCCACATCTGTGTGAGGTTTTTCAGCAGAACCTTAACACTTCCAAACAGATGTTTCAAAAAAAAAAAATCGAAAAAAACCCACCCAAACCAAAAACTTTTCCTAAATGCAATACACACAGGTCTGGCTGTATTTCTGTTACAAAAGTCAAACAGACTGACATGTTGAACAAGGAAGATAACACAAGAGGAAATCAAGAGCATTAGTTTAAAATGTCAACCTCTTTTTCTTGTTTTTGCCCATAAACTTTGCAGGGAGAGTCCTTCCCCTCTCTTCTCCAAAGGAAAAATCAAGCCTAATTTTGCATCAGACAGCATGAAAAGAGATAGTACCTGAGGTAATGTGAAGGTGGCCTCAGTATTTGAAAATTGTGTCAGTTCCACAGAAAATTACAGCTGTGATTTCTCAATATGGGAAGTGATTTGAGGACACTCCCAAATGCATTCTGTCTTTCACAGCTGAATGGATTTTCTGGTTTTTAGACTCCAGATTACCCTTCAAGACATGTTGATAGCTTCCCTTTCTCACTCTGCCAAACCCATTCTCTAACATGAATGTCTGACAACTGGGGCATTTGAATATGAGCATTACCAGAAGTCTGGTGATGTTTCCCTGTCCAGAGAAGTGACTTCTACTCCAGGTGACCAATTACAATGAAAAATGTGAAAAATCATTATGCTGAGCAAAGATCCAGTCTCTCTCCTCCCCCAAGAAGTGATGCAGTCTATGTCAGTCATCCCAAATAAGTGTTTAACTATTCTAAAAGGGTCCGGTGATGAAGACACCACAGCTTTTCTGGTGGTCTAATCCAATATAATATTTAACATTAACATTGATCTGCTGTGACTCAGTTTGAGTCATTTCACTTCTCATTATCTCTGTTTTTCCTCAACTTGCTCATCTCATCCATTAAGCTTTAGGTTTTTAAAACAGGAACTTTCTCTTCCTGTGCATATTTATCTTGTGTCTAAAGCAAGGGCCTTGGTCTTGGTTGAGGCCTCTTGGTGATACCAGAATACAAATAACAATAGCAGGCGCAGCAGAAACAATAACAAAGCAGGTTGGTTAACATTTGATGGTCTTTTCCTGAGACATCTCTAGGTATTAGAATACAGTCACTTATCTGTTTATTTATTTTTCTCTCTGTGGTGACTTTGAGTTGGCATGTTGTCATATTCCAGTGACAAGTCACCACTCTCTATGCAGTGGCTAGATTTTTCAGTCAGTGATCATTTTTTATTCCATGTAATTGCCTTTTGTTTGCAGTTGTTATTTTAAAGGTGACCCCTGACCCTGCTCAGGGAAATAAATAATGGGTAGATTGCAGTCTGAGACTTTCTTAGTATTACTACTCAGAGCAAGTGAATATTAGCAAGGGCTGGGACTGCTGCTCATCTGCACCTGCATGAAAGAAAAACTTGAAGGCTAGGGTGTGGTGGTGGTGGGTGTATTTTTTTTCCTGCATTCCCCCCAACCCTTCTCCAGCTGGTCCCTCATCTTGCTTCTCTCTTTTATTTCAGTTTCTCCTGTACTCATTTCTGTTGTGTGGAATTTGAGGTTTCTCAATACACATTCCCTGCCCCCAGCCTGCGCACTCCCCACGGACCCAGCTTCCTCTTGCACATTCCACACCGGAGCGTACCACTGTGGAGGCAAAGTGGGCTCAGGGAAGAGTCCATCCGAGGCCTCTCTGTCCCAGGCCCGCTCCGTCATCATCCTCATCATCCTCACCATGCTGAGAGCACTTTCACCAGTGAAAATGCAAAGATAACGGTTCTCATGGCACTGAGAATTACAAATTCCTGAAATATTTCCAACATCAACCAGCAGAAAAGCAGGGTGATAGAAAACAAATGGTGACAGGAAGGCAACAGGGAAATAGGGAAGAGAAATTTAGCGCTGTATAGGCTAAGGCAAAAAAAGAGAGACAACAAAGCCAGGAGACGGGGAAAAAAAAGCAGAAAGAGATTAAAAGCTGAGAAAATGTGAGGGCAAATCAAAGAATGAACAAATGAACCAGGCAGGCTGTAAAATGAAAGAGAATCAAATTAAGTGCATGGAACAAATATTCAGATAGTGATCAAGGATAGAGAGCAGATGCTGAATATGAGTGAGAGCCAAAACACAACAGGGATTAAAAAAATCTGTCAGAAGATTTGGGCAAGTTCTCATTAAGTTTGTATTTGGTTTGATTTGAGTAACCCATCCCTCATTTTAATTTCAGCTTGTCTGCTAGGAGTCTGGTATATCCACAGCAGGTTATTTTCAAGGGCTGTTGCTGGTGTTTTGCTTTCTACTGGTTTTTAACCAGTATTAATTGGGCCTGTCATCTGGGTAGGTCCAGGATGTAAGTGTTGTGACCTTTGTGGGAGAAGGTTTCTTCTATCACTTAATGTGTTTATGTTTGAAGTACATGTTCAAACACACGGTCATCCAAACCTGCCTGCATCTCCGAGCACTCTGTTCCTGGCAAGTCTCGTGTTGCTGAGTGTTGTGCTGGCACTCCCTGTATCCACCCTGGAGAAGGGAAGCCCTCAGGAAGAAGGATCAGTGTGCTGATGTGTGACTTCTGTATTAGGAACAGTTGTCATGTAGCAGTTCAGAGCAGCACAAGGAGCTGCAAAAATAATCAGGCAGAAAGGAACTGAACCAAATACAAACATTTCCCCCTTATAAAATATGGAAGACAGGTACCATATAAAGCTTCATTTATGAGCTGCTCCCAGTGACAAACCATCTCTAGACTGGCAGCAGCACCTTTACCATACATTTTTTAATAGAAGCTGTCTTCCTTTGGTACTGTACTTTTCCATACAAGCTTGAGGGGAAAGTAATTTAGTTTAATAGCAGCCACCCTCATTTTGAAGCAGGCCTTGATTTAAAGCCGGAAGTAATTACATGTAATGAAGCCCTAGGCTTCTGCACCAGGATCAGAGCTGTGTTATTCACAGCCGTACATACACGTCCGTGTTGCTAATGTGTCAATACTCTGGTTTTTTCAATCACTGTGGCCTGGGTTTTTAATTCCTGCTGGGCACACTGTGGTACAGTGTCTGTGAAGGTTAACAGCTTTACAGTAATGGTCTGAAAACAAAAGGAAGGCTCATCTCAAGTCTGGGGAGATGTCTGCTTTTCTTTGTGAGATTTCTGCTTATGATTTAAATACGGCTTTTTGTGCTCTATTTCTTTTATTTCTTTTTGCAGCAGTGGTTTGTCAATTCCTAACTCTAAACAAAAGCCTTTGAGGCAATAATTCCCACATTTCCCTTTTGACAGCAAAATTTGAAGTAAAGCTTGCCTTTTAAAGGCACTTGCTTGTTGCTGACTATTTTTTCTCCTTTCACTCCTCAATAATTTAATGATATTTCTCTGGATGTTCCCTGGGTGTTCTTAGGAGCCCCTTGCTCAGCTTGGTATCTCTATGGCTCCTTCTGTTTGACTTGTTAGCACTTTGGGACAGGGACTTTGGAAACTTCCTGAAGTCATTGGGAATGATGCCATTGGCTTGAACAGGGCCAGACTTTTTAACCTTGCGTTAACTCACTGGTAACAGAAACCAAACAGACCTCTCAGTGTCTCTTTCAAGTTACCAAGATCCAAATATCAGATGTAATGTGTGACAGAATCCCAAAAAGAGGGTCATCAAAACAATTGAATCATACAGGAATGCTGTGGGATCCACCCGCCAGTGTAAATAACTCTGTGACCTCCGTTTCATTATTCTTCCTTTCTGATGTCAATAACTTCCCACCATAAAAGTGTACCATGAAATGGAAGATATTTGAGAAGTCTGCCTACTAGCATGGCTCCCATATTCAGAAGTTAAGGAAAATATATCTTTCACTAATATGCATGTATGCATGTGTCTGCATTTATATTCAGTGAGACTGCATACTGTTTTTTAAAACTGTTATTTTTAATATGCTATAATAGTCTATTAAAAGCTGGATTATACAAAAGTTTTTAAGGCAGAAACTCAGGAGAGCAACCTCAGCTATCTCCCTCTTCTTTCACCCAACAGCTTGTGACTAGTCAGTCCTGGAAAAGGATTTTTTTTCCATATTGTAATCATTATTAAGGTTGAAGTATAACAGTGCCACAAATTCTAATCTCATTGCTCCTCTAAATATACTATGTTGATTAGCTTGCCCTTACCAGACTGTCCTCTAAAAAACACTAAGATTTTCATCATGTAATTACTAGAAATGTATGGTCCCAATATTTTTAACAAGCAGCTTTACTAAAATTACTCAGCTAGGTCATGGAACTGGCTTAACAATGTGTTATACTGGTGTAAGCAGCGTTTTTGTGAGTGGCCAGTTTGCTATTCTGCTGTCCAAACTAGGTATTCTACAGTTAGAGGTGAAGGATGCAAGTAGATCAGAGCTAATGGCAGTAACTTTCCTCTGGCAAAGCAGCACTTCCCATTTCCTGTTGATTTCCAGATGGGCTGGCTGGTGGGTGGTAGGGCCATTCCTTGTGTGGTTGAAGAAGCTGCTACTTTCCATGGATGCCTCTTTTTAGATTTTGTCCACACACACTAGGCCTCCTACAAGGTATTCATCCATGTGCTGACTTTTCTTGGCCATAACTGCCATGGATTACTGATCTCTGTTTTTCAAGCAATTACTTTTGCATGCTAATGGGTGAACAGTGTTGAAAATTCTAGCGTCCTGTTTAAAAACAGTGAATTTTCAGAGCACTATTAACATGGTTGACATTAATGTAGACTGTTTGTTATGCTGCTTGCTACCATCCCAGGTTTCTTTATCTTCCTTCTTTACTTAGACATCCAGCCTCTTTACCTGCAATGCTGGAGCAAAGCTGATTAAATGGCACTTATCTGTTTAGATGGTGGGGGATAGCCAGGATCAGGCCTTTCACAGTGCCAAGGTCCTAGAGTCAGCTGCAGGTCAAAAAAAGCTGTAATCATTGCCCTTTGGGCTACACTTCAATGGGCTTTTCTCATTTACTTAGTGCACTTAGTCCCCGCTGGAGATTACAGTTCTCATACAATGTAGGACTGAAAAATAACTCTGCAAGGCATAGATTGCTCATATTTATATTTTCTGCCCCACTCCCTCGCCCCCTTTCTTTTTTACTGGCCCAGGCCATACACTTTAGAGTGTAAACTTTCTGTAGAAAATGCATGAAAGTGTATACAGTTAATAAGGTGTTCACGAAGTGAGAACACTCTTGATATCCAAGTTTGGAATGATCCTTGAAAGACCTTGTTCATTTCTCAGCAGACATGTATCTCTTTTGCATGTATGTAGAACAATTTCAAGGGAAGTGCTGTGCTATTGCCTTGTTAATTAACAGGTCTGATTGTTTCTTCCACCTTATGCAGAGATGCCTTTCCAATTCAGTAGATTGTGAAAGATCGTTCAGAGGAATAACATCAAAGCATACCTTGCATAGCAATGGAGACCCTTGTCTTTGAGACATTGCATCTTCTAAGAAGTGTCAGCTCTGCTCTCCACAAGAACACAGGTAATTCCTTATCTGTAAGACCTCCTGTAAACAACATGTCACCCCAACAGGCCCTTTGTGTCCCCACGAGGCACAGGAAGGCCCTGCCAGCCAGGCCACGGCAGAGGTCCCTGGGCAAAGCTGACAGCTGGAGCCCTGCTCTCAGCCAGGCACAGAGGCAGCTGCATGTTCATTGCACACCTGGCAGGGTCTGTGCCCTGGGAGCCCCTCCATCTTCCTGATTCCACAGGAGACCAGCGCTGTGACTGTGAGAAGAGTGTGAATGGGAATTCACTACGAGTAACAGTCTGTCAGCTCAGGGTTTAGGAACCTGCCCGAACTATCAGGGGAAGCTCTGGTTTCTGGCCCACCTTAGCAGCCCTCAGACGGGCAGCAGCCCAGCCCAGCCCAGCCTGGAGTGCAGCCTGCACACCAGAGGCATATGCCTTCACAGCTTTTAGGTTTGGGGGTAGTGCTGAGCTTTTAACACAGTGTGCAAGCTTTCACTGCTTTTATTAATTACTTCTTCTCAAGTTTCCACATTTTATTTTATTATGTTAAAATTTCTGTAAGACAGTATGTTTTTTAAGCCCTTGTGGATTTTTACATATTTAAACCCCTGTGGATTACATACAATACAGTGATACAGATTCATCAAGGTACGGGTCCAGTAGTATATTCCTAAAATCTGCCATGAGATCCATGTTTTCATGAAGTGTATATGGAGAAACATAACAGCATATTTAGTCATATCTTGTCTCACCTGACAAAAACCCCAGTTTTGAATTAAAAAAGGTGTTTATTCAAAAGTGATGCAAATTTTCATGAAACTGCTTTATGCTTTTCATGGGAGTCAAGTTGTAATATGCGCCAAGTTTCACAGCAATATCTGCGATATTATGAGCTAGTTGTTGTACTCATGACATTATAAGGTGTAGTTTATTAAACAAAGCACTAGCAAACTGCAGTCACAATTTAGTTGGATGGAATTAACCTCACCATATATAAAACCAGTTCTTAAAAATGCATGTAGTGTCATATTTCACAGTTACCATGACCAACTCTCTTTACTCCTCCAAACTGGAAGGCAGACGTGCAATCCAAACTAAGTAAGGGAAGATAAAACCTGTTCTCAAAGTAGCAACACAAAACACCTAAAAATACTGTTCCATATGAGCATATTTTCTCAGTTTGGAAAAAAATCATCTTCCTTTCTCCTCCTAACACATGCAGAGGTCTCTGCACTTCTCGCTTACAGCACAGCTTTCCACCGGCTGCTATAAACCGAGGGAGGTAGTTTGGCTGCTTTATCTCAAAAAAGCAGTGGATTTCGTTGAAGTCTTTCCCACAAGGGCACGGTTCAGCTGCTTGGGCAGGGCTGCTGTGCAGGGCTGCACCGGGGCTGTGCGCTCCACGGGGAGGGCACAAGGATGGGTGAGGGCCCGTGGCGAGCCCCCAGAGCCGGCCCGCCGCCTGCCCCTGCGGGCCTGGGGACGAGGGGCGGTGCCCGGCCGTGTCCCAGCCTTGTGCCTGCGGGCATCTTCCAGCCAGCTCGGCTTTGCAGCGCTTCTCTTCGTGTGCCGTGTCCAGCCTGGCCCGGGTGAACCTGCCTGTGGCCTGTCCTGTGTGCTGCCTGTGCTGGAGCACCCCTGCCCGTGGTGCGTGGGGCTCACCGTGAGCTCTGGGGCAGTGCTGTGGGGGCAGGAGGTGTGGGTGGGGAGGAACACAGCGAGGGCTCAGCACACCCTTTGCAGTCTGGCCCAAATGAAACAAGCGCTTTGCAGCTTTCCAGGCCCCTCAGTTGGCCTGGAGCACATGTGGCCTCGGGGTGCTGCTGTGACAGAGATTCTGCCAGGCTGGGTGCAGGTGGCTGTTCCTTGTCCAGCAGTATGTGAGTGGCAGCCCCAAAACCTGGGAGGGGTGTGTGGGTTGGCTACAGAGAGGCAACTTAAACTGGAATCTGGCTTTAGGTCAGTTTGTCTTCTTCCAAAATAAGTGTGCGGGCTACAACCAGAGTGGTTTTATAGCAGATGAGAACAGCACGTGTTTGCTAACACGTTTAAGAGTACAAGAAAAGGGGGGTGTGTATAGAATAACTGGAGAGCAGGACAGGAGGGTCGTGTTTGCTTCAGCTGGGGAATTCTTGATTTGGAAGTGCCACGGCTGCAGCAGCGTCCCGGGGTGGGCGGGCTGAGCAGGTGCCTGACACCTGAGCGCTCACAGGGGCTCTGGGAGGCACACGGTGACAGCAGCGGTGACCTTCCAGTATGTTCAACAAAACCTGGCAGAGCACGCGTTCTCTGACTGCGTATGAATTCTGAAAGCACGAGAAATCATCTTATACCTGGGTCTGCTTTAGCTTTTTAAAGAAATGTACTGAGTGGTTAAATGCCTTAATGGCAACTATGTGCAACCTGACAGCTGATATTTTCATGATGATACAAAGCTGTTAGACCTATTAAAAAGTCCACTAATCTAATCCCCTTAATAAGTTATATTAAAATAATGTAAGTACATAATGCAAACATTGTAGTTGTTTTCCCCCTTTATAGCAATCTTACAGCTGTTGCTTTGCTGGGATTAATTTGTCTCTAAGGGGTTTCAACACTATCCTCCCCAGTGCATTATGAGAGCCTGTAATGTCATGTAATCGGGGCCATATTATTTTTGTCGAAATCTCTGGGAGTGATGTAAGAGGAAAAAGGAAACTAGCTAACTCCCAACCATTTGACCAAAGGTTAAATTAATCTTGGCCTTCTCCCAGCCGGACCTGAAACTTCTCAGTCAAACATTTGTTCTGCCCTGCTCAGAAAAATGGGATGTCTTTTCTTGTCTTTTCTCCCTCCCATGTTTGTTTTGTTTTGCTTTGTTTTTCTTTACCGATGTCATGTGTTATCTTTAGTGTTATGCACATATTTGTTGAGGAACACATCACTGGGACAACAGATGTTACCTATTGGAAGGTCAAACCTTTGGTTCATGGTTCTTTTAGATGCTGTGGAATGCTATGGGCATGAAGACAACGTTTTGAGTAGGTCATATTACCCTATGCAAGAAAAGTTTTATTTATTGTGTGTAGTAGATGCACAATTTCAGTCCAATCCAGTCCAAACTGGCCCAAGCATGGCCCTTTGTAACACTCCAGAAGCTGTTTATGTGCTTGAAGGATGCCTGAACATCTTACAGCAGCAGGGTTTGGTAGGTGATATGAGAATGTCTCTGCAGACTGTCCCCCCCATGCACAGTCTGAGAACCTCCTGGTAGTGCAGAGTAACAAGCATCTCTTGTGTGTGTGTTCTCCTGTCCAGTCCCATGTGCAGTGATAGGTTCTGGTTTAGATTTTTTGTTTCTTAGATATATGTGTACACATTTAAGGCAAAAGATGATAAGTTTTTTGAGGTTCCTTATGTTATTAGGTAAGAATATTGATTGAATTGCAAAGGGCTGATATTGAAGTGTTCTGTTTTATGTTGTGGGCTAGCAATGTCTGAAAAGATTGAAAAAATATTGGTCTGGCCTTTAAGAAGTCTGGTTGCTTATCACTATTCTCGGGTGTGGAGGATGGGTTGGGCTGCCACAAGAAGAGGTTTCTAATCAGAGTTAACTGAATTGAGAGTGTCACAACAAGAAAAAATTGTCTGGTGCACTGAACTATGGAAAACATTCTGAATGGGAATGAAGCAGGAGAATGAACAGGACGACAGGTGTTCTTGGGTATTAAGCCTTGGTGAGAGTTCAGAGATGTTCAACATTTTGCAAAAGTCCAAGTATTTCTGAATGCATCGGAATTTGTCTTATTTTTATATGTTTTTCTGCTCATGTCTAGTTATATATTTGAAAAACTGCCAGAAGTCCAAATGCCAGCAGGGGCCAATTCAGAGATAAATATTTTGGCTGCTTAAAGAATAAAATCATAATAGAAATGCCATTTATATTTGTGAGAATAACAAATGTAGATTTTAAGTGATCAAACAATGGTCATATGAAAAAGCCTGACTAATAACTAAAGAATTGTTATAGTACCAATCCCATCAATTCCTTTGTTACACTAAATAATATATTTTAGTGTTATCTTTTTCCACAGTGCTTTAAAAATCAAACACTATGAAGATGTGTATTTAGATTGTGTTGTTCTTCTTTTAGTTACAACATTTTCTGAATGATAGGTTTGTATGGAAATTGCCAGCAACTGTTATAGAAACATTAAGAATATAATTGAGGCTTGTACATTTGGAATTTATACCAGGCTTAGATGTTTCCATCTCATTTGAGCTTCTGAATAAAGTCACTGGAATTTGTTACTAGTCATGGGCACTTTCAGGTTATTTAGGAGAACCTTTCAATCCTTCAAGTGAACCTGCAATTAATTGGTGTTATGTATTGCTGCTTGCTAGTTCATGTACACTGTATATGAGCAAGAATAGTTCAAAGGTGAATTTTCTTTTCCCTTAGGTCTGCTGGGTGGACTGTGACCACCCCATGGGAAGTAAGGGTTCAAAAGTGACCTTGCAAGTTATTCTCCTTGGGAAGAAACAAGTTGAGAGTCTGGTTGGGGAGTGCTCTCCACCCTTGGGAAGAACACAGCTTGCATTGCATCACTTGTTTGCACTGGCTTGAGCATATTATTGTGGTTGTGAAGGCAGATGAATTGTCTGTAGTGCTTGGTACTTCCTAGGAGGGAATTGCACTGTAAAAAGAAAGTACCAGGAGCTTAGAGCAAGGAGCTACTGTGACTGTGTGCTGTTTGTTCAGTATTAGCAAAAAAGAGGCCCGAGACTAGTAATAAAAGAGTAGAGGAAAATAATGTACAGGCCTGCAATAAATAACACTATGTAAATGTTTAGGTGCATGGGGAACCAAAATAATTAAGTGGCAAGAGTTTAAGAAAAAGCATATCAAAATGAATTATCTGTTTACTTTGCAAAATCATTAACATTTAGGATGGTGATTGTCAAGAACTCTGAACTTCTACTAGTTTCTATTTATGTGATTTTTTCTTTGTATAAGTTTTTCTAAATTTATAGGGGTTTTTTACTTAAAAGCATTTATTTATTTATTTTTAACATTCTCCAGGCATTAATGTACCTGTGTTACAGTGGAGTTGTTTATTGGCATCTCGGTGTTTTCAGTCCTCCAGATTTCACAACAGTTAGTAAGAAGCTCTAATGAGTTCTCTAAGGGCGACCCAGCACACTGCATATGTAGTTATGGAGCTTTGCCATCAGCTGTCAATAGCTGTGAGTTTAAGACATACAGCATTGACTATGATTTGAATTAATCAGGGTAAGGTTAAAATAAGATTCCCAAATTAGGAACTTGGACAAGATGAATCCTGCTCTAAATTGCTATATCTGTGCTGGAGGTGCTGACACCTGCTCTGTGTGTCTGATCTCCAGCTGCTGTCTTAAAGGCTCCAGTCAACAGGGTCACCTCAGGGTAGAGCTCCCCTCGAAAGCCTCTGGCTGGACCTCAGTTAGGAATCTCGGGTAGGGTCCAGCTCTAGACTCAGCTTTTCAAAGATTTTTAGTCAAGCTGCAATTAATTGGTGTTAACACAACCAGCCCTAACTGATCCCTAATTGCTTCCTTAAGTTAATGCCTCACAGACACCCAAATATCTGTATATCCTAGTTTTTTACAGGTGCTGAGTACAGTCACTTCCCAGTGAACTCAGCAGGGATGAACAGTGCTTAGGTCCTCTGAAACTCACCTGTTGTGGGGAGCAATTGTAGGAATGGGGAGAGAAAGGGAATGCAGGGGATTGAATTGTGTCCATCCAAACAAAAACCTGCAGCCTGAACACGTGTGTGTGTAAAAACAAACAAACAAACAAATCGCAGGTGTATCCAAGATGGAGCTTGCCACTTGTCTGTGAAGAAACAGGAAACAACACACCAGGACTGCAGGAGACTGATACAAGAGCTGAGAAGCTCATTTGTCTATGGTCAAGCTGTGGTGAAAGCTGATGGTACTATTTATTAGCTGAGAGATCCTGCTCTGAGTCTAAATACGTAGAAGTGGGTGGCTGGTGTGGCTGTGTGTCACAAGGACAATCAGACCTCTCTACTTAAGGCCTTGAAAGATCAGTGGTTCCAAAGAATTTCAAGGGCTTTCCTCAGCTTAGTTTGCCAGACATGTAAATTCTGTTTCTACAGATCTTTAGACAAACTGAATTCCTCTTCAAGGGTCTCATCCTCTCTGTGCATGTGTTTGCAGGTATTAATTTTTCCTTTGCTGTAATAGAAGTAACAAGCCAGTACCAAGCAGGTCACTGTTCTAGGAGCCAGGAGATCCACACTTAGTCCCAGCCTTTGCAACAGGTTGTCCTCTGTAATCTTGGGATGAGCCACTCCATTTTTTTCTCAATCACCTTCTTGCTTGTAAAGTGATAATAGTAATTATTTTCTTCAAAGATTTTCATTTTACTTTTGAAACCTTCAAGGCCTATACCAAATATAGGATGTTTGCAGAGGACAGTGAGGCTTTGGTTTTGATCAAGTGCATACAAATAATCAGGTGATTAATTAGCAAATTCTCCTTTTTTTTTTTTGCCATGAAGTAGGATTGACAAAGATGTTGCAAAAGAAAGCAAATATTGTTGTCCCTGCAGGCCATTGCAGCTGAAATAACTTGATTTTATTAGAACTGTTTCAAAATGGATGCTTACCTTGTAACTGGAACTCCCACAGTTCTTGTAGCTTTGGTTTGTAGATCATCCAAAGCCTGTTTGTGTTGTAAATGTATTCCATAGGAAGTGATGATATCTACAGTCTCATGAAGAGAGGACAAGTTTCTTTCCAGGTCTGAACTTCTTAAAAATCCCTGACATAAATAAGCAGCTGAAGCAAATGCATGGGTTTGGATTTTATATGGATTCTGGAAATTCTGAATGTTGTATGAGATTTATGTAAGTAGATGTATTATATACAGAGGAACATTTTAATTTAAATTTCTAAAATAATACCTCTCAAAGGACAGTTGTAGAGGAGGAGCTGTGCAGGAGATCAAGTGCATGACTGGGAGTGGGGCATGAGGCTGTGCGAGGTGTGCTAAGGACTGTGTGGAAAAGAGGAAGTGAAAAACCATTTAAGCCTCCCACTCCCCCTTCCCATCTGTAAATTTTGTCCTGGTTTATCAATTTTTCTCTCTGCTCAGCAGCATCTACAGTTGCTCAGATTCTAATTAGCCTGTGCTTGCAATGGTTTGCAACTCAAGCTAGTGTAATCGAGCATGTCTTCCAGAGCTTTAATAACATTGAAAGCAGGGAAAGATTTTAAAACCTAGCAAGTTTACTTTTATCTTAAAGGTTATAAAACATGTTTGAACAAGGAGTTTGGAACATACACTGTGTTTGCTGCTGCTTAGTTGCCCAGTAAAAGGAGATTACAAAATTATTTGCTGTAAATCTTGATAACTATAACTGGGGAAAAGGTGTGTTAGAATGGAGAGGATGGTTACGATAAGCTTGTGCAGATGTGACTGATGACTTACCAAACACAGGGTGCTGTGCCTGAGCCAGAAAACTGAGAGATGTTTGCTGCCTTGGTTCTGCAGTCTGAATCACCCAGGAGCACAGAGCAATGAGAAGGTACTGCCTGGCCTTCCCAGTGTTTAATTGCACAGCTGGAAAATACCAGCAGAGACTACCTGCACATTCAGGACTTTGCTTCAGCCCAAACCTTTGGAGAGGCACCATTCACTCAAAGAGGAAGAGGAATTAAGAATGGAGAAAGAAGTCCAATAGGAGGAATAATAAGGAAGAAAAGTTGCTTGTCCTGAAACTTTGTGTGAAACAAAGACAAATTGGAAGAAGCCCATTAGTTTGATTTCCTTTCTCAGGCAGAATCTGCTGGTAGCTCAACACAATGCTCTGTGCAACGTTGTTCCTTCTGCTGAACACAATTTACACAACTAATGCATGAAATTTACCTTTGTTCTCCTGTGCTTTGTCAGCAAAACAGCTGAGAACAGTATTTCCATGTCCATTTGGTTTGGTGACTATAACTACCCCAAAGAGACAAATAGTAAAACTGAGGAAAGCGTGGGATTTTTTTCCACTCAATTTTTCATTCTAAATTTTTTCATTCTATCAGCAAAATTCTAAAAGCATCATGAGATCTCTTGGTCAGCCCATAATCCTGGAGCTTTTAGAAACCTTCAGCAAAATGCCCTCACCCAGAGAGATTCTGCAGTCTGTAGTATGAATTTTTCCTGAAAAGGAGTGGGGCCCCACTCTTTTCATGTTTGAAACTGCATGCTAGAAGGTTAGCTGGTAATTAGTCTTCCCAGAGAGGACATTGTAAAAACAAATCATCAAGTCATTTGTTGCTGTTCTACCTAAGAACACAGCTAGTTAAAAGAGCCTCTTTGCCAAAACCCTGAGAAAGAGCTTGGGATGCTCTGTGTGTTTTTACAATAGAAAGCAACCAGCAATCCTGTCTTTTAGCAGAGCATTGCACCAGACCTTCCATAATACACTTGCAGTTCACTACAGGGAAGAAAACAGGCTTGGTATTTTCATAGGAAAGAGCTACAAGGGGATTTTGAACACTGAGAAAGAGTTTCTGCAGTGATTTTTTTCATAGTCTCTATAATGGGATATGAAATTAAGTTAAAATTTGTCTCAGAGACTTGACTATGAAGTTGCTACAGATGCAGGAGATACGTGCATCTTTCTGTGTCTTTTTGAAAAGCATTGTGCAGCTGGAGCCTCCTATCATTTTCCCACTAGAGTGATCTGAAATAGTATAATCAGAGAGGTTTACAAAAGGGAATCTAATGGGACTTGTGGGGTGTCAGATATTCCTGAAGGAAACTCCTGTAAGAGTCTGTTTTACCAGTGGTATTTCCTGGGCATTTTTCCCCAGAAATGTGTTTGTCCTTGGGAGGCAAATACAGCAAGGGGAAGACTGCTGGAGAGGCTGGGCTGCAGCAAAGACAGAGTAGGAATTGCTCTGGGTTTTGCTGCAGTCTCATGATGGGAGTAGGTGGTTCTGTATATTCTGGTATGTTCAGGGACCTGGACAATTTAACAATTCCCAGGAGCAGTGTAGCAATGGCTTCCTCTGGCTTACGGTGTGCAGTGTGCACTGTGGAGAAACATGAGAGAGATTTTCAAGGAAGGGTCTTGATCCAGTTTAGTTTCATGCCAGGATAGAAGGGGCATGGTGCTCTCAGCAGCCTCCTCCCTTGCAGCAGATATGGCACCCTTGGGCAATGCAGCATTGTGCTGTGGGAGCCTTCCTGGTACTGCTCGGGGGCTCCAGGCTACTCAGGAACAACAGACTGGGAGCTATGGTAATGCCCATTTCTTTGGCAGCAATATGTTTTTCTCCTTGATTTCACAGCCAGGTTGTATTTAAAATATACTATGTATGCATGTGATGCTGGAGGAATAACGCCAAAGTATTTGGTGACTTTTCTGGACTTCTTGAAATACTGTATTTGAATAAAGTCTGTCTACTTAGTCCCCATAGCTGTACAGCCTGGGATAGGGCATCTCACCAGGCAGCTCTGAGTGAGAGCCACAATCTTCTCTGGTGAATGAACAAGCTGTGAGTTCTGACCTAGTAGTGTCAGATGCCACTGGGCATACCCTAGAGGGGAGTGCTTTAGCCAGAGTCCCTTGTCTGCAGTTTCTTGGTGGGAGCAAAGAGGGCCTTTCCATTCAGCATCTTCCCAGAAACCCGAGTGTTTGTGATGTTCAAAGTCAAATCTAAAAGGAGGCCTCTCTTGCCAGGCTCTCACTGTGCTTTGAGATTAGATGTCCAATGCCGCAGACTGTGAGAGAGGTTTTGGACCAACAGAAAGCAGAAAAGAGCAGAAGCTCCTCAGGAGATCCTGCTCTGTGTCCCATCTTCTGGAATGGTGAGAGTATGGAGGGAAAAGCGGTGGACCATGAGCTGAAGCTCTTTTGCAAGGGCAAGCCATTGAAGCACATTTTCTTTTTTGTTTGGTAGCAGGAGCAAGGTGTGCACAAACATCTTGCTAATTATGCTGTTCTAGGAGATGGGAACTCAGCCAGGCATACACAGAGCAGGGAAAAGCCCCAGAATTAAGTGAGTTAATATGAGCACCAGCCTCACCATGCAGAACCATGAGGGAGGAGGAGAGGGGCTAAGCAAGGTCACAAAAAATTATCAAATTCTGTGAGAGCACACATACACAAGAGTATGAAGACTTCGACAAAAGCTAGCGGAGGATTCAGAGGCCAATGCAGTTAAGTTCCTGCTTTGTTACATAGATAAATTGCCAAAGGAAACATTATCCAAACAGTTCTACTTCAAAGGCAAAACGACAAGCTTTGGGGAACTTGCGGTACTTTCAATCTGGCCAATAACCAAGTGTAAAGTGTAAAATATACATGTTTAGGAAGTAGGACACATGCCGTTCAAGACAGGCCTTTCCCATGCTCTCAGACCAGTGCAGCTTCATTTGATGTGCAAATGCATGATGTGTGATCTGTCCTGGCAATGTGCTGCCTGCCAGCAGCACAAACATTTCACAAGCACCCTTTTGGGTTACTCCAGCCTGCTGCCTGCACAGCCTCCTTGGCAACCCCTGCAGCTGGAGCTTGTCTTACAGTCTATTGCTGTGCTGGTTGCACAATCCAGGTTTATGCAGAGTGTCTCGTCAAGAGACTCCAGGCAGCTAAAAACACCTTGAAAGCATCCTGGAATTGCAGGATTTGTGTTAAATACTAGGATTAAATGACAGTACAAGGAATGGTTACAGTAATGCACTGGGCAACATGTCAGTAATGTAGGTTCGGTTGATCCTTAAGGTAGATTGTCCCAGCAGATGTCCCAGCCTTCCTGGGCACTGGCAGGTATGACAGATGATGGCAAAGACCCTCCATAATGTGTTTATAAATTTCACATGAAATCAGGTGAAAAAGGTGTTCCCTGGAGTGCTTCCTGGCACTGCAAGCACAGCCAAAAATACATTTGCTGTGCACAGTAAAAGCCAGCCTCTGTTATTTGATGAAACTCATCCTAATAACCCATGAAAAGTAACAGTGCAAATGCTCACCATAAAGAAGCAGTCGATTGTAGGTGGAGTCTCTCTTCACTACTGGCTTAAGTGGATTTAAATTTATGATATCAGGAAAAAACAGTTATGGTCTTTATGATGCAACTGAGTTCTAGAATACCTGTGCTAGTGGGATAAGACTGGCTTTTAGTGAGGGTTCAGGATGTAAACTCAACTGGCAGAACTGTTTCAGAATCAACCATTCTTAGGAAATGCAGGGATTCAGGGAAATGCAGATGTGCTTTTCCTCCCTCGCTAACAGTAAGCTAAGGGACTTGGTAAGCTTAGTAAGCTAAGGCAGAGACATTTTGCAACAGTTGTGGTGTGACTTACCCCAGTTGTACGAAGAGGCAAATCAGCCTCGTGCCTCTCCTCTCTGTCTTTGGGACAGATTTCCAGTCCTGTGTGTATGTGCAGCCTCTAGGCCTCAGGCACAGATAAGCAGGCACTTGGTGCTGAGCACTGCCCAGTGCAGCAGCTGTGGCTACAGAATACAGAATACTTAACCTGCTCTGCACCACTGAAATGCCTGAACTTGTGCTGCAGCCAGCTGTAATCATCTGTTACTTGTGTTAACCTTGAATTCCAGCGTGTCAGTTCCGGTCCTCTGAGAAAAATTAGGAAAGTGCTAATTGAAACCAGCATCCCAGCACTCCACACTGTGCTGGGTGGAAGAGGGAAGTGGGACCCCAAGCCTCAAACCTTAGTAGTGGCATATTCTAGCCACACTTTAGTCATGTGAGATTATACCACTATTCTCACTTAGACTAATCTACCCTTATAAATGGCCTGACTTCATGCTTAAGTCTCGCACTTGCTTCAGGAGTTCCTGAGCTTTTTGGGTGAGCCACACACAGTTCCCTGATACCTGTGCACTGTCAGCAGACACAGAAGATACAGTGAAGATACAGAAAGAATTATAGACTGTGTGTTTAATGAGGACAAGGGAGGAGGATGCGTTTTATGCAGCTGTAGTCTAATGTGCTGAGAGAAATCTGTTTGAATGGGTTGGGAATGCTGATGGCATCTAATAGCCACAGAGGCTTTTCCTGCTTCCTGATAGATGTAGCACTGTGAATATCAGTCATTGTGGTATGAAGTTGTTATGAGAAAAATAACTTCCTGTGTTGATGGACTCAGCATACAGTAAATGGAGACGTATGGATGCAAATGTAAGGTGGTAAATGTAGTTATCCAGAGCTCTACATGTAACCATGCAGAGTCACAAGCAAAAAGTACAGTGTACTGCTCGCCTTTGACTTCCTAGCTCAGCTGGTGCCCTGAATTCAGTGTTATTAGGGTTGTCTTTTTCCAGGACAGAACTGAGAAATAACAGGGTACTGTGACACACAGTGCCACTGCATATGCAAGGCAAGATTTTCCATCCTGGCCTCTGTGGGGAGAAAGAGAGAAGAACATTCTCTGTAACAGGGCACCAATAAATGTGTGAATGCTGTCCAAGTAGTATCAATATCCACTGCTTTGTCTGAAGGCCACAGAACTGAAACTTTTTGCCTTTCTTCACATCCTTTTCTAGAAGAAATGCACAGTTAGTTCCAAACTCTCCCTTTACTACACCTGTGCACTTTTGTTGATACATTCACTTTCACTGTCTGGAGCTCCACAGAGTGCTTATTTACTATGGACTAAACTTTTCTCATTTCACTAGAAGACACTCCTTGTTTTCAGTGGGTACAAGAACAACCTCCCTTCCTTTGCTTTGCTTTCATAAAAGGTCTCCATTGCTTGTGCCTGTGTGACTGCTTGGAGTGCTGAGACAGGTGGCAAGTGGGTCAGAGAGATGGGCAATATGGAAAGTGCTAATTGTCCACACAAAGTCCCACAGCAGAGCGGTCAATGTCACAAGTTAAATAGAACTGATACTCTACCTAATATATACCTGATATTCCAGACTTTCAGGAATAGTGCTCCTTCCTAAGAATGCAATTTCCTCCCTATTATTGAGTATTATTCTCTTTTATCCCATCTATTCCAGTCAAGTTACTCCATTGTGATTGCCTCTCAAGTGTTGATTAAACCAGCAGTGTTATTCTGTGACACTGAGGTGTGACCATTGCTTGCCATACAATGAAGTAGCTTGGCCGTAATAACTGAGTCGTTACTTTACCTAAACAGGCACCATTTCAAAAAGGAATGCAGTTCCTGGCAACGACAGGAATCTGGAATAAAGGCCTTGCCTGAGGGAGAGTTGTATAGTACCAGGCCATGTGAATTCAGTCTGTCTTTGTCCCATTTTAGTATATTGAAATCAAAGTTAAGCACACTATTTCTCCATAAAAGGTCTGAGTGGTAATTTAATAATCTCTGTGAAACATCTACTAGAGAAAGAAAAGGCATCATGATTTTTTAAAACATTATCCAAAAATCAAGCTGTGATGCAGCAGTTTGCAAGGGTGTCCCACTGGTTTTGATGACTTCAGACCTGCCCCAATAGCTAAACTTTATGACCATAAGGGTGAGGATGAACTTTGACTATGACCTAGATCTGCAATTCACGAGTGTTTTCATACAGCTGCAATAATATTCCAGCAAATGTAATTGGCCTTTTACTTCATTCACTTTTGCAAATGAAAATAAAGCTACTGTGAGAGCAGATCTTTTGCTAAGAAAATATTTTTTTTAATATTTTTATAGCTCTGTCAATAATAAAGGAGTCTCACAGTCTAAAGTCTTTCTCTAAACCTTTTTAATGGAAAAAACTTCATAGAAAATATCCTTTTACTTTTTTAATAACATATAACTATATACATGATTAAAAACTGTAACAAAAAGCTGCAGGGACTGGAAAAATGTTTTGTTGGATCCATGCAGATGGTACATCTAAAAAAGGATTTCACAAATCCATGTACATCAAATGGAGCTGCAGTGACAGGGTTGAAAAAAATGGCAACTCTATATTATTTACCTGAATGTATTGGGAATAAAGCACAGACATACAAAATACATGAAAAGAATACAAAAGAGTACATGGTGTAAATGCTGTAAGCACAGGAAGTTTCTTTTTTATGTAAATAGGAGAAAAGAAGTAAAGTCTCCCTTTTCACATTTATATTGCAGTTTAAAAGGTAACTAATCTCTTACTTTGCTGTATTTTGTTTTTCTTCACTCTGACATACACTACAGTAGAAGTATATGGCATTTGAATTTAACAGCTCAGGAATACTTTGATTTATCTCAATGTCTGTGGATGTACTATCAGTTCTGAATAACGACATGTAGATGTATTGCTTAAAAACACATACACAGTTTGACATGAGTTACAAAATATTAAGGGCCACCACACTACAAAGTGCTGGAGACTCTTGTCCTGATCAGCAGTATGCTGAAGGACACATACAGCTTCAAATCTAAGAGGAATTCCTCAGAGACTAAAGGAAGTTAAGAACATGCAGAAGGTAGTTTCTGATCAGGGCTGGAGTTTTCAACAGTTCATAGCATAGACTCCACAACTAGGAAAACTTGCATCTGAGGCTGTAATTCTGTCCTTAAACCCCAGATCATGCAGCTACACTGTGTGGATGATTTACTGTACTTCTAAAATAGATTTTCTTAATTCTCAGTTAAAACATAAAATGAAACCTCCTAAAAAAGGGGGAATTGATGCACTCTGCAGCTGAAAAAGGAGAGAGAGAGTGTTTGGTTTGTCAGTGATAGATTTGAAGAGATTCTGTAGGCAGCAGGTATTAATGTAACAGGCTTTAAACACCTCAGTTCTGAAAGAGCTTGCACATATTTTTGTCTGGACCAAAAAAACCAAAGAATTGAAAGCTCAGTAGTAGCCAGTAACATCGCCTGAGGTGCGCGTGGTGAGGATGGCAAGACATCATTTAGGAAAAGCTGTAACAGGTACTTAATGATTCCCAGTGTAATCACAGGCACCCTAGTAGCAGACAAATAAATGGAGCCTGTGCGTTCATATATTTGTTTAAAAAAAGAAAAAAGGTGAAAGCAACAACAGTAACAATAACAACAAAACTAGACAAGCAGTGAAAGCTAAAATATTCTGTGAAGCCTTGGAATCTGTTCCTGTTCTCGTTAACACCCACCCACCCTGTCTGGCCTTGCTCTTTTGGCAGGCAGGTAAATCCCTTCAAGTTCCTGTAAATGAAGGAGGACTTTTTGCTTATAGCAAGACATAAAGTAATTACGAAAATAAGCTTTGAAATCCAAATTGCTGTGAGCCATGAAAGCCAAATCTCTGATAAGTATTTGGCTTTCACTGGCCATGCAGCAGAGTGAGTCCCTCCCCAGTCTGACCTCTTCCTGTGGGCAGGCTAATTGGAAAGTTGCCACTATACCAGGTTTGGGCCCATTACCATTCAGAATCTTTTATTTTTTAACAACATTGATGACACTTGCGTTGTTCATTGCTAGTGTTTTGGGTAAAATGTGGCTCGTAGAGCCCTAATTGAATCTACAATGTCAGTACAAGGCAGGTCTGTTTGAGAAGGCAGCCTGAAAGCAGTAAGACTTATTTTGTTTATTTAAGGAAGAGATAAATGTGTGTGTGCATGCATTTGCATTTAACAGTTTTATAGCTAGAACCGTTATTAAATGATGCCCAGTAGCAATTTTATCTCATTATGATTTGTTTTATAAAGATGTAACGATTCTCAGGAGAGTTTTATGAAAACATGCAGAGTTGGTTTGCATTACGTACGCAGTTATGTGCCCAGTATATATGTTGCAACTTAATTTCTTAAATATATATTGTGTAACACTTTTTATTCCTGAGTGCTGGTCTCCATAAGGAATAGAGAAGGTGGCATCATGTGCTCTTCTGCACAACACGGTCCTTTCTCATTTTAGGAGTTCTTCTGAGGGATCTTTATTGTCACAGTTTTAACTTCAGAATATTCTCTCAATCCACATTCACCCCTAAAGAACAAATTGCAACATCAGTTCATACCGGGTATTGTTTATCGAGCAAAAATCTGCAAAGTGATTTCTTGATAAAGTTAAGATATAACCCAAAATTGCAGTTCAGTTTAGGTCAGAAGAACAATGGATGGCTTCAGGATTTGATGAGGAGATACAGAACATTAAACCCAGAAATACTCACTGTCTATTGATGGAGCTTTTGAGAGTGAATTGATGTCCTCTGTTCTTTTGAGGCCTTGAAAATGTCCAAACACCAAGACCTACCTCACTGGCCAGTGAAATTACTATTTATATTGCACTCAAGAAAGGGAAGGTCCACACTGAGCACAATGGAAAATGAACTACTCACAACTGTGGATAAAGATGAACTTGATTCCTAACCTGCTGATCTTGTTTTCCTAGCAAAACTCTCTAGAAATCAGCATTTGCACAAAATGTGGAAGAGGGGTTCAGTTTGCTCTGATTCCCTTCTGTGATTCCCTGTAGAATTCCTCATTTTTTTGTGGCACAAGACCTTACATAAGAACCTCCACACTGCTAGAGACCAGGCACATATTAGGTTCCAGTCACCTGACACATGACTCTGAGGGGGACACATTCTGCTTTGGATAGATTATGCTTAAAAAGTGGATATTTCTGAATGCTGTTAACATTTTGTTTTAGTCAGCTGCAGCCTGGCTCAACTCTTTGGCCCCTCTGCTGAGGTTTAGAGTGGATGTTGCATGGCTTTGTGGGACTTGCACTTGTCTTCCCTGAAGTACAGGTATTTTGATTTTCCTCTGCCTATTTTGAGTAATGAGAGGTCTCTTTATGACAGTAGTGATTCCAGATGCTGTGTCTGTAAAGCAAACACTGTCCCCACCTCAAAACAGGTACAGCCCACGTCTGGAAGCAGAACATCTTTTCCATATTAACTCAATGAGGATTTTTTTTCAGGAGCTCTTACAGACAATTATTTCTTGGTTGAATTTTTATCCCCACCCCTAAGACACACACAGTTTTGCTCTATTACTTATATTAAAATACAGAACATGCTGGCATGAATATGATGTTGGCATGTTTACAATTTGACACTGCCTCCCCTCTGGGTTTTCCTGTGCAGGACTTAATGCCCACTGAACCATAAAGAATATTTCAGAGGAATTCCTCAGAACCTCCTTCTACTAAGTGTTTCAGAATGGAGTGAGAGGCCACTGTTTAAGGCAATTAAACCCCTCTGCAGGCCCCCAGTGTTGCATAACCCATTTTGTATTTACTTCTACACTGCAGATTTCACCCAAAATATACCATTGGGGTGAAACTCCTGTAACCTTCCTTGGAAAGTTAATTCATTTGAGCAGAAATATCAGTATTTACCAGCGCACATCCCTTTGTCTGCAGCTCTCAAAGCTGATGTGCCTGTTGGCTTGGTAAGCCTTATATGTGATACAGTGGTCTGTATTTAAGGGATGCAGCAGACTGATGATTCTGTAGGCAGATTTACCAGAGTCTAAGTACCTGCAAGCAAATATTAGTGAAGACTTCTTTAGGTTCCCATTGATCTGGACCACACCACCCCCAGCTTTCAGTAGGAAGTGGTGGATTTGTCTCCAAAGAATGACCAAAAACCTCTTTATCAGAAGCATTCCTTTAGGGCTGAGTGGAAACTGTCACCAGGAGTTGCCTGGAGCACAATAACTAATGCTAGAAGGTGTCTGTGCAGAAGTTTCTGGATTCAGCAGGGCTGCTTTGCAGCTCCAGACACCCGTTGGACACATTTTTGCAAACCAATAGATAATCCAGGTGACAGCAGCGAGTGACTTTATGTACATTCTAAATGCCACTTGATCTCTCATCTTGGTCTGCCAAACAAAATTAGACATTTATTGTCTGTTTCTCCAGCTCAGGGCTTTACGTGTTTGTTTTCTGGTCAATAGTTTGGAAAAGGACAATTGTGATGATTTCTAAGGCAAGTATTTTTCAAAAGTTAAAAAGCTGCACTTGCTGAATAGGAAGATGAGTTATGCCAGACATTCAGAGCAGGAGAGTCAGTGTGTGTTCAGTCAAAGGATTCAACTGTCCCCACAGCCTGATGCAGGGAGCAAACCCCTCCTATTCTGTGGCCGCTCTGGCTCTCCTGGGATTGCAGCTTGGTGTCAGAGTGAGAACAAACGTCGTGTCTGTGACAAGGAAGGAGCCCACGCATCAAATCTGCATGGTGCTGTCCCCTCGTTGTGTAGGTGTGAGGGAAGGGGAACAAAATGCTTTTTAAGAAGAAATATGACATATTCTCTTCCCTCCCTCAATCCAGGAGAAAAAAAGGTAAGGGAATTACAGCTCCAAGCCATTGTCCTGCTTGCGCTTGTTTTTCGGAATGCAGGTGTGCGTTGCTGTATGTCAGAGCTATCCAGACAATAACAATTCCTATGACATTGGAGGAGAGTTCTGAAGTAGAATGGCACTTCCTTCCCTTGAAGATGTTTGGACAGAGACCAGAATTTTGGGGAGCTCTAATATAAAATGGACACATGTGGCTATCTGGAGCGAACCACCCAATTTTGAATTACAAGAGTTAAATTTTACATTTCCCAGGTGGTGATAAAAAACTTTAAAGAAAAATGAATGAAAAAAACCCCAAACTCATGACTTCTAGACCTCTTCAAGGATACCAGAATATTGTAAGTAGTCTGATTGCAATCAGAAATCACCTGTATTGTGTACATGAGTTCTGTTTCTCTACTGGGATACACATACCCTGCTACATTTTGTAGGAGTGTAAAATGAGTATGAGAGTTCTCAACTTTGTGTTGATTTTTTGCCCATGTGTGGTGAAAACCCGTGAATTTAAATACAGGGCCAAAACAAGTCCCAGAAAATGCAGTTCTGGCACAGGCAGCACAGTGGCCTGGTTATGATCTGGCTGTGACATAGTGTCACCTTAGCAATGACACACTTTTTCTTTTTTTTCTTTAACTGCCCAACTCAACATTATTTATGCTGTAAAATGTATCCCTTAAAAAAAGAATCTAGGAAACTGGCATTTTAATAAAAAGTATGCAGGTATTAATGCAGGGTGGAGGAGGTGAATTAGAAGGTGATATCTGATCAAAGAGGTTCTGAAAGGAGTAGAATAATTACTCATAGGTAGGTTTTCAGGCATCTTTGTGAGATGGAGATTATTGCCATTCCAAACATTTATTGTTTATGATGAATACTTTCAAAGCTGTAGTGGGAATCAAGTGTGCAATTAGCACAGATTTTTCCATGAGAGCTGGGGTGCTGCCTGGGTTTCCCCCCTTTCAAGAACTCGGCAACATTGATATGTGAATATTTTGCTTGCACAGTTGAACCTCCCTGGAGTCAGTGGGGTCACCCCTGGGTGTCAGGTTACTCATGGGCTCTATCGAGCTTAGTAGTTTTAGAATATTTTCACAATGATAAGAGTTAGATGACCTGACATATTTATGCCAGTGTGAGATCACCTCATAACTCATGAATGTGAATAGTATGAATGTGTTATTCAAAGTACTCCCTAACGAGGGAAAATACTTCAGACTGCATAGAGCTTATTTTATAGGTCAAATTGTATACTTCAGCATATTTAAAGTTTTAAAGAGTTTGACCTTACTTTAGTTTTACTGCTGAGTTTGCCATTAGCCATGAGCTATTTTGAAAACTTAGGTGAGACTTATCTGGTACACATACCTCCTGCACAGAAATTAATTGAATCCTTGGTATGTAACCAATCTGGGGCTGATGCAATTGCTAAACTTTCTTGTGATTGTAATGAGAATGAGAAACTGGTAAGACTTTAAACTAGGTACATGGGACAATATTTGAGTGTGGAGCTCCATTTCAAAATATTTGGCACTTAGTGTTAAATGGAATAAGAAATAAGCTTTATAATGCTAAGTGGTTTTTTTCAAAGGGATGTAAACACATTTGTTTCCTTCTCTTTGCCTGATTTCATTGTTAAAAAATCTGCAAGCTGATAACTTTTTTATAAAATTCAAATGCACCTATATTAATAAATATAGTGAAAACTGAAGAAAGGAAAGAAAAAGCTACCAAGAGAGGCACAATACATGCAAAACAACTCTGACACAAGTACACCAAACCAGTCAACAAGCACTCAGCAGCACCAAAGAGAGAGTCTTTCTGAAAAGTGATGCTTAGTATGGCTAAAAATGCCTTCCAGAAAACACAGATTACAAGTTCAGAAAAATACTCAGAAACTTTCAGTTCCTTTCAGGACAAGAAGAGAATTCCAGTAAGTTAGTTTGCAATGTTAAAAAAAAAAAAAAAAAAAAAAAAAAAAAAAAAAAAAAAAAAAAAAAAAAAAAGGTAGTCTTACCATGCAAATCAGTTGCATTTAGAACTGACAATGATGATTAAAAGTCACCTGATATTATGCCCTGATTCTCAGGTTGAAATATTTGCATGGAAGCATTCAATAATGCTTATTAAGTTGTAAAATTGAAAACAATTTAGAAAACAGCAGTGTAATACTTACATCTCTCTCCCATTGCCAGACATTTTGAATCCTCCGAAAGGACTTTGGGCATTTAAGGCATTGTAGCAATTTATCCTGTAACAGGAAGAGGCATTAATTCCAGCTGCACTGCCAGAGAGACCTGTGGATAGCTCAGAGAGAGGATGAAACTTGTGGAGCTAAGGACACTCCATACCTCTTAGTAATAACAAACTTCTTTCATGTTGAAAATAAATGAGGGATTTATGCTACAAAAACAACAGCCTGCTTCTTACCCCAAGGGAGAATTGGATTTGACCTGTGAGGGCTGGAGGAGAGCACCATACCCTTGGACACATCTTCAGTAATGAACTGTTAATCTGCTGCCAAACCTCAGTGCCAGTTTATAGCAATGAGCTGCCAGAGTTGGGTTTGCCCTTTTTCTCCCTAATTTCTTGCAGATCTTTAGTTTATCAGGTTTGACATACTAAATTGCAAGCTACTAAACTCTAGAGTTGGCATTCCCTATGCCTAAAGACTGGAGAGGAGGTGTCCCCTCAGTTCCTTAATATTGTAGAAAGTGCCCAATCTTTTGTGCCTTTAGTAAAACCTCCCAGGATTCTTGTGCTCCCCAGAACGGAGGGTTTATCGTGTTTGTTTTCAGTGAAGCCACGCAGCAGTGGCTGCCATGGTCTTGGGAAGCAGGGTGCTCCCAGCTCCAGCAGCATTCCCCAGCAGGGAGCAGCCACAGCACCTCCCCACTGCTGTGATCCACCACCAGGATGGGCTGCACGAATATTCTTAAAAAGGGTGCAAAACTGAAGTGAAATGATGATAGTGAGTCAAACTCTCTATCTTCAGGAGTGGGAGTGGGATAACTTCTGCTTACCAGACTGTCCCGGCCTGCATTGCTGAAGAGACTGTCAGGGCCTTGTTTATGTCATTTGTAAAGACAGCAGCTACCAGCCCAAAATCAGAATTGTTGGCTCTCTCAATAACTTCATCCATGGTTTTAAATCTCAGTATTTCTTGAACGGGCCCAAAAATCTGCAACAAAGATTAATAATTAATAAACTATCCCCCTCAGAGTCATTTTATTCTTGTTTTATTCTGCTTTCTTAATTATCTTTTCTCTCCTAGTATACTCTAAAATTTCCCACAACAAAATTTAGTGATAAATACTGATAATTCTGTCTGTAAAACTGCATGAATTTTCCAAACCCGGTGCCTCAGGGGAACTTGTCCATTCTACCTCTATCTCCTCTTTGATATCTGAGACCTTACAGTCAGGGACAAAAATTGAGCTTCCTTACCAAGCTGATGTCATTTGCTGTGTGCATAAGGAGTTCTGAAAAGATTATTTTTTTTTAAATATGGTCATAATTTTCACTCTGAAGCTTTTGTCTTAGGAATTAAACAAAAGGAAAAAAGTAATATTCAGGGCATTTTAAAAGGATCTTGCCCACACATGTGAATACCTCCTCCTTGGCAATCCTCATGTCGTCTGTTACATTGGAAAACACCGTAGGTTCAATGAAGAATCCCTTTCTTCCCAGCCCCTTTCCCCCACATTCAAGTTTTGCTCCTTCAGTGATGCCACTTTGAATCAGTTCCAAGATCTTGTTATATTGTTTTTTATCAATCTGAAAGAGAGAAAAAGCTGTTTGATGTGCAGACCCTGTACTCGACAACCGAGTCCAAACAGGTTTTTTTAGACAAGTCATGTTCCAGTGAGTTGGTTCCTGCTTCCACCACTGCTCTTTCAGCTGCAGATGCCAAAGATCTACAAGCAGGGGGTGACTGTAACTTTGGGCTCACACTTCTCAAGATCTGTCACCTTATGTTTGTGGCTTAACCCATGCTCTTGCTAAGCAACATAGTTTACAAGCACAAAAAAAATCAGATCATTAGTTTTTGTTCCAGATTAACTTCCTGAAAATGTTACAAGCCCAGCTGGTTATTAGTGGCAGGAACATTTTCTAAAGACTTATTTCTGATTATGCCCATCTTCTGCTTAGAATTCCCAGATCTCCTAGCACAGTTATGGTTGTAGACAGTTCTTGACAGTTAAGTGTTCACAGAGACTTTTAAGAGCTTCTCACAGTTTACAGCTGTATTTTGGGGGCTGTGTTTTGGGGAATATCCAAATCTTGCTCTTAAAACTGGGAGGAAAACATTGATATTTAAACAGAGATATTTATATTAACAAGAAACACCTCAGAGCTGCACAGCTTATTTACTCCTTTAGAATTTTAATCTTGAAAGCATGTATTGTGTCAGCTACTCTGGACCTTGAGTGTGCACTGACTGACCTCTGCCTTAGT
The DNA here is from genome assembly GCF_021018805.1 of Prinia subflava. Taxonomy (NCBI): domain Eukaryota; kingdom Metazoa; phylum Chordata; class Aves; order Passeriformes; family Cisticolidae; genus Prinia; species Prinia subflava. Next base: position 13,590,925 of record NC_086261.1, read on the forward strand.
GGAGTTTAAATGCTTCCAGGTACCTCCTGGGCTCTAGAGCCAAAGCCCTACTCCTTTACCTGTGGACCTTGTTCTGTAGTTGGGTCAAAAGGACTCCCCACAACTCTCCTCTTTGCACGTTCTACACTTCTTCTGACAAACTCTTCATAGATTGATTCTTCCACGTAAATCCGTGAGCCTGCAGTGCAGCACTGGCCTTGATTGAAGAAGACTCCTTGGTGAGCTTGTTCTACAGCATAGTCCACTGAAAACCAAGACACAGCACATGGGACACCGGGGGCAAATCTGCCTTTGCACCAGTGCTGTGTTTATTACACAGCACCACATTCCCGAAACTTCAGTAGTAGGATTTGGTGAAATAAAACTAAATCAAGACATCCCATATTGTGTCAGGTCAGAAATGAGGATGATTCCCACTGGAAAAGTTCAGACAGTGCTTTAGCAGTCAATAGGAGTAAGATATGCAAGAACAACTTCACCAGTGTCCAGCAACATGTCATTTACCACAATTAAAACCCTTAAGGGAACCTCAGAAGCAGGACGTGCTCCACATAAATGCATGTGAGTGGGACACAGTAGGAGAGGAAAATATGTGATCCCGAGTTGGCACTGGGCTTAATACTTTGTGTGTGAGAATTACAGCAAACCAAATTCATGGGAGAATTTGACTTTGATAATGGCAATACCCATCCTTCCCAAAAAGACAGGTTCTTTTTCTGCAACAGAGAAATTTCCTTTTGGCCCATGCAGATGACTGGGTAAGGCTCTAAAATTATATATCTATTTTAGAACAATCAACCCTCAATTTCTACTCTAACTTCCTTGGAGGTAAAACTAACACATTCTGTTCAAGGAGGAGAGGGGATCTGGTCATATTTAGACATTCAAGGCCACATTCTTACTTTGGGTGTAATAACTGACTAGACAAGAATAATGAATTCATTCCTAAACAGTGATGCCCTGAAGCACTGTAATACCTCTGTTACCAGCTGTAGCACTTTGGAACATTGCTTAAAGTACAATCTTTTATGGACTAAACAGAGCAACAGTGCTTTACTTTCAGCACACTCTAGACAACTCTGTCTAACAGAAATGTCTTTTTATGCCCTCAGTGTGGTCTTTAGAAAAATTATGTGGGGTGTTCCCTGGACCACATTCAAATTTCCCCTGGCAGCTCCATGGAGATTGAAAGCACCAGTGGATAGCTGTGATTAACTAATGTTTCTTCCTCTATTGTTAACAGTTTTTCACCATGAGGGGCTCTAACCATTCTTCTCTGTTTTTTGGTGCACTAAACATTCAACAGCTTTATCATGCTTTCTGCTAACTTTTGGCACACACTGTTCCTCAAGCAGAACAAACAACTCCTTTGGAACAGTGAGCCAGTTGCTGTTTTTAAATAATCAGAGCTTTGAAGTTTAAATCTTAGGCCAAGTGCTGGAGGTTGTAATTGTGGGAAGACCAGAGAGCACTTGTCCTTCCCCTGTAGAGGGTCGTAGCACAGACCTGCCCCTGGCACATGTCACTCTACTAGAAATGTTTAGATGTTCAAGTCTGAGTTAGCAGGTGAGGGACATTTGAGGTGTGGTGATACCTGATGGGAGGTGGAGATGAGTAAAGGGGTAGAAGGCTGGAGTATCTGTGTCTGCCTCCAGCTGACAAGAGCTTTCTTAGCTTACCAGGATGACTGTGGCTGAAATTGCAATCCTTGACTTGGTAAAGCATTTCTGTGTAGAAAAACTGCTGGAGGTTGTCAAGCTTTCCCTGGTTTTTCAGATATTGGTAAGTTTTGAAAATGGATACAGGATTGTAACCATCTCTTGTAATTCATGCTGTTCGAAATCATTCTATTCACTTCCCCCTTTTCAACAAAAAGACCAAATCCATATTTGTTTATTTATTGGGGTTGCAGAGTTCTCAGAAAGGGCATTGAGTGCAGTGTGCCTGCACCCAGCCTGAAACAAGAGCTCAGAGCAAGGTGTGAACCATCTCATTCATCTTCACGGGGTGTTAACTTCAAAACCTCCTGCTGACAATTTAGATATCAACATTGTAACTATTTCGTTGCTGATCATTTAAGCAGAAACTTCCAGTTTGTGTTTATATCCTGTCCTAAACAGCTGTGCTGTACCTTCTCAGGTGCCAAATATCTCAGCTGCACAACATCATACATCGGCCAAAGTTTTCAGCTCCCTGCTGACAGTGGCAGTGAGGACATTTCAATGCGCAATTCTTTGGTTGGGAAAATTTTAAAAATGGAATAATCTCCCTTTACAGCTACTTAACAAAGGAATACTGCACTGACTAGTATAGCAAGTCAAGTGTACATAAAAGTCCTCCCTTTTTATAATTGCTTTGAACCAAAAAAATCACAGAATTTCCAGAAATAAAGGACTAAATCACCTTGCTGCAGAGCATAGGATGGCAAATGTGTGTGGGACAAACTGAAAAACCCCGTGTCTGTGTGCTTGGTTATAACCTTTTTTCTGCTCTCTTGTTGACTATGAATCTGTGGGTTCAGAAGTTGTATTTTATAAAAGACAGCACACCTTAGGTTGCTTCTGTAAAATTGTAAAGTGCCATTAGATACAGCTGTATTGCTTCACTTCATTTTATATGAAAGATGTGCCCTAAAATTAGTTTAAAAAAAAAAAGGAAAAAGACTTCATGCAATCATGTTTTAGCAAAAATATGGAAGTGCTGACTTACAATCAGCATCTGCGAAAATAATGTTTGGGCTTTTCCCACCCAGCTCCAGTGTAACTCTCTTCAAATTACTCCTTCCAGCTGCTTCTTGGATCAGCTTCCCAACCTGAAAGGAAATGGAGACACATTTTACAGGGAATGTAGTCATACAGTTCATTTTAACAGCCAGGGTTGGCTATCAGTAGAGCAGAGCTTTAAATAATCCAGCAGGTTCTTCATTCCAAACATATTCTCATCAGTAGTGGACAGCTTTCCATTTTTTTTTTTTTTTTCTCTAGAAATTGAGAGAGGATAAAGCACAGCAGTAAGTTTGTGTACCATTCACCCCTATGCAGCTATTCTAAAATGCCTTGGGGCTTTCTTTTAGGGCATTTTAGGAGGGCTGAATTAGAAATCTGAAATGGATGTAACTACAATTACTTCCATCCAAACCACTGACATGTTCACAAGGCTTAATACATCAAATTCTGATGAAATCATCCTCCTGCTCTGCAGGATTAACAGCACAGAGCAGAATACCAAGTAGGCAAGAAGTTACAAAAGCACCATCCGAGACTTGACCCACAGCTGCACCACAGATAATCTTAATATGAGTTGAGGAGGTCAAAATCACTTCTGAAATGTCTTTGTAGATTGTGGGGTCAGCTGGAGCAGCCACAAATTGCAGATCTCACCAATGAACATGAGAGCAGATTAAATGGAGTAGCAATCTGACAGCTATAGATCTGACATGCTTCCACATCAGTACAGTTGGAGGGGCAGCTGTGCTCCCTGGAAATTCTCCTCTCCCTGGATCAACAAATCCAAAATAGATCAGCTTTTGTACAATTGCAATGTAACAGTGACCATTTTGCAGCTAAGGAAGTAATCACAGGTAGATTTAGGCTCCTACATGGTAAAATACAGGATTAAAAGTACCTATTGAATATTGAGAAGCCTAAGAACCTTGGTAAATGCTTTATTTTAATGGGGACATGTTTTAATGTCACACAGAAAGTTAGAGGTGAAGTGAGATGGGAGTGAGTCCAGAGCTGGGCTGTTTTCTCCATGCAGTACTCTGGTCTCTCTGTTTTCTGTTTCTAAGGTTTTGTGAGTGAGATTCCCTGCAGCAAGGGGTTAATGGATGAGAAGCTGAACCTCTTAGAGAATTGAAGGCAGTCTGCTAGAGAAAGTTAAGTCAGCACTGGAGTAATCAGAAAGCAAATGAAACAGAAACCAGGGCCCCCAAAGAAAAAAAAAAAAAGAAAAAACAAAGGAAAAACCTCACAGGATAATGAAGGAATTGTGAACCACTTCATGTACCTTTGTGATTAACTGTTTATCTGGTGATACCACAGTTGAGTGTGACTGAGTTTTTTTTTTAAAAAAAAAAAAAAAGGAAAAGCTTTTTTCTTTACCCCTGTATTGATGGAATGGAGTGTTGACATTATCATGAAATTCCTTGCATATCCCCTTAATTGGAGCTGATTTTATTGCTATGTTTGACTGACAGCCAGAAGTGAACCTGAAAAAAAGGATCCTGTCTGCCTTCCACCCCCACCACATACATCGAGCACGTCATCTGGAAATTCCAGCCTCTCAAACTGTGCTGAAAATGTTCACTGCAAACCAGACTTCTGTGTTTATAGCCCGTGCCAGCCAATGCCATTCACAGCCTCACTGCCTTGAACCTCCCTCTCTCAAAGAACAGTAACCAGCTCTTTCCCCTCAAAAATTCACAAAGAGCAGGACTGACCAAGAAAGCCAGAGCAATATGTCCAACCCTCATCTCTCTGCCTTCCATTCTACTTTAATGTCAAAACATTTTTGTACATCTAAGTAAAGATTTTGAAAGGTTTCCATGCAAACAAGTGATTGACAAGTATACAAGTCCAAGTATAGTGTATATGGCAAATATTCAAATCCAAAGGGCTTAATTTGGAGAAGTGTAGTCTGAGGTATTTTTAATACAGGGAAGTTGTTGTCAAGTTTCCAAGTAAAAACTTAATAGAAGGCTTCACTGTGTCTTTCCTGTTAAGAGATCAGTGTAGACACCGGGATGGTGGGGCTCCTGCTGCTCAGCGTTTCTGTTCGCTGTGCTCCCGTTGTGCCCCGTGCACTTACAAGTTGAGAGAAGTCTTAGGGAAGGCACCAGCGCCGTGGTTATTTAGTGACAAAGGCGGCCTTTTGTGACTGAGCCTCTCGTTATGGAGAGAGACAGCATGAAAGGGATAAGTGATAGTGTTGCAATCTGCAGGGGCTTTCAGGACACGCTTCCCGCGGTGTCTCTCAGCTCTATCCCTGAGCTCCCAACAGGCAGCACAGCCCGGAGAGGGAACGCTGGAAGAGAGGACTCCCCCACAGATAATGGAGCTGTGTGATTATTCAGCAGGAATGTTGGCAGAGAAAGCCCTGACTCCCCAGCCTTGTTTTGAATAGGCTTCAAGATTGATATCAGGAGTATCCCCGGATAGCTTGTGAAGCACCATAACCTTGTAAGCTGCACGGAGGGTGAGGCAGATGTAATTTGGTCCATCTCAAAGAAAACAATTTGTTATGCAGACCAACAACAACAAAGATTAAAAAAGTAGTTTGAGGCACTCCTGTGCAACAAAGCTATTTGAAGGATAGTCCTGGAAGGGTCTGTTTCTGCACTGTCAATGGTGTGACATTGGGCAGTGAAAATGTATCATGATCTAAAACATTTAATTGTTTTTTATTTATGCCTTCCCTATATGGAAGTTTAATGTCTCAAGAGGAGGCTTTAAGCACTCACATTTTAAATACTTTGAGCAGAAATTAAAATCTTTAGTTGTCTTTCATGTTCTCTTAATTTTCAGTTTTCAGACAGAAATCTGTATTTCTAAAGGGTACAGGTGGGTTTGCTGTTACTGTTTGAGCACTCAAAGTCTCATGGATCAAAAGCAGACTTCCAAGATTTTTGGTACTTCCACTTCAGCTCTGTCATTTGGAATGTCTGAGTTCTCCTTTGCTCACAGATGAACAGTAATCATCAGGGAACACCTGAATATAGGGGAACTGCAGTCTACCTGAACAGCAGGTCACTTTCTTGACACTGCCACAGACAAGACAGTGAAGGGAAAAACTGCACAGGGAGATGTATGGATTAAAAGATTCCATGAACAGTGCAAAATTTGACAGAGGAGATATTAATCAACAGTTAGTTAGGGGTTTTAAATAATACACACTACACCTTTCTTGGGATATTGAGAGAATGCCTGAAGAACAGTAAGTGGTTTAAGTTACAAGAGATTGATTAAGTTTTGGGGAGATGGTATGGCCAGACAGAAATTTACAATGTTTTCTGGGAATACAGTTTTCTCTCCAGCTATTGAGACACTGGATGTCATTGTTTCGGCAAAACCCTCAAACCCATGCTGCTGCTTCACTCGGTCTGCCTCATTTTTTATGAATTCCAGATTATATGCAAAATCTTTCTGACAAGCGTTTTAGAGCCTCCTGGCATGTTCAGGGTGTGTCTCCTGCAAGGACAAGCGAATTTGAAATACTGGCACAAAGAAGAGAGCTTTATCTGACAGTGTGAGGAGCTGCCCTGAAAACAGCGTTCTGAATAGTGGAGCACAAGTGAAAAGGCAATCCTAAAGACAAAGTCCTGGAGAGAATCCTAAGCTATAAATGGCTCATTTGTTCCATAGGTTAAGTCCTGGCCCCATGGAAGTCTGTGGCTAAACTCCTGCTAATGTTGATAGGACTGATACACCATCCTATTTGTATTGGATTTAAGAAGGTGATTCCCTTTGACGTGCATTTTTTCTAGACAAAGAGGCACAACAGTTGCCCAGGGACAGGTTCCTAAATGCTACCAAAAACACAAGGGAAGGAAAAGGGAAACAACTTCTCATTCAGGAGGCACAAGCTGTCCAAGATAGGATCCAAAAGATTCTGCAGGAACAGGAATGAATGCTAAGGTACCCTCCCAAAATCGTTACACAGGGCATATGTGGCACCATAAGCTCACAGACTTCTCGGAACAGGTCAGATCACCTTTAGGATTCTTATTGCTAAAGTAGAAAATGCCAGGTTGCAATCCTTCATGAAGCCTAAAGTCAGCAAGAGATTGTGTGCTCCAGGAGAGCTCACACAACTCGTTGCTTGTGCAGTAGGAAGACATTCTGTCTACATCATGCATTGGGACATTCATCTCACTTTGGAAATGAAAGGAGAATCCTGCTGAGTAAATTAGAATCAGTGGTAATACAGCTGTTAGCTACAAACATTTGTTTGGCATGAATCAATCTCAACTCTCCCGTAGTTTGCTTTGATGGTCTCTCTAGTATCTTGTTGACTAATGATGAGATCATGGTTTGTTAATCTAAGTGCATAGAGAAAACATTCTGCCAAGCAAAATGCAGACTCTTTTGCTGGGGTTTATTGCAGTTGTTTATAGACCTTTTGTTTACACAGGCATCCAAACCAATTTGTTGGATATTTATTTGGGTTACTCTACAGAACTGCCTGAACACAGACCTGAATCCTATCTTAAATCTGTCTGCCTTTTAATGGGTCGTAGTTTGAACAAAGTGGAAACCAGCCACTTAGGATACATTTCGAGTTGGCCAGAACTTCAAATGTTTTTTGTGCTATCTATAATTCTCATCTTGAGAGCATTTAACAACTGGAGGGAGTTGTAAGCCAGTCTGATTTGGAGGTTACACATTTGGTTTTAAACAGAAGTTATTAGAACTCATTAAACTTTTGCAACAATCAAAATACAGTTTTTATCCCAGGCAGGGCTTTAAATCTGCATTTCAAAAAATGTATAACTTCTCACTCTCCATAATAATTTTAAACCCAGAACACACTTCCCTCAACTATTCCCTGTGTACCAGGAACTTATGAGTACACCATCCCCACACCAGTTCCAGTTCAGATGGAACACACAGGTAGCGACTTGGGCAGACAGCTCACAGCAGGAAAATGGGTGTATTTGCAAAGCCTTAACTGAGCTCACAGATTTGAATGGAAATAAAGGCAAATTAAGAGTCCAACTGCTTCTGATGGCTGCTTTTCTCTGATAGAAGACGTATCACCTTTTTTGCATAGCAAAAGTTCTTTCAGAGAATAAGAAAGTAATATGAAGAAACTCTTTACATTTGTGGTATGTGTAAAAATTGTCCCCTCCTCAGGGGACACATAAACACATAAAGCCCACTGTCACTTCACTGAGGAAGAGACGTGTAGAACATCTCCTGTACTTCTGAGCACTGCAGCCTAACAGCAGACACCTGAGTTTGGACCTGTTCTTAAACGTAGAAATTGTAAATTACTAGTTTTAATTAAATTGTTGCTAGTGATTTTTTAAAAGGAACTCAGACAAGAATATGTGGAACAGTGAAGAAGCTGAGGCAGAGAGGGGCAGGCAAAAGGAAAAGGCATGTACAGCAAACAGTGGGGAAAGTGGGGCACAGCTGAGCTTTACAGTACCTCTCCCATGCTCCCAGTGAGTGGGAGTCTCACCCTGCAGCTTGGGACCAGAAGGACCAAGGAGAAATTCAGTAAAATGTAATGAATATGTAAGTTGATTGTGGACTCTCAAGGAAAGCTAGGAAAAGGATAGGAGCAACTGTTAACATGGTCGTATTGGCTGGAAGAAAGTTTGGTTATGGCAGTTTAAATTTCATCTGATTGGGGAAGATGAGGAAAAAACATGTCACTGATGCCTGAGAGGAGATTGCTGTAATTAAGGAGGATCATGGATTAGCCCTGGTTCACTAAAACCAACACAGTAAAAATAAACATTTTGGTTAAAATTCCCATACCAAACAGGCTGCTGAAGAATCAACTGAAGCAAGCAGAGAAGCCAAGAAAGCTACTGGAATCTAAGGAGGCACAGTATTTTAGGTAGGCTTTCATACTCAGTATGATTTTATTTCTTTCAGTGTGATGGTTGTCAGAGTGAAATCCACAGGCTGCCAGGTGTTTGCAGAACCCTTTCCCTTCCAAGTGAGCTGTGGGAGGAAGAGTTTGAGATCCCTGTACTAGGGCATTGAGAGAGGAAGATGATCCATGGGAGGGTGTCCCATAAGAAGCAGATAGGCTGAGGGATGAAAGTGTGCAAGCTAAGCCATAAAATGAGGGGCAGCAGGAACGATGGAGAGAATTGAAATCAAACAGTAATGGCAACAGAGAAAAAGGGCTCCTTGTGCTTTTTCACATATTATTTGGGGGGGGATGTGAAAAGTAAATAGCAGTATTTAAAAATATTCAGAGCACCTGAGAATCTAAAACCCAGAGAAGAGAGTGCACACTGGATAGCTTTAAACTAGAAATCAGATGCAGAAGTTAAAAGTTATTTCTGAGTAGTCATTGCATGGGCTTGAGACCTCCCAGTCATCAGGAGTGTCAAGAGGTACTGGATTAATGCACAGGTGGCAAAGCCATTGGCACATGGGACACAAGTGTCCCCGTGCACCTCTGGGCTCAGGAGGTGTGTAAGGCATTGATTGTCAGAGGCTGCGAGGCTGCAGCAAGGAAAGCATCACTCCACACAGGCTCTCCTTCTGTGAGCATCTGGTACTGGTCCTGTCGCAAGATAAGGTGCGAGGCTGGAGGGCTCTGTGGCGTGTCTGTGTTGTGAACTTGGCCTTTTGGCTTGTATTTCTTTGGACTGGGTTCTACAAATATTGGAACACATTAGCTTTTTTTTTTTTCTTTTTTTTTTTTTCTTTTTTTTTCTTTTTTTTTTTTTTTTTTTTTTAGGAGGAGCAGCCTGTTTTCTGCCTTTCAAGAATACTGCAGGAAAAATATAGTAATAGCCCATTTTTGTGATTTTTACAGGGAAATGGGGAGTTTTCATTAGCTATATTTCAAAGGTAAAGAACTTTTATAAAAGAACTTCATAGTGAAAACTTGAGGAAAACCTTTGCTTCAGAATGCCAGTTTGAAGATCTTTGCGTTGGTACTGATAGATTTTATCATTAACTTGCCCATCATGAATTGCCTTAACTAGCACATGGATGGAATGGAGGAATGGAGTTCATGCATGGTGTTTATACATATTCATACTAATGGCTATTGGAAATCCCACCACTGGAGCGTACAGTTGACGTGCTTCAGACAAGTACCAGAGAGAAAAAATATTTCCTTTCCCTTATTATTTCACTAGAAATTGAAATCTTCTATAGTCAGAGACTATAGTCCAGCTCATATCAGAACATGGTGTTTAAAATGTTACAATGTTGACTTGCTGTTACAAAAATTCAGTGTTACAGGAAATCAGAAACAATATGGAATAGTTTACACTAACTCTGCATTAAAACGATCCATCTGTTCTTGCTTTAGGTTCTTAGAGAATTGCTTTTTCATCTCTGTAATGCTTTTCACTTCCTATTAGTAAGGCTTTTAAAGGTAGGCACTGAGTTAGTATAAAACCCACAGCTTTTGAGTTTAAACGCCTATTAAAACTAAAGCTGTCTGGAACTACAATAAAAATTTATTTTGGCTACAAGAGACAACTTTGAAACCTAACCCATCTGTATTTTTCCTCTTCCAAACAGTGCAACATCCTGTATAATAGAATATTTATCTTAAACAGAGACCACATATCTTTATGAAAACAATTGTTTCAACTTAATTTATGGGGGGTAATCAGCTCATATTAAAATTTTCAGTATTCCAGGATGCTAATCTTAATTGGATACAGGAGATGTAATGACTAGAGCAATTCCACAGAATAATCTGAAATCTAATATAGCCATCGACTTAGAATGTAACTTGTGTATATTAGAATCTGAAATTGTCACTAAAAAATCATATACAGGCACATAGTAATTGCAAAACACCTGTGTGTGCAAATTAGGCATGCAACTGCAGCTGCATTTTACTGGTGATTTAGGCTTGCGTGTGACTTGCAAACTCAGTTCCAGGATAATTTCACCCGAATAATTTATTTGAAATAATCAAGCTGGTCTCTGCAATTCTTGGGCCCACCAGGGAGATACCCACACATATCTAGCAGGGCTGCATGGTCAGTGAATTTATTGATGCAAATCAAAGGACAAATTGCCTCACTGTGAAGAGCAGTGTCCCTGCATAAAGCCTTCCACTGCCACGAGTGGGAGTCAAACCTATCAAAGAGAGACTGCATCCCTGGGGTTTAGCTCCCTCCATACAATGGTTTGTCAGATTTTGAATTGAAAAGGGCTGGGTTTAGCACTCTCTAAATATAACCAGCCCTGAAACTCCCACAGAGATTCCTTTCTGTCTGCCTTCAGACGATGAGATAAGGCCCCTTCTCCTGTGACTTCAGTCTGGAGTACCTCTGTCATCCCCACCCCAACCCTGATAACAGCCAGCTTGGCACATATTTGAGAGCAAGACGTGATGAGAGTTTTGGGGGTTAGTCTTGCTGTAGATTGCAGCCTTCATCTTCAGAGTGAGCCTCCTCTCTAACATCTGCAGCATAGACTCACAGCAAGACATTTTGGCATCCAGGAGACAACTGATTCCCTTCATCCTCTGGCCAGCTTCTTTCCATCATTTTGGGAACCGACACCTTGGACAATCTCATTTTCTCCCTGCATTCTTTCCTTTTTATGTCTCTTCCTCATCCTCAATATACTTGAATGCAGCATCAAAGTTGAAGTACATTTGCACAATTTGCTCCCTTCCTCTCCCTTTTCCCCAAGTTCAGCAGGATACACAAATTATGGATGTTAAAGCAGCATTTATGTGTGCTATGATATACACGGGATGTTCTGCCTGCTTGCATGTGATTCACATCCTCCTAAGCCCACAGGAAATCCCAGTAATATTTTTCCAGGCATATCTCCTGTGCTGAGGTGCCGAGCACAGCAGGGGCTGGAGGAGAGGAGCCATTTGTGCTTGGGAAGTCCTGTGGTACAGAAGTTTAGCTGGGAAGCACAGATCACTGTTATTTAGATGTAGCTCTTTTACTCAGTGACAGTAAGAAATGTAGCACAAAACCTGAAGTATTTATTCACATTTTGCAGTAATGTGTGAATCCTCTTACCTCAGTGGATCCAGTGAAAGCAATTTTATCAATGCCAACGTGAGAGGCTATGGCTGCACCAACAATTGGACCAAATCCTGGCAAAATATTGACAACTCCTGGTGGAAAGCCAGCCTGTCAGAACAGGAAGGAATGGAGGTAAACATGGCTAATGAGAACTGTTAGAGCAAGTTAAAGCAGGCATGTGCTGGTATTCCCTCCCCAGAAGGAGAGACAGACATCACTCCCCTCAATGATTCTTACCTCCTTGATGAGGGCACCCATATAGAGAGCACTGAGTGGTGTTTGTTCTGCTGGTTTAATAACTACTGTATTGCCACAGCACAGAGCTGGAGCAATCTTCCATGCAAACATCAGCAGGGGGAAGTTCCACTGCAGGAAAAAAAAGTTGATAGATGGAAAAATATTGCCGTGGTGTTTTGTTTTCAAGATGTCAAGCTGATACATCACTTATTTCTCAGGCTGATCCTCAACATAAATCTTTCCCAGCACAAAGCAAGGGTTTTTTTTTTTAAATTACTGCCATTAAGAAAAAAACAACAGTGACTTCTTTCTCTTCTGTTCAAAGAAATACGGCCCCCACCTGCAATCTCCATTAAAAAAAAATCTGTTATCGGTTAATTTTTTACGTCACCACTTTTTGTTTCATTTACTGTTTTGCTATTGGCACTTTTAATTCCCCCATGAAAATAGGTCTTTCTTCTGGTACCTTCAGAAAGAACTGTTTGCTCATGTTGAAGTAGTTTTGGATGTAAATTTTATATCCCTGAATACATCTTCAGCTATAAAATTTCTACTCAAAATTATATAATCCTTAATTGATGGAATTACAATAAAAAGTCCATAAATGTCAATGTTCAATCAAAGCATTTAATTTTCTTGAAGAATTTTTACTGAGAAATCTACCTGGAAGATGTTAAAAGGACAGTAAAAAACAAGTTGAGAAACTCTTTGCTGCTATAAAATTTTGTATTGTCATTCATTATAGCTTCACTGAACTGCAGCAGATGATGTAGAGAATTATATTAGTTTGATACACAAACACGCTTGGATAAAGATAAAGGTAACAAGCCTTTTGCACCAAGGCCCAATCCTAGCAGGTTACGTGGATAGTCCTGCTGATTTTAGTGAAAATGTCAGAGTAATAAAACAACTGTGTTTGCACAATCACTCTTACAAATGCATACAACAGTCTCTTTTAGAAGGAGAATAGAAAATATCAGTCACAGAGTCAGCCACTGGCCAGAACGTGTTGCTGCCTGATGCATATCAGCTGCCACTCTCAGACATCTCTCTAGCCCCTGGCTAGCTTGAAAAAATACACAACTGTCTTTCCTTCACCGAACACCCAATTTTTTACTCCCTCTGTTGTTTATAAACTCCGGAGACAAAGTGATGTTTTAATTCCATCTCCAGTACATAAACCTGGGAGGGGAGCTGTCGGGCCAGCAGCGTGCTAACAGCCTGCTCTCCTAATGGCATTGCAGGGAGAGCTTGCAGCAGTTTTATGGGGCACTATACAGCCCTGTTTATGCTACAGCACTGCCAAAGAGCACGTTTGGATGGACACTGGGATGTGAAAGAGGATGAGGAGTTCAGTGTTCGACTTGCTGTTTAATTTTATTTTTGAATAATGTATTTGCTCAGGCAATGGCGAGGCACACGCAGTGGCCTGGGCTGTCCTCTGGGACTGGTAGCATGGAGGAAATACAGAACAGATCAGCAGTGGTGTTAGAATAGATGGATGTGACAGCCATCCTCAGGCTCTGGAGGACAAACCTGAGAGAAGAACATACGTGTATGGTGGATGGCTGGGTACCCTGAACAGAGGTTTACACATCTAAACTGAACACATCCTGCTTTTGGCATGATCCTCAGCCCGTGGCCAAGTTTCTCCAGCAGGTCTGTCAGTTAAGCTCAGTGAAACAAGCATAAGAGATGGGGTTGGATGGTGGGGTTGTCATTTAGCAAGTGCTTATCCGTGTGCCTGGCTGAGGAACGGGGATGGAGCTGTGGAATCTTTCATTCATAAGGACCAAGTTAGGAGAGTCTGTAGGTGTTTGCAGGATGGCTGCAGCCACAGACTCTCTGAGTCACTGCATGTTTCTCTGGGTTTCTGCTGACTGCCAAACACAAAAGCCACCCCTTAACAAAGACATGAAATAACAACAAATATAAATAGGGAAAAAGGGCTTAACATTGTTAAAGTAATCTTTTCTGCTGCTCCTCTTGTAATGGAACTGCTCTGTGTTTCTGTTTAGTGGCTTTGTGGTAATGTGAACAAAATAAAAATCAACATCAACAAAAATTTCAGAGAATGGCCTGATTAGTCCCCCAGTGTTTTGTCAAGCAAAAAAGCTTCCATGCAATATTTTAATAGCTATATGTGAGCCTCCCATTGAAATTTCTGCCAAAGCTGGTTAGCTGGTTCTTCTGAAAAAGTTACCCTCTCGGTGCAATTCCCATGCAGTGTTCAGCAAGATTTTATTTTGAGGGTGTCTGCTGGGGTGTATGGGGAGTATTGGATTTGAAGAAATTCTGTGTTTCTCTCTCACAACAAGTAAAACAAACGTTTCATGTCTTCTATTAGCTACACAATGTTAATTGTAATGATATGTCTCCTGGAGTTTCCTTTTCTCCTTCAGCCTTGTAAAAGAAATAGCAGGAAAGAATGGAATTAAAATACATCACATTCTCCCAAGAACTGAGGAGCCTGATAAATCACAGTAAAAACTAAATAAATAAAGAGACTACCACAGCAAAGCATCAATTTTCCATAAGTTGTGTGAACATCCATAACCACTGACAGCATATTAACACTGTGTTTTGCTTTGCTTGTTTTAATCATGTGAATTCTATGACTTGAGAACTTAACTCCTAATAACAGAGCCTAAACCCTATTAGCATGTTCAAATAAGCATTTGCAGGGAGGCTGCTAAAGATATGTCAACAATATGAGCTCAGCTTTTTTCGTAATGGAAAACACACACAGCCGAAGACCATGTTTTATGTGTCTTTAAAGAGAGCTGGTTCAAATGAAAATAAATAGAAAGCACTAGTAGAGATACTCACAGGGATGATCTGTCCACACACTCCGATGGGTTCATGTCTTGTAAACGTAAAATAATCTCCATCTGAAACAGATGAGCATGCTTACTCTCAAGTGCAGTTTGACTTGGCAGAACAAAAAAAAAATTAAAATAGAGGGAGGGGAAAAAACTCTAAGGATCAGCCTTTGATGGCAGTAAAAGAAATAAAGAAGTCATGGAAGTGTTTTTTTGTGAGCCAGCATGGGAAACCTAGGTTCAGGAGCAACCTAATTGTTCTTTATGTACAACAAAGGAAGCAGGCTTCCCATCAGAAAGTAACCTGCTTTGTTCCTTGGCAAAGAGCTGTGCTGCACATAAAATTGCAGTAGCATGGAAGCACTTATTGGCCTTGGCTGATTTAAGGGTGAGAGAAATGAAGAGTCACAAAGGCAATTGCCTGAAAGGCGTGAGTGGAACACGGCAATGTAAAGATGTATCTGTAACCCAGTGTGGGTTAATGGAGTAACAACGTTCAGCTCACCCATGTGCCATTGAGGACACAGGCAGTGTGCAGTGATGGAATGAGGCACCACAATCCCTAGATGTGGAATGAGGAGGAAAAGTTTGTGCCTTGTGTCACTGAGCATTATGTACTCCTGTGGTCTGGGAGCACGTGCTGGAGTTACAGGTGCAGGTTTCTTCCCAGTTAACAAGGAGCCATCAAGGTCCTGCTGTGTGGGGACCAGATAAAGGCTCAGTTACGGTACTGTCTGACCAGGAGCTTTGTTAGTGTGCTCGGCCTGCCTCTGTACAAAGTAGATTTACTGCACCTTTGTGCTCAGTCGAGCCTCGTAGCTGTATAAACTAGCCCAGACTCACACCAGCTCTGAATTTAGGTCAGATGTTTTTCAGTGAGGCTACAGCTGAGGGAAGGGCTATGCTAAAGGCATGAGCTGAATGTGCCCCTTGGCCTGTAGTGCTTGGTCATCTAGAAAAACTCAAATCTCTTAACTTGGGAAAATAATTTCAGCTAAGTATGTAAGAATGATGAGGTTACCTAGGCTTAATGGCAGGAGATGATTTACCAGGATAAGAAAAGGTTAGACAGCGGAAGGGGGTAAGAGGAGGAGGAGGAGAGATTACAGGGCTTTTGCTGCCATTGTTCTGCCTGACACCGGGTATGTGCTTTCCCTCCCAGGCTGGGCTGGGAACTTCAGTCCAGAGCTGCAGCCACTCTTGTGCAATATTGGGGAAGGTTCTGACTTCACAATGGAGAGTGGTTTGGGAGCCTGCTGCAATATCCTCTAAGATATATCTGGTGACAATAAACAGGTTAATCCTGAAAGTTTCTTGGGTTTAAGAAAAGACTTCAACTTGAATTTGATTAGAAATAACTTTCTGTCAGGTCTGCTTATTTCTATCCATCTACTTTACAGGATTTGCTCAGTAGAAACCTGAGCTAGAGTAGCTAATATGTCAGCTGGGGGCCAGATACAGAATAATTATGAGAAAGGTAACAACAGTCTGCAACCAAGACAAAGGACAGAACCGTAAAATAAAGGAGGGAGGGAAAGAGAGAAAAGAGATTCAGGAGAAGGCAGAAGAAAATAGTTTCTCAGTTGGTTTGCACTACAAAATGTCATTGTAATGTTTTGATCTCCAGATGTTTGACAACTCCCCAGTGGAGATGAGAATATTTGTGTCACGGACTGAGATGATCAGTTTGGTTTTCCAGGTTATCTTTTACAGATGCTAGCAGTGGTTCACAGACCATAGGAAAATTCATCAGATCTGACAGAAGCAAAGTAGAATTCAAAATACAGAGAAGTACATACAAGCAAAACTGTCTAAGTGCTCAGGAGGTACACAGAGGAGTCAGCTAAAAATACCAGCTTGTACTCGGTAGTACTGTGAGAGGTGGGTTCTCAGCCAGAAGGATGGTGGCAACATAACAGTAACACAGTTACATTAGCACTGTCTGACTTTAGATTGTCACTGCATAATCACTGCCACATGTCTGCGTGCTTCATCACACAGAGTTATAGATAACCTGAACCTCTTGCCAAGGCAGACAAATGGTGGTTAATTCTGCCCGGCGTGGGCAGAACGTTCCTTCCGCAGAGCGGTGCCTCCCATGCAGAGCTGCTCTCCCTGCTGTCTCCCACTACACTCTAGACAGCTGCCCTTTTTGACACCTACTTCCAAAGTTCATCATCCACAGATTTTCTGTCAAGATGGGATTTTTGAGGTTGCTTTCTAACAATATCTTTGGGAACATATGTGACTTGAAGTTACTCAGAAGCCTTGGATGTCTCTGGACAGGCCAAAGGTGGATGTAAGAGCCACCCTGTCCATAATGCAGAGCAAGCTGTTACCATGGCAAAATAGCCTAAGAATTAAATGAGCTTAATTCCATTATTCTAAACAGTGAGCATAGAAAGGTCCCTTGTGCTTAGAAATTATACAGGAGACTTTTTAAATGTTTGAGGATTTTAAGTCATGGTAATGTCCCTTGTTCTAAGATCCTGTGGTTGATCATTGTTACTCTTATCCTTTACTAGCCAGCCTCCAGAAAAACATTGTCTGAGAGGGACCTGACACTGATCCCACATCCGATCTAAAATTTTGTGTTAAAAGGGTTTTTTTAATATACTCAGCTGAAGTAAACTGACATTCTTCAGTCCTCACTGATATTAATAGAGCAAGATCAATTTGCAGCTGCTTAGCACCTGGCCCAAAGACTTTCATTTTTTAATCAGAAAGCAAGTCCCATTTATCCAGGGATCTCATTTTGGGGCAGCAATATCTTCCACAGATGTGCTTGCTCAGATTTCCATCAGGAGTCTCCAGCACAAGTATTTTATTAGCATAACAACCATAATACAGTCCCATGCCTCATATAGCAGAACACGGCAAACAAGTGGGTGAAGAGAGCTGAATTGGTTCTTTAAACTATATCATAGCATATATTGCTTTAAAGATACATTTCTGCTTGCATTCAGTTTATTAGTTTAACAGTTTCTGGCCTAGCCTCATTCTGTTTTAATTTAAATCATCAAGGCTTTACGCATGGGAGCAAGCAAAGGGCAGTCTGAAGGTTTTGTAGCTCTGGGACCAAAAGGAATGTGACTGTAAAACACACTTCTTCTTCTACTTGTCTATCAATTGCCTGTTTTTATTTTACAGGAAAATAAAACTTCAACAGAAACAGCAACAACGGAAGATTGTGAGGTTTCAGGTTTATTAGCACACTGAATAGAAAGACAAGATTTAATAGTGGGGTTTTTTTGTTTTGTTGTCTTGTTTATCTTTGGTGAGCTGATGGTAAGTGAACGTAAAGAGCACTGCTGTTTAACACTAGCTTTGCTCTAAAATAGCTTCATGAGAATGACGAATTTATGGTGTGAAAGCAGAGGAATAAAGAGAAGTGTTAAATGAAGAACTAATTGATCCCCTGAAGATCTGTGAATGGACTTATGATTCTACATACTGAAAACTGTGTTAGCACAAAGTTTGCACTGAGAAAGCATGCTGAAAATGTGCCTTCCTTTCACCCAGCATAGCCCATCTTACTGAAAAAAAATCAAGTTTTATCCTATAAGGTACTTGAAACCAAGAATAAGCAGAGAATATTTATTCTCCTTAATCTGACAGTGCCTTTTGGTGGCTGACCTAATTTCTGTGTACCTGTGGGGCTAAAGAGGGAGAAGGAGGCATTCACTGACCAGGGAGAAAGAGATTAGGGAACAGGAAATTTGCTGAATACATGAATTTATGGTGTGGTCTGCACTTTCGTATGATTAAATGTGAAGTGCAAGCAGCAAAACTGGGATTTACGAATCTCAGCCTAAATGACTGTGGAAAACTTTGAGTCCTTGCAAGAATGTCTACATCTGAAATATTATTACTGTCATTTCTTTGGTGAAAATGAGATAGTGAAGATCAGTGCATGCTGCAGTTTTCATAAGGTGAAACACCAAGACGAGTAACACTGCAAAAAGAGTTACATGACATTTCCCTCCTGAAAATTTTGGAGGCACATTTTCAATTTATCTGCTTGCCTCACTTGGGTAGTTTGGTGCTTTGCTGTGGAGAGGTGAGCGAGTGCGCTGCCAGGGAAATAGCTGGGCAACAGCAATGGGCATTTACCACTGAGTGTGCCCTGCTGGCCTTACTGGTAAAGTGGAATAAACATGCATGTGCAGTGAACATGTGCACCACAAAGCCAAAAAGAATCCATGTAATGAATGTTCATTTTCCTTAATGTTTTTCCAGAGATTTATTTTATGCAGGTGAAAGATGAGTACACTTATCTTAATGACTGCACCTACATAAAATCATTTTCTGCTATTTTGCCATGTTGTGTAATTATAGCACTTGGTATATCTAGTCCAGACTGCAAATGAATATGTTTGCATCAGACAATGCAGCCTGTATTTATTAAGCAGCTGGGAGGGAGGGGCAGGAGGAAGAAACTTGTTAAATAAAAATAATGGTAAGGATTTTCTTGAATCTCTTTAGCAAAAGAATAAGAACATAATAATTTCCTAGCATGAAGGTTTATCTCATATATAGAATATAGAACTCATCCTACTGAATAATTTGAAGAATGATCTATAAAAAATATATCTCACATGTATGTAGTTCTCTATAATAACATTAAGAATGCTCTCAAAGTATAAATTAAGTTCGATTCAGTGTTAGTCCAAGGTAAAATTATTTGCATAAACACTAAGACGACATACAGAAACAAGATCTATACATGATAATACTGTTTCTTAAACAGACACCCAACACTATTTTCATGTGTTCCAAGGTATTTTTCAGGCTTATACCTCATGCATTTTTATGTATGTATCAATATTTAAATGTAGGTATTGAGCTGTCTCCTTCTCAGATGGATGCATGCAAAAGAAACCAAGCCCTCCTCACGTGTGAATGTGGGGCAGAACAAGAGCAGGGCACCTGCCCTTGCTGACTTCCAACATCTGCTTCAGCAACACACTGCACACTGTAGTGCAACCCAGGCTTCTCTGCCTTCTGCAAAGCTGTGAGCTGCTGAGCTTTAGTCTGGCCATGAGAAGGTTTAAGTGCATAGCTGTGCTTTAATTCCCCTTACCTACAGGAATGGTCATTCCATGGATTTTGTCTGCCCAACCAGCGTAATACCTCAGGGTTTTTATCACTCCCTGGAGATCTACATAGAAAGCTTGCAAGAACGGTTTGCCACTGTTCAGTGATTCCATAGTCTGCAGGACAAGAAAAGGTTAAGAGATGTAAGTATAGCAACATTGTTGGACTGTTGTACCTAAGCATTTACCATCTTAACAGCTCTTGAACCATGACAAAGATTTCAATGAAGACCGATCCGTTGCACCTTGGTTCAGTTTTAAAATCCCAGAGGGTTCAGAACAGTTATCTTATCCCCTTTGTTACTTCTTTTTGCAAATGTGAACAAAAAGTATTTTCCTTGGAAAGCCCAAACTGTTTTCTTCTGGAGTATTCTGGAATGGCTGTGATTTTAAGAACACATGTGTGTGTTTATGTGTGTTTGTCTGTCTGTCTTGTCTTGTGGGTTTGTGTGTGTATCCACATGCATGTACATGTGCCTTTGTGTACTTTGAACCTAATAGCCACTGTGTTTGGTCCAGATCTATAAATGCTGAATCGCTTTAATCAGGAGCCAAGATAAAAATGCCTGTCAAACTGGGTTCTGTTATGTTAATGATAACAGCTGAGAAGGGGCTCCTTGTAACCCTGTATTAATGATCTGAATCCATAAAGAGAAGAATGGACACATCCCTCTTTATATAATTGATGTGAATATAAAAATTTCTCTATATGGCTGCCAAGACTCCTGCTGAGGTCTGAGATATCTATACTGTACAGCCAGTTTATTTATTGCCATCAAATAAACAAACTTTCCTCTAGGGAAGCTCATAAATTAACAAGCTAATGTCTTTATTTTTTAGTTAATATTCCTATTTTTAAAAGTATCTTATAAGCTATCCTCTTAGGGGTTCCTAAGATCATTTAGCAAAAAAATCCAATAAAATACCCTAAGATGTTGAGTAGCTTAACTCATTCTCAATAGCTGTCTAATAGAAATCATTAAGAATGGGAAAGGACGCCCGTGTGTAACACACCAACCATCAAATGAGTTTCTAAAGAGAAGAATGGAGGCCTAATTCTGCACTGACTTATATCCCCAAGAGCAATTAATGGCACTGCCTGCAGTGCAACTCAGTAAAGAACTTGGCTTCAGAAATAAAAATTAAATGACAGGCAGAGTAAACTTGATTTGCTGTGCACTTCCTTCTCCCCATGGCGATTTTACAGTACCCGCCGGCGGTAAGATGATTTAAGTGTTGACAAAGCTGGAATTAAGATGTTCACGGGCTTAGTTCAAAGCACTTGACATGCGGAAAACAACATTAACAATGCCACCGTTCCGATGGCTTCATCCGAGAGAAACAGAGCCGCACCCGGGCTTCGTGTCACCAGCTGAGTGTCCCTGAGCACCTCACCTGCCCTTCCCTTCCCATCTGCACCCACCACCCCAACCTGCCACTTCCTACTCCAGAGGAGTTACACACCCCTGCCTTTGTGTGACGTCCAATCTCAAGCTGGTCTGAGCCCACTGGAAGCCTCTCGTTGGCTTTTACGGGTTTGCATGGCAGGCGGTGTAAGCGGACACAGCCATTTCAGCCATTTCAGCCATACAATGCATATCAACCCATTCATGAATGAGCTGCCTCTCAGAATGTAAAACTGTCACCTGACCTCACCACTGATTTTTATGTGTTACTTACAGCAAGGATTGCCCTGTCCCTTTCCACCAGGTCTGCTAACTTATCCAAAAGATGGCCTCTCTCTGAGGCATCCATCCTCCTCCAAACAGAACCAAGGGAGAAAGCCAGCCGAGCTGCCCTCACTGCCTTGTCTGTATCAACCTGGGAACAAGGAAGAAGAAAATTGAACACACAGGTAAATAACACAAGCAGGCTTGTGGAATTTGTTCTTATGCAACCTTAGTCACATGATGGGTTTTGGAACTACGATTAATAAAAGAACTGTACAGCAGTGCTACTCTGGACTAGTTGCTTTGATCTATTTATACATTTCTATTATCTGTTATACATTTAATTTGTACATTAAACATAAAGCCATTCATGGGATACATTACCTTGTCAGCTTCCTGAATGTCACAGATTTGTTCTCCTGTTGCTGGATTATATACTGGAAATATTCTTCCACTTTCAGAATTCTGCCACTCATTATTGATGAAAATCTAGAAAAGGAAGAAAAGTCATCAGGTCTCCTGCATGAACAAACAGTAACATATAACAACAAACTTCTGAGAAAAGCTGCAGGTTCTAATACAAAAGAACTGAAACCTATTTTTTCATGTGAAAATTACAGTTTGCAAGAGTTCAGGCTGAGGTGAGGCCCTGATGTCTTTCTGTATTCTATAGCAGTGTCATTGTAAAAGCAACATCAAAGTCTAAACATCAGTTGATGTTCAGATTTGGTTCAAAAACTGTAACAAATAAGCTAAAAAAAGAAATACCTGTATCAGAGAAAAAGCCTTGAAACTGCTGGAGACAAGACAAGGATTTGGAGTAATCACTCAGTTCAGTGAGTAAACATTTAGTCACTGATACATCCCAGTCAAGGCTGAATAATCTCAAACATCACAGTTCTTCAATACACAGTCAGTTAATTATGGCTACAGTGACGGCTCGCAGCACAAAATTAACTTGCTTATCTGCTAGGAACAATTGAAATTGTTACATTCTCTCCGTGTTGATATCATTTTAATTGTCAGGGGCAAAACAAATTTAAATGGTAATGGTGCTGACAACAGCTGTCTTGAGAAAGGTAATGACAAACGAGTTTATTTAAAGTAGATTTTTACTGGTAGCTGCATCCATGTCAGTTGAATTCTGCTGAATTAAGAACAGGATGCAATTATTTATTAGCAATAAATAATTAGAAGTCACTACATGAAAATGACTGAAAAGTTTTCCAGGTATTCAGACTCTTTCTGTCTTTTAAATCTTTTTAACAATGAAAGGGTTCAAAAAGTCCAGGCAACATTTGGGTTCCTTGGAGTCCAGGTATCAATGTACTTTTATTGGATTCCAGGAAACACAACTTTAAATGTGTAAGTGGATGTTCCGACCTCGTTGAAATACACAAGAAATTTACCCCTGACTCCACTGAAAGCAGGAGTTCGCAGGCAGAGAGAAGGAATGGTCACCACCTGGGTTTTGGTGGGGTTTTTTTTCAATATAGGGCTGTGCTTATAAAGACAGGGACCCTTTGAAAGCTTGAGGAGTCTCAGTTCCAATCACAGATACACAAGTGAGAGAAACTGGCCCCTCTTCATACAGGTGAAGGCAAAAATACATCTGTAGAGTTTTCAGTTACCAACATGAGCTTGCTCAAACCTATTCTCCAAGCCAAATGGAAGTCCTGTAGCTGTGTTCCCTCAGCAGGGCTTATTAGCTCAGGCTGGGTGCCACAGTGACTGCAGTGCCACAGCTCCTGCTCCGGAGCTCAGGCTGGGTGCCACAGTGACTGCAGTGCCACAGCTCCTGCTCCCGAGCTCAGGCTGGGTGCCACAGTGACTGCAGTGCCACAGCTCCTGCTCCGGAGTTCAGGCTCAATGCCACAGTGACTGCAGTGCCACAGCTCCTGCTCCGGAGCTCAGGCTGGGTGCCACAGTGACTGCAGTGCCACAGCTCCTGCTCCGGCGCTCAGGCCCAATGCCACAGTGACTGCAGTGCCACAGCTCCTGCTCCAGTGCCACAGTGACTGCAGTGCCACAGCTCCTGCTCCGGAGCTCACTCGTGTCCGGCTCACTGAGCCCTGTGTGGGAGGAACCTGTGCCTGCCTGGAAAAGACGCCGGCGATAGAACCGTGCACAGAAACCAACAATTCCATGTGCTTTTGCTATTACAGATGTGTTTCTGTTGTGTTTCTTCATCTTCCCTGTGCCTCAGTCTTCAGCCTCTTTGCTGTGTGTCCCTCCATCCATTCCAGAGTCTGTCCTGTCTTTACTCCCTCTTGCCCCCTCTGTTCAAGTTTTCAGAGGTTGCTGAACTCAGGACCTACCACACCACTACCACTGCTTTCCTTGTGTGCCCTGTTTATCGTGAGCCTGTTTGTGTCCTTGCACTGTGAGCTCCTCAGGCTCTGCAGGTGTGTTCCTGCTCAGTGATGACACACGCTGAGGTGTGTTCCTGCTCAGTGATGACAGGGACCATAAGTTGGGTTCAGCAAACCCAACTTCTGGTCCCTGTCAGGACATTCTGGAGCTCACCCAAAATGAGACAGTGAATCACCAGTACAATCTCTAGTGACCAACACCAAAAGCCAAAATCCTCTGGTGTACCACTGTCACTTTTAGACTGTGAGTGAAGCAAAGAAACACTGAGATCTGTGGCCTGTGTGGAAGAAGGAATTTACTTTGTGCTTTCCACTGAGTTTTCTCAGAGTTAACTCTCAGAGTTAACACCAGTGAGTGTGTCGGGGGGTGCTGAGGAGGGAGGGGAAGAGAGAAAAGCTTCCAGCTTCAAGAGCAGATGGCCAGAGAAGATGTAAGCATGTTTGTTTAAGGTGACAGGATGTACATAAACACATGGGCTTCTCATGTGAGCTGCACTGAAAGAATAAAGCAGTTTGGTTGAGTACAAGAACCCGAGAAATTGTGGCAGCCACAATTCAGTGCACTTCCCTTAGAGAAGTGGTCTGTTCTTTTTTAACTAGATTAAAAAATGTTAACTCCATTCTTCTGTGTTTAACACCTATCATCACGTTTGCTAGTACACAGGACATATATTTGTTCTTGAAATACATTTCACCATAGGAATGAGAAATAGTGACTTAGAATTACAAAAGAGTGCTGCATTTCAAGCTGACTGGAGGGAAAAGCTGTATGATTTTATTGAATGCTCCGTTTATCCCACTGACTTAGAAAAAGAACAGTAATAGTAAATATTTCAGATAGGACATGGGAAGGATCTATTTGGCATAAAGTTGGAGCTGAAAGCAAGAGAAATTGCTACTGTTAATGGTTAATGTTAGTTTCTTCCTGTTCCACTTTCTATAAACAAGGTATTGCCTATAAAAGCTCATTACTGTAAACTGAGCACATTTAAATTGGCAGTAAAATCAGAGTATTTACTCTAGTGCACAAATAAAGTACCTAGTCCCATGTTTTGGAACAGTTTCAAGTCTTGAAATCCAGCAGCTGGCGGCTTTACAAGCAAAGCCTTACACTTAAATAATTCACTTTTGAAAGTTTTAGGTGTTCTGTGTCAGGTAGTACCATTCAGCAGATATTCCTACCACCGAGACGCAGATTCTTTTGCAATAAATTTGCATTCACAGGGGCTTTTATAACTCTTCCAGCACTACTGACTCCAATGGCTGTTGATTAAACGTATATATCCTGTACATTTAATCTGACTTTCATTATGGCCACTTCGTAAAAATGCCATGAAATGGAGAAGCGATGACACATTGCAAGAAAAAGGAATCCCTGCAAAGCCTCAAATTGGGTTTTTTTCTCCATTATTTATGGTGACCATGGTAAAGGCTAACTCTAAATCAGAGAGAATATTTGACAGCAAATGTTCCTATCTATGGATTATATATAACCTATCCTAAACACCAGATAAAAAAGGGGTAACCCTAGAAAAAGAAGGGCTTGCTTCCATGTAAATCATGCTACAAATTGGACAACACCCAGTGAGTTCATTGTTCAACCTCAATTGTGAAGGCTATTCACATTTACTATTCCCCTGGAATCAATGTTAATTAAGGCTGACTGGGGCTATAAATCAGCCTTTGGTTTTTACAACTTAATTCAGCATTAAGCATATATATGTAAATAAAAGGTAACTGATTAACCACTTGAGTTTTCCAGGAGTTACTGAGGTAATTTGTTTTTGTTTGAGTCCTAGTGCTACCTTTTGTGATATGCAGTGGGGAGAAAAAAAAGTCTATAGTGTGTCATGCATTTGCTATGTGGTATTGTGGTAGTTAAATGATCTGGCCTGTTGGGTGCTATCAATAGCAGTGTGCCAAAAGGCAAAGGGAAGAAGGGAGCACTTGAAAAATCTTGGAATACACAAACATTTTGTTTGCCAGGTACTCTCAGTAGAGGCAGTAATGGCAGTAATGTCAGAGCAAGAAGATAAAAGGCCAACTTTGCTGCTGTACTGAGGTGCCCCTGTCAGTGCAGCAATTCAGCCAAGAGCAAACCCAACTGGCAAAGCAGCCAAGGCCTCCTGTACGAGAGGAGTCTGGCTGCGGTGGGTGTGCAGTGGGCACAGGAGGAAACCAAATACCTTTTTCCCCATTGATGCCAAAGGGGCCAGCAGAGCAGGGGAGCAGAGGAGCTGGATTGCAGGTGCTGGGGAGGTTGAGGGAGGTGGGAACAGTGCAGTGTGACAGGCCTGGGTGGGAGCTCCCAGTCGCCCCTGTGAACATGAGGCCCCTTGGAGTGGCATCATTCTCATGAGATCTCGTCACACAGCTCTCTGGGCAATTTCTGTTCCTTTCCAAATGAAAGATAGAGAGGGCATAGGTTTTCCTAAAGAGAACAGTCACATCCCTCCTGGTATTGACAATAACCTCTTGCTCATACACACATGTTCTCATAGGTCTTTTGCTAGAACTCTGCAAGATAATGGTCCCATCATGTCTTCACTGGGTTCAAATCCTGCCTGTGGCTAATTCTATATGGCCTCTGTTGACAGTGTTCCACAGGGCTGATCAGGAAAGCAATCTGACCCATCCTGCAGGTCAAGGGACTGCTCAGAGCCTTGGAGATACCTCATGATACCAAAATGTGTACAAAGGAAAAGTAAACTCCAAAGTTACCATGTAAAAATTCCAAGTTACTTTGAACCTGCTGACATGTAGCTGGAAGAAAATCATACATTGCATTTTGCACAAGACCTGCATTTCACAAGCATTACACACTGAGTTCAATGGCATTTTGGATGCTCATCAGTTTTGAAGTCGAGCCAAGAGTAAATGTTTTTAGCATAATACAGAGCAAATTTAGCTTTACAAATAAACAACTACAATCTTTTGTTTCAGTAGCCATCCATCCCAGCTGGCTTAGTAATAATTAGCAACCTAATGTTCATTTTAAACCATGCAGGTAATTGGAGTGATAAGTATTTGAAGAGAAAGGGATGTGAACAAACCCAGGCTGGACATTCTGATCTGTAGTGCAGCAATAGCAAAATTTAGACCAGGGAGAAAATGTATTTTGTGTTTTCATCACTATTTACCAGCAAGGAAATACTAAATAACAAGCTTTATGAGTGTGTGTATAAATGTAATTAATTAAAACAAAGCACAGAACTAAAACCTCCTTTGCAGCTCTTAGTTGAAGGAACTTCAGTTTCATGGCACTTCAAATTCCCTCTGCTGTTGAGCCGCAGGCTAGCCCTGGATTTGGGAAATGGAACTGATTTTTACATTCACTGGGGATTCCTGCATGCTCACTGCCTCTCTTTTTTGTATTGTCTTTCTGTAAAACATACAGGGGAAAAAAAGATTTTGGACTCTCTTAATTCATAAGAGTAATCAACACAGGTGGCAACAATGTAACTTTTCATTTCCTTTCTTGAAAATGTTCTCAAATGATGTGTGAGTGAAATGATGATCTACATTCTTAATTCAATATTGCTTAGTGATGATGTCATGAGACATTTTCTTCAGGCTCCCCAGCTGTTTAACTAAGAACTTCAGGCAGTGGACAGACAGTGGCCCAGCATTCAGCTCTTTGGAGGTGGAATTATTTTCCCATGGATTTAATAAACAAGGTTTTTTTGCTGTTGCAGCTCCAGAAATGTTTTTTGGTACAGGAAGAGGATTTTAACATCCAAATAATAATGGCTTCCCACAGGAGACTTGGTTCTGGATGAATGGAGGAAGGAATGGGAATTTCCTAACACAAATGATTTAGTAGCTGGTTATAGTTTCATTCCATCAAAGATCTTTTTTTCATATGTGACTTTTTCCTTAGAGAGCTTTTGACACTAAATCTGCTGGGATGGGGGAGGGGGCATCAGATGCCAAAGTACTTTATAAGAGAATCCCAGCTGCTTGGCCCTCAGCATCTTCTCAGAGCTGGAGGCATTACGAAGTACATAATGGCACTTCTTTTTTGAGGGGGGACGGACAACAATTTTAGAGGCATGCAAAAAATCCAGCAGCAGCATTTCCCTTGGTAAATACTGCATAACATCCCAGATACCGGGCACCTGTGCCTCAGTCTGGTCAGGAAATTTCATATCCTTTCCCATCTCAGCAACTTCATTTCCTCTCCTTGGGAAATGTTTCAGGAGTCCTAATGATTAGTACGATTGTAAGGGAATGAACTAGGTGGGATTGCCAGTCAGAGGTGCAGCTTGTTTATTTTCACAGGCCTTGTTTTCCTTCACTTTTATGGCTGTCTTGATACAGCAAATCTCTCACATTCTAGAGTGTGTTGTGAGGCACTCCTGGGAGTGACTAGAAACCAACAGCTGGCTATGGAATCAGCAAAAACCTTGTTTATAAGAAGGCACTGGGAAAGCAAAAGCCAATGCCAGCAGTCCACTGGCTGAATGGCTGACAATGGATCAGCAGTGCCATTTAATTTTATATTTAGGAGGATTGTTCAGGTGAGCAGCAAGGGTCACAGCTTCTTGCTGGCAGTTCACAAAAGGTGGGTAATGGGCTTCAAGGCCAACCTCCCCGAGCACTGTCAGTGCAGAATCCTGCTCCTGAGCCACGGATGAGCCTCTCTGGGCAGCACCAGGGGCTTTCTGTGCTGCTTTCAGGGATACCCCTGCAGGAGCCAAGGCAGCCTGGCCCGCCCAGCACCCCAGCCCAGGTGGATCTCGTGTCATTCATTGTCCCACAGCAGAATCACCCTCGGGAGTTACCCAGACTTGGGTTCTTTAGTGAGATGCCTTACAGCTGGGGAGGAACTGCAATTGTATGAGAGTAACAGTGAACTGTACAGGAACAACTTTGCACCAAATTTAATTCAGGCAAGCAAGCTCCCGTGGGCATAGCTGGTTTTCAGCTACAAGAGGTCCAAGAGGTCCAGAGCAGAACAAAAGGAAAAATCCAGCTGGTTTCAGTGGGAGCTGAATCAGGCCCCAGTTGAGGAAAAGGAATCAGTGGCAACAGCCTCCAGAGGGATGTTTGTACTGGGAAACAAAGCTGTCTCACTGGAAACTTGACACATGCTCTAGAGCCTGTGAGGTCTGAAAGGGCAAACAAAACCAGAATATGTTGATTTTTCTTTTTCCTCTTTGGCTGCGGGGTTGTCCTTCTCTCTCCTTACTCACACCCCCCACACTGTAAAAATTTAAAAAGAAAAGGAAAAGAAAAAAAAAATTGAAAAGGAAGAAGAGCTCTGTTTTAAAGGTCTGTGTGCTGTGACATTCTGGTTCCTTTTTAAACTCTCATTTGGACCTCAGAGCCTGATGGGTAATGTCATGGCTTTTGGATGTGATGTACCATAAATGGGGCTTTCCTTCATAAAATCAAGCTTGAAATTGCACTCAGGAAATCTAGAGTGCAAACTTGTGAGTGTACTGAGAGGGTTTGAGAATTTTAAGCCTTTACAAAGGTAGTAGAGCAGGAGGATCAAAAAAGTGGAATCGGAAATAAAATGCCCAAGAAGTGAGTGGGGCTGCTCTGGTTTGGCTGTCAGTGCAGCAGTGCAGCCAGCTCTGGTACAGGTTTGTTTGTGCAAGCCCAGTCCTGTGCTGAGGGTGGGTGTCTGATGAGAAGAGCAGGGTGTTTGCCTTCTCTGGGTGTAAATCCCAAGGAGCAAGGCCTGAGTCAACTCTACCAAAATTAAAGCCAGTGCTTCATCCAGTGGACTTTGGATCAGAAGCCAAGAGCTTGAAAGAGGTGAATCCATCAGGGTTCAGTGACATTTCAGCCTGTGTAAATTAAGTCAGGCTTCAGTGTGGGCAAGGAGCTGGAGGAGGATTCCCCTGATGGAACCCTGATGGTGGCAGGAGCTCGGTCTCTCTTCAGTCCCAGGGGGGTGGGAGGAGAGGGCAAAGCAGGACCTGTCTGCAGGGGCTGCTGCCCTGTTCTGCTCACCTGGAGGTGGTTCAGGTGCTTAAAGGCAGATAGGGCAAGTCCCCCACTGAGCCAGCTCACAGATAGAAGAGGTTTAGGGAATGGCATGCTAGGAAAGGGGTGTGATGGGAGGAGAAACCGGAGGAATCCAGCGTCTCTGAGCAGCAAATGGAATCAGAGAAAGGGCTTGAAGCCTCCCGTCAGTCTGCTGTGAAAGTGGAATGTAACATGATTTTTTCTCCCCTATGTCCCACATCCCTCACACCAAATGTTTGACCTGCCTGTCTTCCTGTCTTAATTAGTCTTCTGTCTTTCTGGGAGTTGGGTCTGTTCTTCTGCAAATGGCAGCACATCAGACAGGGGAAACCTGTCATGTTTGTTTTCTAAGCTGTAGGGGGTACCCATTTGAAAAAACTCCTGGCTTATCTAAACATTTTTGTTTGTATGATTTTGAATTAGGAAGTGTGAGTAATTAGTTAAGAAGATTAAATAAGTCTTAACAACATGCAGTAGCGTGCTTACTTTCCTCCTTCCCCCCAAGTATTTCCTGCACAAAACCCAGGCTGCCAAACTGTGATGATACCCTTTTCTATTTTAGTTCTCACTGTGCCACATGCTGATACAGCATCCGTTATTTCAATTCAGTCTCATTAAAGGGATTATTTTGCACCTGGTTGTTCAAGAAAATTAATCTAAAGAGAAGAAACTTCAGATTGTATTGTCTGTTGAACTATACCCACCACAAACATTTTACTCCTTTTGGCTGCCTTATTAAACCTGTGGGAAGAAACTTTCGTTGCAGCACATAAAGGCTTTCCTCAAAGTAATTTTTACTTTTTTCAGTTAATGAAGAATTTGTCTGCTGTTAGTAGAACAGTACAGGAGTAATAACATAGCTCAGGTAATATTTCATGTATTCCTAAGAAACTAAGCTCCCAAGCTTTACTTATCCTTCCATCAGCAGGACTCTTTAATTGCTGGAGAAGAATATTTGCTCTCTTTAACTGCATCAGAAAACATTGCTTGTGAAACCAGGATGACAAAAAAATTAACTGTGTGTTCCATTTTCACTAATTACAAAGACAAGCCATCCCTGGATGAGTTGGGTAACAATAGCAGTGGTTTTTATGGAGTATGATCCTTGATGTCACTTATGGCACCTAAAAAAGTGAAATAATGAAAGATTTTTAAAAATCCACTAAATCGAGAGTGGGGAGGAGGAGTATTTGTTTACATAATCAATTATTGGGCTGTCACTGGGCTTTAATGAAGTTGTGGCTATTAAGAACTTGATCCTAGAAACCCTTCCCAAGCACTCATTTGAAATGGTGGGATTGAGGAGGGGTTTGTACAAACAAGACTCACATTACTCTGTGTAGTTCTCCCATGTTTTGCATTGTTTGTGCATTGCAAGTCTTGTGTGCTCCTTATGTGTGACAGAAAACAGTGTGAGCTATTTATCTGTACATGGGAAACATGCTCTGCCATTTGGAAGAATTTAATCTCCCTTGTAGGTAACTGCCATTTTAAATGTTCATCACCAGAACAAGTTCTTACTTAGAAATTAGCTGTGCTGCATAAATAAATATTCCTCCTAGGATTTCAGACATTATAGACAACACAGAAAAATACAATGAGCAAATTTATTTTGACTTAAAAGCTCTGCCTGAGAAAATTACCTTATAACTACACATGAGAAATTGCTGGAATGTCAGCTTCATTTGCAGTGGCCCCTTATGGCCTGATCACCCTCCCTGGCACGATAAATCACTGGCAAGATCCTTACCTTAACACGTTTGATCTCAGCTCAGCAAGACTTGGTTTTGATGTGAAGAACTCCAGATCTGTTAGGTCAGAGACAAATAGCAGAGCCACTGACCTGCAAAGTGCTAAGTCTATATTAGACCCAAGTGAGCAGCCTTAAGCTCCTGAAAAGTTTGCCTTTGCTTCTACTTTGCATCCTGACGCTTTTCAAATATTACTGTTAGCATGTTTTGTTAATGATGCCAGAGACGTTTCCTTTTGTGTTGTTCTGCATGTACAGAATCCACAAAAAGCATGTGGAGTGAGAAGCTTGGATAAACTGTTAGAATTATCTACCCTTTAGAGAGAGATGAAATAAAACTCATTATTTATCCATTTCTTTACTTAATTTACACAAATATCTTTTTCATACGAGACCATACCTACTGATGAATAATGATATTTACCAGTATACCCATTCAGATGATGCAAAGTGCCTGTATGTACATGTCTGTACATACAGAAATTCAAACTACTCCTAAAAAGAAAAAGCTCAGCTTGTGACATTTGCATTCAAAGTCTGAACTTTCACAAAGAACGGTTTTGTGGTCACTCAGATTTGCAGCCTTGGCTTGAAAGTATTCCTTATTGTCCTGGTTAAACAGTCACTTATCTCTACGATAGTAAGCAGGAGTGTTAGTCTACCAGAAAATTGGATGTTCTTAATGGGCTTTGGGGGAGAATAGCTTTGCATCATCAGCATTAAGTTAAATCACATTAAGTACCCACTTACAACATAGGGATTACCACTTATGACATCTTTGGTGAAAGCCTTTAAAACAAATTGTTGTGTTTGTTAGAAGAAGCTGTGAGATAACAATTCCCAGAAGTCTGATTTATAAATTCTTTTTGCTCTTCAAGAAGATGCAAAGGAACCCAACACCTCTCATTCAATGCTGCAATGAAGTCTCTCAGGATTTCATTGGAAATTCTTTTCAATAAAAATCCTCTCAGGATTTCATTGGAAATTCTTTTCAATAAAAATCCTCTCAGGATTTCATTGGAAATTCTTTTCAATAAAAATCCTCTCAGGATTTCATTGGTAATTCTTTCACCGGAAATTCTTTTCAATAAAAAGTCTTCAAAAATACTGATTTATTTACTTTAGAATATTCTTCTGGAGAGAAGAAACTATTAGCCTCCCTTTCCTCAGAGTTCAGTTCTGATTTCTCCTCCAGTCCTTTCTGTTGATTAAATCATTGCCTTTACATGTAGAAAACTGGAGCAGGCCATTCTGCTTTTTATTATTCATAAAGCTGATTGGGGAGAACTGGGTTTAAACTGTCAAAGTAACCTGCTGTGCTTGGATACCTGACAGATTTACACCTCAAAGTACACCGTGCTGCTAAGGCTAAAATTGGATGTGGAGTGTTCTTGCAAGAGCCAATTACAGTCTCAATCAAATAGATCGAGGATATCCTCAACCTGAGGATATACCAAAATAATGCCAATGTTTGATAGAATTTAACATTTTTGTATATCACTAGCAAGCTATTCTGTATAGAGATGAAGGCCTGCATGAAAAATGATCTCTTCTATTTAACTTTAAATAGGAATGAGCAAAGTGTGCTGTAAGTCTTGTTAATAGAGAGCCTTCCTAAAAAACTTGAATACTCATATATACAGTACCAAGATCTCCCCATTTCCTTTAAAATTCATGTTTCTTTTCCCCTTTTTAACCAAATTCCATTTTTCTCTGCTGGAACCCCTTGCAATGATGCCAGAATATGGGCAAACTTCATTAGTTTCCCTGCTGTCTACAAGATAGGATTTTTGCTTGTAGTGAACACAACACATGATCATTAAATGGCTAAGATCACTATCAAGGTTTCAATCTGAGAAATTTTTCATCCAAACCTTGCAAGTACTATTGGTATGTAAAGGTGTGGAGTGCAGTATTAATGTCCCCCAGTGCCCACGTCTGCACAGAGCACATCAGTGACAGCTCTCTGGGAAGGTTCACGGCACGCAGCCTTGGCAGGTACCTGGTGTAAGGTGTGCTGCCACTCCAATCCAGTGAGTAATAACTCAATTCCCCTGGGCCCTGGCTGAAGTCAGATGTTGCTGTTCCTGGTTCACTGCTTTTAGTCTCCCTAAAGACCATTTAGGCCAACAGCTGGAAGAGCTGACTACAAAGGTTCCCAGTCACAGGGAACCGCTCTGGGAAAGCAGGTAAAGGCTTCTAACCAGGAAACAAGTTATCAAAGGATTTGTCCTGTTGCTCTCTCAAGGAAATAGATGAACTGAGACAGAGAGCAAGAGCATAAACACATTTGTGTTGCATGCAGAGTCCAGACATTAAAAGCAATTGTCTTGGCTGATGGGAGGAAGAGCTGTGCTGCACCAGTCAGTGGGCGTTCTGCACTGGGCTTCTGCTTGGCATCTAAATAGGAGGGCCTTCCTTCTCCCTCCATTACTGAAACAAAACCTTTGAGATGAATAGAAGCAATACCAGAACTGGAGTTCCAGTACTGTCACCGCGTTGCAGTGATGGAATATTCCTCCTCCTAAAAAGCAGTACAAAGGGGAACAACATCACCAGCTCCAGCTTCATCTGAACTCATTATGCAGATCTTGCAGCAAGGAGGGCACTGCCTCCCTGACAACACTCGGAGGAACAACAACAGAGACAACTCCTGATGAAGTGACACACAAAGGGAGCCAAGAGCACAAAGAGAGGGGTCTTTCCATCTGTACTGTGTGGGCTTGTACAGTGAGCACACAGAGAAGTGGGCAATTAATAACATACAGAAATGTGGATATGCATCCACAGGTAAACACTGGCTCCAAAATCCATCTGTATTGCCATTTCCCAAAATACCATGTACAAAAATAGAGGCTTGATCTTCTTGTAGTCTGGCTGGTTTAGCAAGAGATCCTGGCTCTGACACTGACCTACTGTCTGAGTTAGTCATGGTTACACTCCCACAAATTTAAACTCCCCCATCTGTGAAGGAACCTTGTCACAGTTTTACAGTGAGGCTGAATCAATTAATGCCTTCTGAAAGATGTGATGGAGTAGAATATTAACACTTGCAGTTGAGTGATGCCAGCTAAAAACATCTTTAGTAATGTAACAAATGGGTTTAAAAATCACTATCAAAGGGGTGGACCACCAAGATTCCTAGGCCATCATCAGCGTAGCTATAGCACATTTAGTGTTAGTCCTATATCACTGTGTCAAATGAACAGTGAAAAACGCAGAGCTTGATTTTCACCTCTCAGGAAAACAGCATCCAATAAACACCACAAAAGAGAAGAGGTCGTTAAGTAGCCGTGGTAAAGAAAGTGTGATAAGGACAAAAAGAGGGAGACCAACAAAATGTCAGGCACTGATGGAAAAGGGGTAAAGGCTTAGCCAGATGTCCTGAAAAACAACCGTGCTTGTTTCTCATGGTCCATGCAGGCCATTCCAGTACAGGACTGTTACAACGGTGTGTCACAACTGAAGCAACTGCAAAAAACCAAAAGTCCCTTGATTTGGAAGGTAGGTGGTAATTTGTTGCTAGTTTTGAACAACTCAAGAATAAACTATCTCTGTTACAGCTGAAAAGAAATATAAACAAATGTAAAATGCATATGTTATGATAAGCTTTGAAAATATCCAGTAGAATCAGGACAGTGCTTTTATGTCTGCATGCAAAGAATGTTTAAAATATACTCCAAATATGTTTCAGACAACAAAATGAAGTGGTTTCTTAAAAAAAAAAGAAATCTATGTATCCACCTGTCAGTTACATAAATGCCTTCTCAAATCAATTTGACAATATAAAGAAGTATTAAACCCATTTGAAAATTAAATTCTATTTTAAGGACCTTTTACACTAGCAGAGTGGTAAATAAAAGTGAGGTGCGGTGTCATGGGAAGTGCTTTTGCGATTGAGCTGAAAAGACTTTACAGGGTTTTTCAACCAACAAGATCACAATTTTCATCTAGGTCATCGTATAGTTGGGAAATAAAAGCGCAAGTGCCGATAAACCAGCCTAAGAAAGCCGAGTGTGAAAATGGGTGATCTGGACTGTATCACAGAGAGGAAAAAACCAGTGTTTTTTGAGCATAAGGGGATGAGAATTATCAGAGGCATACCACACATTTTACGTGTAAGCTGTGTAGGGAGGACAAGTCGGGCTGCAGAGGGGGGAGCAGCTCTGTGTGCAGCGCTTTGCGTGGGCACTGCTTGGAGGAGAGAAATAACACAAAATGCGGACCCACGGATATAGAAGCAGTGTAGATCGTGAAGGATAATAGCAGGAGTGAGGCACTGACTTCTAAATAAGAGCAACTGAAGTGACACTGAAGTGGCACTGAAGAGGAAAAAGAGTATGAAGGCAGTAAGGCTGGTGCCAAAATAACTCTGCATTAGTTCAGTGAAGGCTGCACTGAAATAGTGTGCAGAGAACAGAGTTTTCTGTATCCTAATGTAAACAACATTTGACATAGCCCTGTCGAGGACTAAAAATTGTGTCTGAACCCTTGAGAAATGGTTACCATGTAAATAATTCCAGCTTCATTGCAGGAGAGAAACACATGAAGAAGCCATGCTCTCTGGGATACTAAACTTCAAGAAGCAGATTTTTTTTAAAAGAGGAAGTAACTTAGAAACTCCCTGCTTGAAGCTCGGAAATTAAAATCCATAGAATCAGCATGGAGGCTTAAGAATGTGAAAGAGTCAAAGAAGATTTGCATTCCCAAGGCTAAAAATGGGAAGCACAAGCAAGAAAATAAATGGGGTGACAAAGAAGGAAGATACGAGAGGAAAAGAAGGCTGGAAAACACAAAGACTGCGAACACAAAAAATAAAAATTGCTACTAAACATACTAAATATTCTGAAAAAAATTACTAGAAAGGTAACAAATAAAACAGCCAAGAGAAGCCTAAATTAAATAAATAAGCATATACGGTCTGTGGGAGAGTCACTGGATTCTGGAAACAACCTAGCTATGGAAGGGAGACTGAAGATACTTCCAGAGGTGGCTGCTCATTTAGGGGAGATCCTTATGTGGCTTTTTCAAAGTAGATTATATTTCCACTTAAAAATTAGAAAAGCAGAGCCACTAGTTGGAAGACTAGAAAATGACAGGTAAAATAATTGTTCTGGGGAATCATCTTTATTAAAAATCTAACACCAGCAGTATACCAAAAATCATTTAAGGGCCATGTCTACGACAGCCCCAGTGCTTCATCCTCAATTGTGCTGCAAGGAGTTGAAATAAAGTTCCTGAAATAAAAATAAATCCTGCATGCTAATGCATCCTGAAATCTACTGCATCAGTTCTTCCAGTTTTCAAAAGACATCAGGAACGCCACTGAGAGTGTACCAGGGTGAGGGTGGGGGTGATGAGGAGGATGATGATGCATTCAGTGGTGTTTTTTCCACTGAAGCATGAGAAAACAATGCCACAGCACAGATCTGGAAGGATCTGCCAATTGGAGAGATCTATTTCAGATGAAATGTACACCTGACATTTTAATCAGCTCTTGTCACTCGGGGCCGAATTTAAGGCATGCTGACTTATTCACAAGAGGAGAAGATCAGCCTTTATAAAACAGTCTAAAAATACCTGTATTCACCCAAAATGGTGAATAACTCTGCTTTGGAAAGAAATCAGTCTCACTTTAGAGATAAGACTTTACCTGGGTAAATACATGTGTTTGGAATGTCTCTCTGGAAATGTCTGTCTTTCTGATAGTTTCTGAGTAAAACCCAAGGGATTTAGTGTAATCATTGCCACAGGACCAGAGCATGGTAAGAGGACAGTGTCCCCCTGGCATCCTCTTTCCAAGTTCAGCTAAGGGGCTGCAGCCTGTTTTACCATGCAACACTCTGGGTATTTCTGTGACTTTCCAAATGGAATTTTTTTGTAACTCATTTTAAATTAGGGCATACTATAAATCCACATGGAAATTAGCAAACATATCCTTTCTGTAAGCACACCACCTGCTGTAGGCCCCTCACAGCTGTCCCACAGCATCCCCTTAGATTTTGAGTTCAATTCAAAGTCTTCATTACCTACGAATCCCTCACAGATTAAGGTCTATATACTCTAGTGGTCAGTGTG
This sequence comes from Prinia subflava, assembly GCF_021018805.1. NCBI lineage: Eukaryota > Metazoa > Chordata > Aves > Passeriformes > Cisticolidae > Prinia > Prinia subflava. The sequence goes on from NC_086261.1 coordinate 13,628,633, forward strand.
GTCCCCTGTTTTAGCCTCCAGCTGAGGCCAATTGAGATTGAGCTGACCTTAAACATTTCCACTTGGGTCACAGAATGTGATGTGGATGGTTCTCTGCAGTATTTTCCCACTTCAGTCCCACAAAGCTGGAATGCATTGTTTCAAGTCATCGATAAAAATATAGTACACTAGGCTCTCTATGAAAGGCACTGACTCCAAGTAATCAAGGATTAGGTTCTTTTTTTCTTTTGTCATTTGGGAGACTATTGCAGCAACATTTTGATGTGGCTTCACATATCACACTTTTAGTAATAAAGTGCTCCTAAATCTTAGCTCACCGTATGACTTAGCACTGATGTGCTGCATTCATGTCACAAACGTAGATCACTGTTTACAGAAAAGACTAATGAATAGGAAGGTGGTTTTGGACAAATCCTGAAATAGGGAACTTGTGTTTTGGAGAAAACTAGAGAGAAATATGCAGTTTGAACAGGGACTCATTTGCTAAACACAACAGTGATGAATGACGGAGCCCTTGGATAGTAATCAACATTTAGACTTCATCGTTCTCTGCATAATACTTGGTAGTAAATCTTCACACAGCTATTCATGCACTTACTGTGCTTCAAAGTAGGGATGCCAGCCCCTGTCCAAGGATTCCTCACTAGAGAACTGCATAGAACTGCAGCTTTCTGAAGATTTTTAAACCTCTACACATCTGTGCTTATATTACATTTACACAGCTTCCTTATAATCTCGTCTTTGTTTAATTGCATTTTTTGTCTGTCATTTCTTTCAGCTGAACTAGATTTGATATATTGGTTACTTGTTTCAGGGAATAAGTTCTACTCCTAAAAAAAACCCCTAACAGATAAAAAGCTGTGGGCTTTTTTTAGAATTGGGGAGAATGAAAGAATTCTAAAAAAATAAATAGAGAAATGTTACAGTCTAGCCTTACAAAAGATAGCTGCAAAACTGTAAAAGAAGAAATATGACTTCATGCAAGATCTGACAAAGAATTTATGATATGGACCACTGAACTCATCTTTTGTCATTTATCTCTGTAAATGTGTGAGATTTCTTGGAAGATAGTTAGTCAAATGAGAAGCCGAGATGAAACAGTGGATACAATTTATTTAGACTTTAAAAAGGCTTTTGATGATAAAGTCCTTAGCAAGAGGCTATTAAGGAAAGTTAGTAACCATATGGTGAAAGATAAAGTCCTGCCATGGATTAAAAAGTGGTTAAGAGATAAGATAAAAAGACTGGAAATAAACGGATAATTCTCCCTGGAAAGAGGTTAATAGCAAGGTGCCCCTTCATTACTGAGACTGGCAATCAATACCTTGGCTCACCTGCCTTTGCAGACCATTAATAGTAAGGTACAGAGTTTGTAGATAAAAACGTTCAGGCTAATCAGGGTATTGTAGGAAATATTACTGGGGCTGAAGTTAAATGACATTTGGGCAACGCAAGGGAGATGAAATTTGCCAAAGGGAGGAAATGCAAAGCCAAGCCCCTTGGAAGGAAGGGTTCAGACAACTTCTGGATGCTGCTCTGTGCCCACTGATCTGCAGTGTCCATGAACAGCTCACTGAAGGGAACTGTTCATGTGCCTTGTCAAGAAAGGACAGCTGGACCTGGTGGTTCCTTGGTGTGGTGCTCCCAGGCAGTTTATGGCAGTGAATAACTTCAAACTGGCAGAGCCCACGAAGATCTGCTGGGAACAATTTTGCGTGGACAGGGAGATGGACAAGCTGCATCAAGAATTTTTGGACAGTGGGAGTTATCAGAAAGTGCAGATCTACAAGATAGAAATGTAATGTGGAAATGCACCAGAACTGGCCAGCTTCTGTGGGAAAAGTTTCTTAAGGACAAAATGAAACAGGGAATTAATAAGGGGGGGTTTTGTTTGTGGTTTTTTTGTTTGGTTTGGTTTTTTGGGTGTGTTTTTTTTTGTCAGAATGAAAGAGTAAGAGTGTGAGAGTGTGTGTGTTATTCCTGGTTCTGTCCAACATCATGATTGTTGTTGCAAAGACCTGCATTCTACTTTTCCTTCATTACTGTCCTGCCTACTGGGCTATCAAGCTGATGTCTGAGACCTCATAAATACTTCGAAGTGAATTATCCAACGGCAGACAATGTGAAATTCTTCCCAAAGACAGCCAAAGTTGGCAAAATTTGGACCTAGTCCTCATCAGAAATTAGGGATTCATATTCAAGTTTCTGCTCTGTTTGCTTCAGAGTAGGGGTATGAATTTGTCTGCCTTTCAACTCAGGCAAGTGCTCTGATTATTACTGGCCTTCTGGTTTTGGTATGCAAATAAATACATGGATCTTTTGCATTTGAATACTTGAAGTGTTAAACATTTTTTGCAATGAGAAAAGCAACAAAAAAGTCTTTCAGCGCATCATCTGACCCGACCAACTGGACAGAACCAGCAATACATCATTGTACAGCTCGATGCATTAAACCAGGGTGCACTTTCCCTACAGATCCAGCCTCTCCCTGCAGGTTCAGCACCGTAAGAGGTCACTGCTGCCATAGTTACCCCTCAGTAACACAGCAGAGTCTGCCGCAGTTCTCTGGCTGGGGCCAGTTCAGCCTTGTGCTCTCTGTGTTTTTAAGGCTCGTGGCTGTTGTGGCTGTACTGGAATAAGCAAAGGCAGGTATGGGATACATGTAGGGCTATGCTTGTTTCTTATTCCCTCATGCAAAACTTGGGTAAATTGAGTTTGTGCAGAAGACCGTAAAGGTTTGGGAGGAAAGAATAATCCCATATTTGGGCTACTAATTGGAAGGGAGTGCATAAATATTTTCTGATCATTATCTGAGTTGATGGATTCTCTAAACACAGAGTATGAATACACTGGAAGAGAATTCAAACTGCAGATTTAAACAACATAAATCTGCATATGGCATATACACTAAAACATCGTACGCGATGATACAGAGCGGCATCCCTAGTGTCAGCATCCGATGCTGAAGTGTTCCACAAAGGGGTAAAGGAGCTGTTCTGTTTGTCTGCTCTCCATGCAAAGGTCTCTAATTCTCTGTGCCCCATCTTTTGTGAAAGAACTGTGCTCACCTAGGTGACCCAAAAGCCAAGCTGTTTTTCAGGCATCGCTCAGTGGATCTGACTTCAAAAGGCACTAAAGTAGCTCACACAGGGAAAGACAGATGGGAAAGTGCATGTATTCCTCACTTACCTGAGTTTTGCCAAAGTTTGTCTTCTGGTAAAAAAATAGCAAAGATTCTGCATATTAATCTAAATAAAATACATCTCTTGCCTCCTATCATAATGTCAGTCTAGAATTTTATCTGGAAAACATGTGCTGGAAATTTTAATGGAAAGGGTAATGTCAAGGAAGCACAATGGCAATGAATATACTGAAACCTTGCAATAATATACTTCAAACCCAGATGCTTATCATACAATAATTTGAGATGTATTTTTTAGCTTTTGTCTACCCAGAGGCAGTTTGCCTGCACTTCATACAAACTTCTATCTAGCTTTCTGTTGCAGTGCCGGGTAGTTTACCTGGCCTGTGTGTAGAAACTGGACAGATTTTAGCCTGTGGTGTAAGGGTAGAGGCAAACATCTTCCACAGAACAAAGAAGATACGGTTGTCACCTAAATCATAGGCTGTTAATAGAGAGACGCTTCATGTACCTCCTCACTGCCACTGCGCTGTAACTTCATCCCTTTAGGGCACATCTTTCTAAAAAGCTCTCAAAGCCACAATTCTTCAGCTTTTCCTTATGCTAAAATTGTTCAGTTCTTGCTCAGACTTAAATCAGTTGGCAAGCAAGAAACAAAACTTAAAACATCCATCTGGATTAGTGTGCTCAACATGATGCAAACTGAGAACATTTATTCACTCAGCTACCTGACACAGTAACAGAGCTGCGACAGGACAGAGACATGGAGTCCTCATTCTATGCCAGGCTATCCTTAAAAGAGTCAACATGACTTATTAAAACCACAAAGAAAATATTTTGTAAAGCAGATGTGATTATGCCATGACAAAGGAAGGACAGCCACATCCTGCAGAAGCACCTTTAGCTCCTCAAGCAGAGACAGCAGGAGGGAAAAGCTGCAAAGGGCTCAGTCCACTGGGCTGATTCCATATCTACTGTCAGAGACCTGGGAGACAGTCCCAGGAGGGACAATGGAGTTCCATAAAAGCTTAAAGGGGAGAGGCATCAGTGCAACCGTGTGAACCCTCTGACCACCCTTGGAAGCCGTCAGGTTCTCTGAGCTGTGCTCCCTATGCTAAACATGTTAATGACATGTCCTTAGCAGACATCATGCTACTGCTTCTCTCACACATCTGATATTTCTAGAACAGCTCATTCTGGGAGAGTTTCTGACACAAAGCTGACTTTTGTAGAAGCGTGATTTATTCCCAGGGGGAGGGCTGGATCCCCTTCCTACCTACGTGCCCCCTTACATATGGAGCACAGCACTGCCAGCACGCTCCCGACAAGCCTGAGGAGGGCTTGGAACAACCTAATTCCATGTGATACTCCAAAGTGCCCTGTTCTGCAGAGCAATCCCTCCCCAGATGCTAATGGTAAAAAGTACAGAGTTAAGGAGCCATCACAGTGAAAAGAGAGATAATCCTGAATGTAGCAGTTCTAGTACTTGCCAGCCACACAAAACTTAACCCTGTGTGCTTGAACACTCACCTGCATGTCTGGTTCACATCCTGCTCACCAGTTCTTATTACACACATCAACAACACTTTATTTTTCACAGACCGTGCCAAGGTATTAAAAACCTGGGAAAAATATTTCTAATGGCTGTTTTTTTAAAGCAGCATAGGCTGACTTCCAATACTGAAGTCCAATAGCTACTGCTGCACATCTTACACAAAACCACGGCATCAGGTAATTTTCATCACTAAATCATATTTTTTCAGACCTATCCAGACCTAGGTTGCCCCTGGGTGCCCTGTCAGGTGTATGGATCAGAGCGACTTCACATACAGTTTTCTGTTTATTTCAATAAACTTGTCACAGTAATATTTCACAAGTATCAATAATTCTGCTAAATAATCGAATAAATGAGAATTACACAGGTGATATTTGTTTCACCTATGTAGTTGGAAGGAGCTTTCATTACCCAAGGGTAATGCAGTATTAAAAGATTAATGAGTATTTCACTTTTTCCGGTACATATTAGAAATCTTTAACAAAACTATCTTAGAGAACCCTGGAATTTTAACGTGTTATACCCTAAAGAGCCTGTCTATTTACCAACTTTGGAATTACAGAAATAGAATGTAATTGGCAAAATATATTTAAAATTTTTTCACTAAGTTTAAATGTTCATGGATACTTCTATTTTTCATAAAGGATTAACTCCCAAATGGTTAAGTTTTTACATTCATAGACACCTGTAATAAAGAGTTCAAGAATTCTGTGTCCTGGTTGTGGATTTAAAATTCCCAGCTAACAAGCAGGGAAGAGACTGCTAGGAATGCTTACAAATGTCTGATTTTACAAGGTCTGGGGTTGTTGTTTTCTTTTTTTCCTTGCCAAAGTGCTTTAGTCTAATGTTATTTATTGTTTATGGAAGTTGTTTGTCATTTAGGACATGAAATGACCACTCCCCCAAAAGAAAGAATCAAGTTACAATCCATTATTTCATTTTTGATTGTTTTTCTTTGTAATAGGTGGGAAAGTGGATCCTGGATAAAAGTCCTGCCCAAGACAAAACTCCAAGCTGAAGACTCCAATTATCTATAAATCACTTGAATTTCCTGCAGAGAAAGAGAAAAAGGAGGAAAGAGCGAGACAGACAGAAAAACAGAGACAGAGGATATGCCAAGTGAAACATTTGATACCTGTCCTAAACCAAAATTTTCTCAAAAGCAACCAGGAGTTACCTGATATCTCAGACCCAAGGTTAGAAGAAACATGTTGCTGTTGTTTTTGGCTTAATATTGAAATGAAATAACTTTCTTTTAATTGTTCCATTAATATAAAATGTGCAACACTGTAGATCTGAGATGATGTTATTATGTATTGATTTATTAAAGGTCACTGTACATTCTCACAGAAGGAAAGCTCGGATTGCTGCTGACTGCTGAAAGATTTTAGAAACAATTTTCTGGTTTTAGAACAGAGAAATGCAAGTACATTTATGATGCAAACTGGCTGTGATACTACTCTCAAGTGTTTCCCACCAAACCCTCCTGAAGCACAGTTCACACTGAAACCAGCAATGAACAAAATTCATGCCAAATATTCTTTGCACAGTATGATTGCTCCTGAGGTGTAGCAGTACACAGCATCCAATAACTGCATTCCTTACTTATTTAACTATTCAATAAGAAATTATGAGCAAGAAACCATATGCATTTTTAGATTTGCATACTGCAGTTTGCATTAAAATGTAATGAAATTTAGAATAGTTGACTTTCCCCTGAAACATTCTTCTAGAACAAGGAATTGCTGTAACAAATTAGAAGACAAATTAGTTTTGGCACCCACTAAAAAAAGAGAAAAGATGAAAAGCTTTTAAAGTGATGATATGGAGTAAAAAATTACACTACATCGGCCAGAATCAGTCTCCTATCAGCATTAAAGCTCCTGAAGTTGTATTTCCAGTAGATAAAAGTGTTATCACCTTTTTCCAGTGCTGATGTGCTTATTTTTCCTCTTAAGTTACTTGGTAATTAGAAACAAAGTCTGACACATTGTAATCTGTTTATACAATAGATCTGAAACCTCTCCAACAGAAATTAAAACATTCTTTAAAGATACTGAAGATGCAAAGATGAAAAAAAATAAACGAATTTTAAAATGTAAAATGCATTTACAAACAAATGACTGTTCTTAAAGCCCATTTGAATCAACAAAACCAATTTAGTCTCATAAGACACCACAGAAATCCAGCAGATTTTTCTACATTGACCCAGTGGGTTTGTTCCTAACCCTCTCTTTACAAAAATCACTCTTAAAGGTTTGTAGGAAAAACATGCCCTCTCGCAATATTGTTCAAGGGTGTATTCAAGAATCACAGAAGTTCAGAGACCTGTTCCAGTGCTGTAACAACCTGGCGGTATTAAGAGTCCTCCAGGAAATGTAAAAGAGTCCCTTGGGCACGCAGGGTAATTCAAGGAAGAAAACGTTTTTATTTTCTGATTGAGATACACAGGTATGTATAGTAATGTCCTCTGAAGTACATCAAAAGCAACCAAAACATACCGAAGAACTACTGATTTTGCACTGACAATAAACCCCAGCAGCTCTGTAGAAAACAGTACATTTAAAGAAAAGTGGTGAAGTCAGTCCCAGCAGATCTAATTTGCTTTCTATTATCCTGTGGTTTTTCAGATGATTACAGGGCTAAAAATCTTTTTCTTTTACTACAAATTCAAGGCAGTCTTTTAGCAGCTGGGGTTTTTTGCCTTTTTTTTTTTTTTTTTTTTTTTTTTTTTTTTTTTTTTGTTATCTCTACACTCAAGTTGGGTAGGGCAGAATGAAACTGATTTTAAGCAAAATCCCTCCTTTGGAGAGACAACCATGAATTTCTCTGCCAGAACAAACGAACACAACTTACCTTGGTGTATTTGATTTCAAGGTTGAGAGTGGGAGAAGGCAGCAGATGCAGAGATGCCATCAGAGCTGCAGGATCTGCCTTCACCTCCCCTGGCATCTCAATTTTACTGGAAGTCATAGTCTTGGGGGGGGGGTTTATAACACCACCGAACCCCCGCTCTGCCCTGATGCTGTGTTGTGTTTTGGTTGCCCCCCCTCCAAAGGCCAGCGCTGAAGATGTTGCTCTCCTCCTCTGTATATAGGCAGGTGTCAAGCCGGGTCTCTTCTTATTGGACATGGGGGCAGAGGCAGGGGGGCAGGTCCATCCTACCTAGGGCGAGAGCGGCACAGCCCCGCTCACTGCGGCGCAGCCTCCCCGGGCCCCCCCGGCCCCGCGCCCGGCCCGGCCCGGGGATTGCCGGCACCCTGCGGGAGCGCGGAGCTCCCGGGAGCGGCTCGCTGCTCGCTGCCCGCCGCCCGAGGAGCGGCGCCGGGGAACGGCCGCGGGCAACGGCCGCGGGCAGCGGGGTCACCGGGACCGTGGTGTTCCCCCTCGGCTCCCCGGGCGGGGAGGCGCCGCGGCCGGGAGAGGCCAGTCCCAGCTCTGGCTCTGGCCCCGCCCGGGGCATCCCGCGGGGAGCCCGGGCAGCCCCAGCTCGACACGGGCTGGGGAGGCCCTGCTGCGGCGGGGGTAGCGGCGTAAGGGGAGAGACCGGGCTGCACTGGGGAAGCTCTGTCGGGCCGGGGTGACCGGGGCACGGTGCCCCGCTAGCGGCGCTGCCTGGCAGCGCGGTCCCGGGCCGGCGGCTGCGCTTGGGAGCGGAGCCGACGGAGCAGGGCGGGCGGCCCCTCGCGGGACCCGAGCCGAGGAGCGGAGAGGGCCCGGACAGGGCACGGACAGGGCGCAGCCTGAGCGGCAGCGTGTCCGTGTCCGTGCCCGCTCCCCGTCCCGCCATCGCCGCCCGCTGCTGTCCCGGGCTGCCCGCCCCGCCGGCCGGGGCTCCGCGCCTCACCTGGCGGCCGCCCTGCCCCGCTCCCGCCCCCGGGCGCTCCCCGAGCGTCCCCGGCAGCCGTGCCCGCAGCGCGGCCGCCGCTGCTCCCCGGGCCGCCCCTCTTTTCCCGTGGCGGCGCTGCCGCCCCGCCGTGCCCGGTGCCGAGCGGGCCCCCCCTGCCCCCGCCTCAGCGCCATGGCCGGGCGCCTGCTGCCCCCTGCCGGCCGCGCGCCGCCACAGCGCGGGAGCAGCGGGAGCAGCGCCTCACGGGCAGGGCGGGACCCGCCGCGGCCGCGCTCCTCCTGCGGGTTCGCTGCAAAAGGAAGAGGCTCAAAGGGCAGAATAATCTATTCAAGCACAGCCACCTGATGCCAGCTATTATTTTGGGGGCCCTCCTAGCGGGAGGCCACGTCGTGCAAGAGAAGAGGCTGGGCAATGCCGTACAGCAATGCCGTACTGGGAAGGCAGTGGCCGAATGGAGCCAGATCCACGAGCCCATAGGCATCAGAAATTCACTGTCAAAGCCCTACACTCCCCCTGACCAAACCTTCCAGGCAGAAAACACAGAAAGCCCAAGCCGTTTCCATTACTTTGGGCAAAATCAGTGAAGTTCTGCTTACTGATGCTAACACTCCCGGTGCTTTGAACCCCATAGAGTCGTGTTTTGAAGTTATCACGTACCAGACAGATGAACAAGGAAAGGACACCAAACCTACAGCCGTCTAAAGCTGGCAAAACAAAGCAACAAGAAATACACCACATGACCTTTTCATTGACATAGTCGAGAATAAACAATGGGATCTGATCATGTTTTGATTTTTTTACAGTATTTGTTGACGCCCTTTATAGTCTTCACTCCGTGTTTGACAAGTTTGCAGACAATTGAAAATATTGTCCCAGTATTCTCTTAGTGTTTGGACAGGAGCGTGGAACAAAGATTGCTTGGGCACAGACAGGCAGCACAAGGTACACATGCCAATTAAGTCACTTCAGGGTTAACAAGCATATTTCTGTAAATTTCCGTCTCACTAATGAAGAAGCCTGCAGATTTTGCATTCTCTCATTTTCAGTCTTTTTTTTTTTTTTTTTTTGACCTGACAGAGGAAATGGATTCATAATATTCTGCTGTAATGTGACACGCAGAGCTGTCAAACTGTGACACTTGGGATGAGTGAGACATTTAAACGTCAGAAATTCAATTTTTAATGGCACACTGGCAACATAGACCTAACACTTCATCACAAGGATGACACCTTCTAAAAGCCATTTTAAAATAAATCAGAGTGGGGATGTGCTCCTTTGAAAAAAGAATGCATTTAAACAAGTTTCAGGAATGAGGAAACTGTATGACAGTTTCATTATTAGATCAATAAAATTCAGGAGATTTTGGTGAGAAGGAATTCCAGCGTGTGTGGAGGTGCAGCTCAAACCCACATAATCTGGAGCTGCTTAAGTGACCTTCACCAACTTCTTGCTGTACAAACCACTTTCCTCTTACATCTAAACGCAATTCAGTTTGCAAAAGCCTTTAGTGGAGGAGACCTTCAGACCAAGAGCTCGCTGGCATTCCCAGATGGAAGGGGACAGCACTCACCACTGCACAGGCTCCTGGTGCGCAGCCGCCCCGGGGCTCCCCAGCAGACACGGCACTCGTGTCCTGTTGCTCCTCCGACAGCGAGGACTGGCTGGAGCTCCTCTTCCACCACCTGGGAAGACACCAATCCTCAGCCCTTGGTGCCCAGGCCAAGGCGGGCTCTCACCAAGGGCTAGAGCAGCTCTGCCAAGCAGTGAGGAGTGAAGCCTTAGAGCTTTTGGGGACACTGATGGACCCAGCCTGGGGAGCTCCTTGCAGGCTTCAGCACCGCACTGGCTGCTTTATAACAGCAAATCCAGTCATGGCTTCAAATCATGAAAGCCAATGTTTAACATTTAATACATCATTGACTGTGGAAGGGATTGCCTTGGACATTGGGATAACAACTCAGTGAAAACAATGAATATGGAAGGAAATTAATTAATTTATGAAAGAAAAAGTGAATCCAAAAAAGAAAATAAACAGAAACAATACTTGGGGTTCAGTCCAGTGGTCCCTAAACACCTCCATACAACAGAAAACCACTTATTGCACTGCTGTAGTTTCTGGATTTTTTTGGTTCATTGTTTTTTGGGGTTTGTTTTGGTTTGGTTTGTTGTTTTTTTTTTTTTTAATTTGCAAAACTAAATCAACTGTCAGTTAAGTCAGACTGGCTATTTTCTCTCACATGAATGGGTTTTAATCAAACTTTTACTTAGCAAATCAGGAAACAAATATGTTGTGTTTCAGACTGCAATGACAAAGTCTTCACACTTTGTGATGAAATGGTTGTCAATAAAATGAAGAACAACCAAGTGACTCTGTCTCTTGCTTCAGTGTTAGAATTTAGGCTAGTATACAGCCAACATCAAACTCATTCCTGGAGGGTTTTGTTTTTTATATTTGGAGCAATCTGAATGTATAATTTGAAGATATACCTTTGTTACATTGAGAAGGCTCAATTTCCCCACCCACCCCCAGCAGCTGGTATTATTTATAGATAAGGATATAGACCTGGCTTACACAAATACCATCTGATGGGAACAGGACCTCTGGCAGCCAGACAGGGTGCGAAAGGCAAAGTTGGAATGTTGAAGACAATACAGATGCAATTAAGGCATTCCTGGGTTTCTCAGCCAGAGTACTGGTATTTTTCTGCTCTGTGCTACTGTGTACCCGTTGTCTAAAGGAAGTCATAAAACTGGAGGATGAGGTGAAACTCTTTGTATCTCAAAATGCCTTTTGGGCAGATTAGCTGTGCTAAAGCTTATATGGATACACCACTGAAATGGGCAGTGGATGCAGCAACTCCAACAACGCTCCAAGCAAGAGCTCTGTTCTTGCTACTTCTAATCTGTGAACATTTCTTATGCTCCTGAGTGAGCTCCAGAAAGCACTGGAAACAGGAAGGAACTGAGTCACATCGCTCTATCAGCCACTTCCGATGATTCCTTTCAAGATCAACTGCAAAATCTACCCCAAAATTATTTCAATATGACCCATAAGTTCTTTTATATATAACTTTTTCTCTCAGCTGTTCCACTATCATTTAGCAAGGATATTCCTGGTTCCTCATACAAATTCAGTATTGATTGAGAGATCCCACTCCTCTGTACCCTCTGCCTCCTGCTTCAGTAAATGTCTCTTCCTAGTTCTTGTGTGCTTTATAAATTACTTCTGGGAGAACAGTAGATGTTGAATAAAAACTTCCCCTAAGTTGTTTTTCAGCTCAGACTTCCACTTAGGAAATCTGAACTTCATTTTCTGATATATACATTAAAGCTTCAACCTCAGGTGTTCTATTTTAATTGCCTGCTATTTTCATTACCGACCACGAGGGCAGCAAATGCTCTTCAGGAGATACTTGTATTTTAATTTATCTGCAAGCATAAATCACACATTATAGCACTTTTTTCCTCTAGGTTAATTGAATCTATTCTCTAAATGTCTCTATGCCTGACCATTGCAAAAGGCCCACTGGTTGAAATCTCCTTAAGAATTATGGCCCTTGAGCTGTGTGCAGGATGGGAGCAGTCGTTGCTCCAGACAAAGCTATATTGTACATAAAAAGTAAAAAGGTATTGTTATACACCTAAGCAATATGATCTGTGAAGCAACACCCACAATACTGTGAGGATTCTCTAAAATATTATTTCAGAATTTTTTCATGTATCTCAGTGAATCAATTGTTTTAATATTATAAATCTTATTAATAATTGTTTGAGTCTGGATGTATCTTAAGTTATAAATAAACAGAATAAAATCTACTTTTACTGTCCTTTTTTCTACATTACCTTTAACACTAGAAAAAATGCTGATATCAAGAACAACCATGTTATTACTGAATATTCACAAATGTCAAATGAAGAAAATTTGATTTAATACTTTTTTTACTAAAAATGAGTCAAATTGATCATTTCAGTAAAGTGAGTCAAACAGATCAGCTTTCTTACCTGTGATACTGGCCAATTTATACCCAGCAGTACTGTTAAATACTGGCAAATTAACAGTTGGTAAATTTACAAAATTTGCAAAAGGAAGAGGCCTAAAGGGCAGAATAATTTGTTCAAGAAACAGGGATCCAGATACAGTTGGTAAATTTACTGGTTGTTGGTAAATTTTTGGTAAATTTATGGTAAATTTAGTCCAAAACTGAAATGCAAATTTAAGGATTTAAGCAAGCTTGAAACAATGAGAGTGATAAAGCAGAAAATGCTTGAAAAAGCTCAATGTTAGACTCACTTTATAACTGGGTCAGTTTCAAAAATTTAAGCCAGCAGCTGAAATGTCACCTGTCCCTCACTGGCTGGAGTGACCTCAGCAGTGCTGCAGATCATGTGCTGGTAACTATGAACTTATAGGGAATGTGTTCTTGGGTGTAGGGATTTTATTCTGAATTTAAATATATATAAAAACTTTCTGTTTTGAATTTCTCCTCAATTTACCTGTTGAAATTTATTATTTGTAAAACACATTGAGCCTCAAATGGATTGACCTTCTGCTAATGTATATCACCTAATGAATGGATGCAATTAACTAATTCATATTGGAACATTGCACTTTCCAGCTCACATTCATCATCACTAAATGTGTGATCTAGTTTGCAAGTTTAAATTTTTTATTATTACCCTTTAAACTAAAGGAATAAGTCTTGTATTTAATTACCTGAACTTACATATTCAATTAATAGCTTCATTACCTTAATGAATATAGATACCATGCAGAAGTAACAAAAAATTGCTGCTGGGTCTGCTCCCAAGTACACTCTATAAAGGGTCAGCTGTGAACCTCAGAACACCTTTTTTTATTATTATTAAAAGGTCTTGATTGTGGAGTTTCAAAGGAATTGGGCCTGGCAGTCCAAAATTCTTATACAGAGGCCTGAGATAAATGTATCATCTATGTTCTAAATATTTAACACATAAAAGGAATCCCAGAAGCAGACTTGTATCTGGAATGACAGAGAATTTAAACAATCAAATGTGAATAATTCTGAATAAAAGGGAATTAAAAGAATGAAAACCAGGCAGACTTACAGCTCAGCTACTAAAGGATGAGAGATGAGTGGAACATGGAGGCAAAACAAACAAATTCTCTCGTTGTGGGAAAGGGAACAAAGCACTGGGAGCAGCAGCTCTTACAGAATATTCTTCTCCAACAGCGGGTCAGATTGTGGCTGGATGGCTTTCCTGGAGGGCCAAGCAGAGTGGAAGACAGGTGAAAGTAGGTGGAATGGTGAGTCAGATACAGGAAACACTGCCACTTTCCCAATGGAAATTAGGTTTCAGAACCATGAATCAACTGTCCTAGTTAGCTCCATCTATTTGCCAAACACACAACTTTGCTTTTGTGTGTCAGTAGAGTCAAATCCATCATTATCTTTGGCTTTCATGTTACATTTCTTTTATCAGTTAGGTAGGCTCAGATCTCCTCTTCACAACCCTACAAGTAGCCTTAATAAGTCTCAGGGCTGCTACAGGGAACCTGTGCCCTGCAGAATGATGAAGGGTTTTGATAATGTATCCCATTCAGGTTAAGAAAACACAAGATTTAGATCCCTGCAAAGTCCACTGGATATACTTTGAGGATTTCTTCATGCTGCATTTATGTATTTAGCAAGATGTCTTCTGTTTTTAATAGCAAAGCTATTTGAGAAAAGGGAATGTGCAGAAAAAAAGAGCAGGGAATTGGCTAAAACAAAGCATTTGTCTGTATTAAACTGATCTATGCCTTAAAAGCAAGATTCTTCTTATACTGAAACAGTCTTTCTCTGGATGCATTCAGAAGGTAAGACTTGCCCATACCATAACCTGCCAGATAAGCTCCTCCTGGAGCTGAGAGAGCAGCAGAGGCCAGTGCAGTTGATAACAGTGGTGCACGTGAGCGTCTGTCCAGCATTGCCCTGACACTTCCATGTGGTGCCAGCACTGACAGCCTGTCACGAGGCCTCTGCAGTGGAATGTTATCTGTGCCCCTCTGTGCCAGCATGGCTGTTGAGAGATTAAACTGGCCCACAAACTCTTAGGCAGGGTCTGTGTTACACATACAACAAGCTTTGAAATTTACTATACACCTATACATAACATATATGTGTGTAGTAACGTCAGTTACGCACTGAGGCCTAATGGTGTGCCCAGCCAGCCAAGGACAAAGCAAAATCCTGGGTCCTGCTTTAGAAAAAGCAGTTTAGTTCTCCCTGAAATCCATATCAGCAACAGCAGACATATATATATATATATATATGTCAGGCCTTAAAGCTTGAAGTACACTTATGTGGTGAGGGTTTGATCTCGTATTTGTGATACAGACAGAAATGTTTTAGCTAGACACTGAGATCACAGAGAAGAAAGAACAAATTCTGAAGGAGTCCTCTTGTGTGCCCTGCTCCTCCTGCAAGGTGGGCTTAGCTAAGCTTGAGCTGCACATTGCAAATGTTTCTCACCTTGAGCACTTTTTCACCAGGGACTACAGCAAAGATAGAGAGGTGATCAGAAAATGCAAGAACTAAAGAAATAGAGGGTTTATGTACTAAAACACTTAGAATGCTGAATTACAGTGTGTTCAGATCTTCCTCACCTGGTTTTTTTCTTTGACTTCTCCAGAAGGAGAACCAATCTGTAAAACAGAGAATGTCCCTTATGTACCATGCAGCAGTTCCTGTACAAAAATTGAGATATAAATTAGGCAAAGGCATTTGACCAGGGACTTGAATTAGAGGTAGGCATTCAGAGTTAGTCTAATTCAACTAAAATCAGCAGACTTTAAAATAATTTGGCCCATATTATTACAATACAAAAAATATATAGTGTATTTACAACCTTGGTCTCTCCAGCTGTGTTGGTTTAGGTTTTATTACATCAGTAATAACAATTTATGTGATACTCTGAATAATGTGCTATTAAAAATTCAGTACACTATATATTGTTACCCACGGGATTTAAACTGTGGGAGCTATGTGCATTATTCTCTACTTTGCTATTTCTATAGGAGTGAAGATTACTATAAAAATGGTTAGGTTATATACATCATGTGAATTCCTGCTCTGCTTGAATCCAGGTGAAGAGAAGAAATAGTTCAGTCCAGACTGCCTTGGGGGTAAGGGTCCCAAGAGCCTTAGACTTGCAGTCTAAGGTTACACTGATCCCACATTCAAGCATGAAAATAATATCAGTGTGCTTTTTGATGTCTGTAAAGGATGTCAGTAGATTTGTGAGGCATAACCTCCCTTAACAGAATCCATTTGATGCTTCTACAGAGCATCAGTTTTATCTGTGTGTCTACTGATTTTACTTTTTACAGCAGTTCATCTAATTTTCCTGGCACAGAAGTCACACTGACAGTTTTGTAGTTCCTATGAAAGGAAAAGAAAGGAAAAGTCTTTCACCTTTGAAAGACTCTCTTGAAGCACCAGTAGATGACTGGTGAATAGGTGTATTTCCTATGTTCTGTTTTGCTGACATTAGGATCAGGATAAGCAAAAAACCTGACATACTGCCACTAGCACTTGAGAAGCTGAGCATTTTAATCCCTTGGTGGAAATACTGCACAGCTCCAGAAATTAGTTACTGGTTAATTTATCAATTTCTCTTGAAGTGTTTCCTGATGACCATTTATTTTAGAATAGTTGCTCACACTCATCTCACCAAATCTAGCAAGGTAAATAATTCTTTTAGCTGTGGACACAGCCTTGTTGAATGCTTCTTCTGTGGGTCCATCCTCCATAGCTTCACTTACAGTCTCACAGGACTCGTCTGGTTATGGAATTTGAAAACCTTTAGACTGTTACTTTCACATTCTTGGCAAAACCTTAAAATCTTTTTGGTGAGCTTTCTTGTGGTTCTACATTTAATATGTATGCTCCTTACTTACTTATATAATTTCCATTTTTGGAAGATGTCTTCATTTTCTTCCCTCAGATGACACAGTTTCAATATTTATGGGTGACACTGCCAGCATCCTTATCATTCTGACTCTGGGAGCAGGACCAGATGAGGGAGCAGTAGAAAACAGTGATCACAGTGCATTTTCTTTCCCTTATTCAACTGGATGTTGCATACAACTAAAAGGCAGGAAAACAGAGGATTAATCAAATAGTAATTAAACTTAAAGCCCTCATGGTGTTTATCTTTACACTTTACTTCATTCTTAAATGCTACATAAATATCTAGATTTGTTAGATTTGTTAGATTTGGTAAATGTCTTAGAATCTCCTAAATTGAAGAAAAGGAGAAACTTAATTCAAATGTTCTGAGCTGCCCCCTTTTCTCTTTGGAAAGTGTGGCAGTACCTTTAAATTGCCACACACAAAAGCTGGAAGGATTTACCAAGGGACCAGTCATTCCCTGTGTATTCTGTTCTTCAATACTTTTTTAGAGCACCTGCTTGAATCTTGTTATGGAGCTGAGGAGAACCTTTGGTCTAACTTAGCATCACAATTCTTATTAATGGAGTTAAATCATACAATTTTTATAAAGTATTGGAGAAAATCTGATAAAAGCAAGTGTGAAATAGATGTATTTGTGCCAGTTCTCCACCCTGCAAAGATAAAAAACTCATACAAGGAAGTCGACATGTTCTGAACAAATGAGTATGAATTTGTCTCTGACATGTTATTACCCCACTATTAGTATTATTGTCTTCATACCTGCTACGAGACCAAACTAAGAGGTATCTACATGAGCATGACTTGCATCTTCATAAGAGAAAGAATCACTATAGACAAACAACTAAAAATGGCTTTCATAAACATGTTTGTTAATTTATCATTTTCCTGAAAGAGAGGAAGTGGTTTATCTCATTCCTGCTGTAATGAGTGTCCTCCCAAGCATCCTCCCTCAGTTCTAATGGATACATTATTCTGAAAGGCTTCTCCCACAGCCATAACAAACATACACTCTAGCATGTGTGATGATGAAGCTCTTGAATAACATGTTTGTTTCTCAGTGGTGTGGGGTAAAGGTTTCCAAGCTGCCACACACAGGCTGTTCTCAGGGGCTCCCCGGGGCGGGCCCAGCTGTCTGTGCCACAGCAGGACCTGCAGAGCAGGACGCGGGCTGCCCTGCAGCAGTGTCACCGCCTCTGCACAGGTGCCCCGGCTCGGGCAGCAGCAGCACGGATGCTGCCATCTGCTGCTCCATCGGCTCCGCGGTGCTCCGCAGGCCGCCGCTCTCCGAACCCCCGAGGGCACGGGGTGTCTGCAGGCAGAGGTAGGGAGAGGTGAGTAGGAGGACACAGAAAAGCAGTTAAGGATTCAAATTGGGTGGGGGAGAGGAGAACCGGGTGGTTAAGGGATGAAGCTGGGGGTGGTAGGGTGACTGCTGCTGCAGGGAACACACGCTAGGTCCTGGCTGGAGGCTACGAAGGACACTGATGGGAGAACAGAAGTGGCACATTTCCCTAACCCTGTGAGGCTCTGCGCTGTTTAGCACGGATACAAACCTCAGCTGCCAAAATAATCTGCCAGAACTGGGCTGAGGTTCTGGTGCCAAGTCAAATGACAGACAATACTTGTAAATCAACCAGACAGCATCAAGCCAGTATCACATCTGATAAAACTGTTCAAGATGCTGAAGAAATAAAGGGGCAATATTTTTCTCTAGGAGGCGCAATTCTTTGAGATATTTGGCAACTTCAAGTGTTAAGACAATGGAAAATAATATTATAATGCTCCATATTATAGCACCCAAGCGCTTTTAAGCTAAACATATAGGAAATATATAGTCACTCAGTGCTTCACTTCCCTGTTCTGCCTTTTAGGGAGCCACTGGACTGAAGCAGATTTCATTAAATGTTCCTAATTTATTCTGCCTCGTTGCTCTTTTGTAAACAGGGAAGTTCACTAAAGAGCAAGGCATTTAGTCCAAAAAGAGCATTGTATGTGAATATGCAAATTCAACACACACCACCAAGGTAAGATTCCTCTTTAGCCACTGAAATGTCCCAGAAATTAAGGCTTTTGTGTGCAGGGTACAGCACAGCATTCTCCCAAGCATTCACCCTCTTTACAACCTCCCCCTGAAAAATTCTTTGACAGCCAATAGTAGCATCGTTTAAATCTCAATCTAGGTCAGAGAGAAATTTGCAACTATACTTTGGTTCCTTACTTTGTGGTTTATCTTTTTGCGTTTCTTTTTGATCAGGATGATAGAAACAACATTTTATTCATTCTCACCAGGATGAAAAAATAATAATAATAAAAAAAGTAACAGACAAGGTAATAATTAATCCATTCTGTAAGAAAAAAGAAGAAATCTGACTGTGAACTTACTGGTATTATCTAACCAGGATAAACAGAAGTGCACTCAAAGAAGGCATAGAATGACAAACCCATGATGAATTGTTAGGGCATGTTGAGTTGGTTCTGTCAATGCCTGCAGTCAGATGATTTCACTGGCTGTACAGGATGAAATCTCATATTTCAATGTTTAAGTAAAAGTGTCAAAGTTCAGCTGAAGCAGAGACGAATACAGAACAAATTTTGTGTGTATTTGTAACTAGGGCACCAGAGCAATAGAGGAAGCCAAAATGAGCCGGAAAAGCAAAAGGAGTTTAAAGGAGAAATTTGCCTTGAAGAACAGCCTGGTTAAAGAAGCCCTCTCAGAGTTCCTGGGAACTTTTATACTGATAGTAAGTGTCAGCTGCTTTTCTTCCTTCACTAATCTAATGTTGGACAGGGCTTGTAAGGGGACATGTACGTTTTTCTCATACTGTGCCAGCAGCGAGGGTAAAGCCTGACCATGCACAGCTTGAATGAATTGCTCTTGTGACGGTAAGTTTGTAATTCCTTTCTTCACGCCGTGTAATTATCACTGCCTATAAAAACCAGATCGTTTTATGTATTTTACAACTGTCTGATTGGCATTAGATTTCATTTAGGAGTGGAATTTCAGAGAAGGAGCACATTCTGAGCAATCCAGATATGCACAATGAATATTGTTAATACTCTCCTGTTTTTTAAAAATGCAGCAGTTCACTTAATGCACAAATTCTGTTTACATTAACAAACATATTGTACTGCATGTTTAGAAAATTTTATTGTTGTTTTCTGTGCAATATAGGAATTTAGCTTTGTGATTTGTAGTGAATTTATTGGGAGTTGCATTGCCAAACATTTGGAGACTTTGTAAGTTAACTTTTGTTTTGTTTTGTTTTTAACTGTACAACACAAATTATACAGATATTGCTTGGTCCTATAGTACTGCTACTACTTAGACAAATACCTAAATTTCCCATTTTTATAACCACAGATTTTATTTATTTTTCCCTAATTTCTTTTTCTGTGCATTTTGCACTGGGACTGTGACTCACCAGGGGAGAGAGCAGGCTGTGTAGCAGAGCTAGAAGTCAAGCAGCTAGACTATTTATGCCAAACTCTTTCTTTCTTTCTCCTTTTAGTCTGGACAATGCAGTCTTGGTTATTGCTAAATATTTCATCATAGTGAAAAAGGAAAAAAAAAAAGCAGCAGGCTTAGTACTGACATAGGTTTTATAACTATAACTATATTAGCTAAATTTCAAGTAAGTCATCTAACAATTCCAGTAGCTCATAAAACACTGGAAATTATGGTCTTTACTACACTTCAGCCAACTGAAATGTGCCGGCACTAAAATAACATTATTCTCAAATTTAATACCATCCATAAGACATTATTACAGTAAGAAGCACATTTAGAAGCAAGGAGCACAGAGCACTTTACAAACATTAATGAATTAAGTGTCACAACACCCTGGTAAGGAGGGGAAATGTCATTACCTTCATTTGGTATATTAGCAAACCTGATTACAGCAGCCTGCACAGGAAGCCTGTGGCAGAACTCTGAATATAACCCACATCACCTGACTTCCAGTACTCTGTCCTCACCACAAGATCCTCCTCCTCTTTCCATTAATAAAATTAAGCAAGAGAAGAAAACATATTAAAGTGCAGATTAGACTGCAAATGCTCATATTTAATGTCCTGCTGCACAAGGCTAGAAAGGAAATGCAAACCCAGATCCCATTTTCTAGTATATTTACGAAATGAGTGTAGTAGAAAACTAAGCTAAAAAATTGTTGATGATCTGAATTTCTCATTTCTCTTACCCTTTCTAGTTTCAGCCTTGGTTTAAAACAGGAAAAGCCTCACCTGGATTAAACTGCAGCTTTCTCAGCGCTTGGATACCTCAACTTGTGTTTAGACTGCACAAGTTAGCAGCAGTGCCAAGTGTTTACTGGAAGAAACTGCTGTTATCTTAAGCTGCGCAGGGGAAGTGTAGGTTACACATCAGGAAAAAAACTCTTCACTTGAAGAGTGATTGGGCACTGGACTCACCTGCCCAAGGAGGTCCCTGTAGCTATTTTAAAAAAGATTGGACATGGCACTCAGTGCCATGGTTTAGTTGTTGAGGTGTTGTTAGGTGATAGGTTGGACTTGATGATCTCAAAGGTCTTTTCCAATCTAGTTTGTTCAGTGATTCTGTGATTCTATTTATTGCCGTTGCTTTTAAGCTTTGTCAGCTAGCAAGCACTTAAAGTACAGATAAATATTGAGCCCTTAATTTAAATTTGAGCCAATGAAAGGGGCACCCTGGTAAGTCAGAGGACAGAAATCCTTGAGAAACAGACAGTATGTATGCAAAAGCAGTTATAGTAATAGGATAGTTAAGAACTACGTGGTAAAGCTGTTACAAATCAAGAGGAGAGTTCACAGCCTACAGCACAGCTGATTCATGTCTTTGCTGAAAGCCATTTCTGGTTGCTATGATGGGGTTTAGAGACTGTGGAGAGCACCTGTGCCAGGGAGCAAGGCTAAGACAGCATTCCTGTTACCCACAGGCTCTGTCTGGAAGCCAGTGCTAACTGACCCCACCTAGATCTGGGACCCACCACTGGGAGTTAACCGGTTGAAATTCTGTCCCTCCAAATCACCTACTTCTAATTTTTCTGGAGAATAACATCACAGGCCACATACTAATAGAAGCCTAAATTATCATCTTTAATATCTCTCAGTCTTGCAACCTTATTTTCCAAACAGGAAATCTAGAAAGTTAAATCACTCATCAGGCAAAAATCCAGCCTTCACCTCAGTGTGTGAAGGATGTGGCCTACAATATTGGGCAGAACTGACACAACAAACCTTGAGAAAGGCCCTGGGCACACACTCTGGATAATATCTCCTGGCCAGCCCTACTTAACATGCTGCAGTTTGCCTTGCAGCGTGGCCTCAGAGCACGTAGACAAAATTCTTTCCAGATGAAAATAAAGTAGAAGGTGAGCTCCAGAATCACAGCAAATGTGCTGACCATTAATGGACGCTCAGTCCAGTGGATCAGACTGGAGATGCTCCAGATCAGTAATCCCTCCTGAGAGAGATCCACAGTCAGGTTCTCAGGTGCTTACATTATACAGCTTGGTAATTCAGGCACAGCCCATGTGAGCCACGCTCCCTGCTTAGCAAAGCACCCGATTTC
Organism: Prinia subflava; assembly: GCF_021018805.1. Taxonomy (NCBI): domain Eukaryota; kingdom Metazoa; phylum Chordata; class Aves; order Passeriformes; family Cisticolidae; genus Prinia; species Prinia subflava. Next base: position 13,650,677 of record NC_086261.1, read on the forward strand.
AGTAAGAAACACAAAACTCCAGGAGCCTGGAAGCATCCTGGGGTGGGAGAACCTTCCCATGGTGGCTGAAAGCCAGAACAAAACACACATTCCCAGCCTCAGCCTTCTGCAGACAGGACTGTCCCCAAGGTCTCTCTTGAGGAAGAGCTCTCTGGGGAGCTTTTTGTTCTCCATGTTTCCTGATTCAGTACATTTCCTCTTGGGATTTCAGTGAGTTTATCTGGGGGACACCTGTGTGCCAGCACAAAAGAATCAGGAAGCCATGCTCCATCAGATAGGTGGTTTATGTGGCTTTTTAGTGAGTCTGGCTGGAACTCATCTATCCAACTGCCTCTGCTTTTAATCATGCTTCTCTCCATATTTCCTCTTTGGAACTTGACTGCATTGCTCTCAACCAAAATGGGATTTACTCTGACTTATGCCATTAAGTATATCTGAATTGAAACAATTCCAAAAAGAGATGCCAAATAGGCCATGTGGCTTCCTTTAACAGCTACTGCTCACCTAACACAGTTTGTATTTCATTTTCACTCTCAAGAGCATCTTACTGAACAGAGTTTCCCAGAAAGGAGCTGCACAGGAGCCAGGATCTCCCGAGGCCAGAGCAGCATACACTTCCTTGCTGAGACAAAACACAGGCTTCCATTTAGCATATAAATACAAGTGGGGAGTATATATGCTCCTAAGACATACATATATATATATATATTACTATGTACATATTCCTATAAGCCTGGTCTCCACATGGAGGTGGGGAGCCTGTTGCAACTCCAATTGAAGCAAATGTTTGTTGTGCTTAAAGGATTCAGGGCACAAGCATGAACTGAGTACACAGCCCTGAACAGTCCAGCTACTGAGGAAGCCTATTTATCATCAAAACATTTTAGTCTTGTCTCCATATTCTGACCACTTCATTATGCAAGTTATCACTCCTGCTCTGTTGCAGAGTTTGGTCTCATCAGAAAAATCTTTAAGTTGGCATGACATGGATTTGCTCAGTCCATTAGATTAAAATTTTAACAACTTCTCTGTATCTACTTTTTGTGGCCCTACATTCCAGTGCATGTTAATTACTACAGTGCAGGGTAACATATATCCCTTATTCTAAACATGCATTGGAATTCTCATGACATGATGTTATTACATGAAAGCAAACAGCTTTTGATCCTTTGCTCCTTAAATAATGGTTTAACATTTAATACACAACCACAACTTAGAAATTTTAAACACAGATAAATTCCAAGTTCTAAATTTTTCTGAAAGGGAGACTTTTTTTTATATAGGATGAAATTACAAGAAGTTTTTCTTGGTAAAAACTTGTCTAAGGTAAAAGCTAAACATCAGCACCTAACAGCTGCCTTGTTTGCCATCAGCAATGAATTTCCTGGAGTACAGAATCTTGTGTAATTAGCTCTTAGTGAACTTAAGTTTGTCAAAGAGGGCATTAAAATAAGAGGGTATTAAAATTTATTTATTATTGGTATTTTGATCTGTCATTCAGCTTTTAAAATATTACATAATGCTACAAATACCATGAGCCTTAGCTGTGTTTGCACTTGGAAAAACAGCTCTCATGTCAGAGATCCATACATCAGCAATAATATAGCACAACCAATAAATAATAGATGCCGCTCATTAATCTAATGTCACATAGTTGCATATATTTTGATGGCATTAAACTTTGCTAATTATTCTGGTGAAGATATACAAACTCTTCTTCTTTTTGAAACGGTATTACATCAGCATTTCAAACAGAAGACAAAGTGGTAACAAAGACCCTTAATTGTACTGAGGTTAAGGAGGTGTTCTTGCATTCTGGTGTCGTTTCTATAATCTTATTATCAGAATGTGTTTTTTTTTTCTAGACAGCCCTTCTGTTTAGGAAGTAATTCTTTAATTTAGCTGTATATTTAGCAGTGTGAAAAATTTGAAAGGAAGGTTAGCTAATTGTTCCTTTTACTCCAAATATTTATGGCAGCAAGTAATTCTGAAAAATCATGGGTATCTTTTATTTTCCACCCAAACTTAGGTTTGCCAGTATATGACATTTCAAACTTTTAGGTGACTCAGATGTTGTGTTACATGAAAGCTTTGAAGAAAATTCTCATTTTTGCAACATCAGCCCCAGCACATAACTCAGCACTCATTGTTTAACCAAGAGGTTTCAGTAAGTTGAACTTAACTTCCCAAAACCTTTTTCTGTGGATACCCTTTTCCCCAGAAGTTTACATCTGTAGAACTGAAGCATAGGCACCTCTGCCTGAGACTTACACAAGACTTGCATCTTTTCAACATTCAACTGTGAGTGCAAAACTTGAATTATTTTTTACAGACACAACTTTACAAGGTGTTTTTTCAAAAATTTCACCAAATAAAAGAAAGGTAATAAAAGTAATAACTTTTTAAAGCTGTCATAAACAGTTGGAGAACAGAATAAAAGACAGCAAATGTAGTTTGTGCTATGGAGTGAGTTTATATCTTTGTGAACTCAACAGTTCAATAAAGCATTCTGGTTGAAAGTGAATTCTAGGGAGCTCTCCAATCCATGGTCCGGGTTAAAGGCAAACTTGACTCAGTTCCTCTAACCCATTCTTCACAGGTTTCTATACTATTAAAAACATTCAGCTTTCTTTTTTTTTTAACAGCAAGCACCTTAGGCTTTAATTACTCCTAACCATGTTCCTCTTAACTGTGGGGGCAGAGCAAAGATCCAGTCCCCATTTCTGCATCCAAAGGAACGAGTAAAAGAAAAGGTACATGCACCCCTCTGCTCCAAGGAGAGGACAGAAAACCTTTCTAGGAGTCTGCAGTGCCCAGTCCTGCACATTTTCTCAATGCTTTCCTGAGAGTTGGTGCAGAAACTAAACATATTTTAGGAGTTTGGAAAGATTTAAAGCTTTTCAGTTGGGGTAGGAAGCAAAGCTTCATAGCTCAGGAACAAATGAGTGAAGTGGGAGGGAAGCAGCACCTGAATAGATTATTTTTCTCTGCAAGGATGCTAGGTAAGATCTTGTTCCTCTGCATGGCCTTTTCTTTTAGCCCTGATACAACAGGCAATGTTTCACTCCTGCAAGTTTGTGTCTGAATATCACATTTCATTTCCTTCCTTGAATTTCTAAAAGCTAGTAAGAAAATAAAAACAGTCTTCACTGAAGAGACTGACTCAAACCAGTTGCCCTCTGTAATTCAGGAAAGAAAAGCATTTAGCATTTCAGGATGAAGCATGCAATATTAATCATAATAAAATATGAGAAAATGCAGACTTTTGCATTCTCTCTAGGTGATTTCAAACTTTTATTTGTCTCCTATTGCATATTTAAAAGCAATAATAAAATTTAAAAGCATCAGTTTATATAACATAGCATAGCCTGTCCCTCAATATTTTCACTATTTTTTCCCACAAAGCAATTTGAACCTGATATTTATATGTTTTAAAAGCTTTATATACACAAATCATCCAAAGTTTTATTAAATTTACCATCATGTCTCCAAGTAGTAATGCTTTCTGTCACTAGAAAATGGTTTCAAAATCGCAGTAATTTTAAGGCTTATGTCTACACTATTTAATTAACTAAATGATAAGAGTTTGGAGTTTTTTACAGATAGCAAGTCTGAAAAAAAATTTAAATCCATCTGAACCCAAGAGGATATTGGTTGTTTCCCAGAAGACCATCAGGAGAACAGATATAGTGACTTTTTGTTGCTCTAAGCTTGATTAAATAATAATGTACAGAAATCCTTCCCCCCCCACCAAAACACTTCATTAATGATAAAATAAGAGCTGTGTGCTTTTAAAGTATTTAGAAATTATTTGACTGGTAAGCTGTATTTTTATATCACCTTTAAAAGCTTAAGTACTCTCTAATTTAACAAAATATAGCAAATATTGAACATTAAATTGGATGAAGACTGGTCTTGCCTGAGAGGGTTTTCCTGTAACTTGATTTCTTGCAGAGCTAATGCCCTGAATTTTAGAAGATCTAACTTGTCTCTGTTTTTGTTGCTTTTAGTATTACTGTCCCTGTTGAAAGAGTGCTTAGGAACCTTGTCTGAATAAAGATCCTGTGTAATATACAGTAAAAATACATCTCTGTCTGGAAAGAGTTTCTAATATAAAACATCTTATTATAAAGATCTTATTATAAAATTCAGTAGGTAAATTCTTAGGCAGACTTGCAGACTTGCTTTGTAAATGAAGGGGGTGGAAAAGAAAGTGAGTTCTAAAACACACTCCCTTAGGAAGACACCACCAATTTAGGATGCCTCAAATTGAAAAGTTTATTTACTCTTTTTGTAAGTAGCTAATCCTATTTGGAAATACTAATGTTAGGTAGGGGAACTGCACAAGATTACAGTACCCCATGAAGAATGCTGAAAAGTTTTCATGGGCACAGATCCCTACCTGCAAGGAAGGGCAAATGCAGCCACTGTTTTTCTGGCATTTCATGATTTGAAAGTGAGCAGTTTATGATTAAATACTAATTTTTTTTTTTTTGCACCTGCTGACTGTTTTCCTTATAAGACATTGAGTTCCTGTCCTCATGCACAGTGTCATCAGCTGTGCAGCCACCGAGGCCACCCTGCCTGCAGGGACACCCATGGAACTCACTGCAGGTGTGTCACCACAGCTGGAGCTGGGGATGCACAGAGCCCAGCACGGCCCAGCCACTGCCTCCACACTGCTACAAAGCTTGGCTGCCTCTTAACTGTGACAGTCAGAGGGTTTGGCTATAAATGCACACCACTTCCAGGACTGTGTGCTAAGAAGGGGGCTTTTTTATACCATCATTCTTTAAGATGTCCAGAACTTTACTGGCCATGTAGAAAAATAGATTGCCTAAAATTGTGGTTTCAGATCTTGCAGAAATCCTATTTACACTGAAAAATGCTACTACAACCACTTTGAAAAATCCTGAAAATAGTAAGATGGAGGTAAAATAATCTTAGTCTCTCTGAGTGGGATACAGAAAGTCCTGCAAGTTCCAGGCAGTAACAGGACCTTACACTCATTGAAGGCCAGGTGTTTTCCTTTCCTAACGTAAGCCTTGTTATCCAAGACAAAGAGGAGGATCTAATGGGCCATGAATCACATTTTTTGGCAGAGAAGGTTCAGACAGCTATTCCACACCCAAGCATGTTCTTTAGGAGAGTAATCTAACGACTTTATAAACAAAAAAAGAGTCAGTGCTGAAAGCACTCCAGTAATTTTAAGCAGATCAAGCTATAGACAACTGCTAAGAGGAAAACCTGACAATGTAAGATAGACAAGATAAGATAAAGAGATCTGGCTATATTCTACTGTAAATTAAACTCCCATTAATTCCATGTACTTCAATCAATGAGTTTTGTGGGTGCAACTGATGGTTGAGCTTGGCCTAAAATCTTAGAATATTTAATTACAACTCAATTATCTATTTGGTCTTAACACAGTCAAGCAAAGGCTTACAAGGTATTAAATTGCTGTTCATGTAATTACACGATTAGGTGATAGTTTCCAGTTGCACCAAGCTACCTACAGTAGGTATGAGGCAACTTTTCTCTCTTCTTCTTAAAAGGTCAGCAAATGGAGAAAGTATTACAGTGCCACAGCTCAGACCTGCCGGCTCAGTTCCCAGTTTCCCATCCTGGATGGGCACACACTGACTGTGCCTGCAGCAGTGTTTAGTCCTTGTACATGGCAGGGGCACCGAGTGCAGCTGTGCTCCAGCTGGCTCACGTGGCTCCTTCTCTGTAGGAGAGGCTGCTTAGCACAGAAATGGAGCATCTGCAGTTGTGTGTTTCCCTAAGACGTGCAAAGCAGGAGCTACAGTGCAAGAGAACTACACGGCTGTGTCTGCATGACTCAGTCCTGGTGATAAAGGAAGGGAGGCCACAGCTTCCCTCCACTATTTCCTTCGCTTTTCTTGTGAATTTGTAGATGGTATACACAGATGTTGCTATCTCCTGTCCTTTTCTATAGCCATTTCCTCTACCCCATTCTCTTTTTTCATCATCCTTACAGAAAGGTAATGTTTTCAAAAGAATGGCCTTTTCTTTGAATCTGCCAAACTTTGCCTGTGCCATTTCAGAACACAAGCACACACTATACTTGTAGATTGAGCTGGGTGTCTGAATTCAACCTGCACCCCAGCGTGTGCAGGGACCCAGAGCAGCCTGCTGAGCTTGCTCCTCATCTGAGACATATCTTCCACAAAATCTTGCTCAGTGCTGTTCCTGGAATACTCCCTTTGAGAAATCTGGAAAGTGATGACTACAGTATTCTAATTCCACCTCCTCTAGATTCTTCTGAATTCCAGCATACCCATTCTTTCCATATTAATCATATAAACGCATTACAGATTGTCTCATATGAAGTTTAAAAAAAGGACATAATTTCAGCTATGAACCACTCCACTTTGTTTTACTTTGGTTTGCTACCTGCACGTGCATTTGTGCTTACCACGTGCAGTGCTGGGTGACAGCACGGCTAACGCGTGTGTCGGCCGTGGCACAGCAGCTGACTGCAGCCTGCACTGTGTCCTGGAGCTTTTAATTACAGTCCAATAAACTGCAGCTATCTAACACCACCCTGCCCTTACGTAACCAGAGCTGCAACACTCTGGCACCAGCCAGTGTTTTGTTTGCTTACATGATTCTGACCTCAAGGCAAGAGCTGCACCTGGGCATTTGACACAGTCTCGGAGCACTTAAAAAAAGCCATCTGCATTAAAAAGCTGGTTAAGAGTTTAATTTTATTGAGAGCTTTTCTGTCACATTTTGGTATTAGCTAAAACCCTTGGGGAAATAATGGAAACAGAAGTATGATTTTGCCTGTTTAAATTGCATCTATTCTAGCAGGACTTCCTTGTTAAACCTCAATCACCAAATCATTTTGGTACAGTCTATTTCTAAGGCAAGAGAGATTTTCCCATTACTTTGAAATTTCTGAACTCAACTGCCTTGCAACTGAAAATAAACAATAAAGGTTGCTCAAGATAAATCTAGTCACATCCCAGAAATGGTATGATCACTTACAGCTGCAGAAAAGCAGAAGTTTTCAGACTATAGAAGTTATTTGAGAGCTTCCATAGAGTATTGGTTCCTTGTTCAGCAGAGCACATAGGCATATATTTAAAAAGCAGCTTTTCAAAGACTCAGAAATGGATCAGCTAGTCTATCTCAACCTAAAAGATTTTTGTCCCTTTGAATACCTTTCCTATCACTTTAATAGGATCTAAACGTATGCTTGAAGGTAAGCAGAGGCTTTAAAACTGAATAAACATCATCTTAAGCAAATATTTAAATGTGTAACTGAACTTTATTCTGAGGGGAACCAACAAAAATCCAAAACTAGTTTAAATCCATTTAGAATTCTTCAATGTGAATTATTTAGATATTTCCAATTCAGTTAATTGTTCAAGCTGCAGAGCCAGTGAAATATTTTGCTAGAGCAGTATGTGACATAAAGTCAGCATAACAATAACACACACTGTAAATGCCAGAAAGTTGTCTCAGTCCAGAGTTCCAGCACTAAACATTAAAAGCTTTTTGAACTATCTTTCATAACTTTTACAGTAAATTTTTCATTGCTTATAACATCAGTCTGGAACTACAAACTTACCACGCAGAACTAATTTCACTTTCAGATGCAGAGTTTTGTTGTAGAGGCTGTGTGATCTTGTTCTGGTTCCAAGTTCTGATCTGCATCCCATCATTGTGCCTGACAACTGTTTTCTGTGTGGAGAGAGTTCCTCATTAGCAGACATTCTTCCTCATGACACAGACGAGGAAAACAAAAAGCAAATGTGCATTGCAGCAAAGGCAACAATGGCTTACATGACAAATTCTAGCACGGTTTCAGTATTCAACTATACCGGGACAGCAGAAGTCACAACCAGTAACATTGGACAGACACCCTGGTGATTTCACCCCTCTCTTTCAATCGCAGGCCCTTGGCTGTGGCTGTGTGGCCCAGGCTGTGCTCAGCCGTGGAGAGCATGGAGGGCCCATGACGGTGTCAGTGGGCTTTGCCATGGCAGTCACCATAGCAGTCTACGTGTCTGGGGGCGTCTCTGGTGAGTGACCTTTCTTCTTGTATAGCATTTATTGCTGCAGTGCTAGGGCTCCCTTGTTAAAAAGGGCTCCCACTTCATGATATAAACAATCACAAATTTAGCAACAATACACATCATTACAGTAGAGTCCGCACCGGAGTTCTGCTAGTAATCGTGTGTGTTCTTATTTCCTTCTGTTCTTTGTGTTTGACAAAATGTCCCACCAAATTCTGATCTTGACTACAGTGTGAAGAAACCTTGGCAGAACTCTGGCTTTTATGGAAAGTGTTCAGTGCAAACCAGAAATCTGCTTGGTATTGCTTTGAAAATTCTGTCAATAGAGATGATCTAGGGCAGAACAGGCACTGCGTTCAAAGCAATAACCATGAAGAGCAATCCAGCAGTCACCAGATGAAAAGGTGGCCAGCTACACAGAAAGCAGAATGACTCACTAACGGGTAATGGGTATAATGAACAGGATTCACCTTACAGAGCGCAATTTATTTCTTCATGTCCTATGACAGGCAATTGCAAGTCTGCTCCTGTCTGATTATTCACAGAAGCAGCAGACCACAGAAAGCAAAACCAGCAGAAAGATCCAGTCCCAGAGATACATTCAATGACAGTCGGTACTGCCCTTTCCCCTTTATTTCTGCTGTAACTCTTCCTCAGCACATTGGTCAGGAATCTCTCTTTAGTCCTGGGGCTGTTACCTGGGCTAACTAACCAGTGTCCACAAGTGCCACACTAGACACTGCCTTGTCTCCTAGTTCCACCCTCCAATTTGGCCAAACTAAGATGGGAAACATTAGCATAACTGCTTTTAACATTTAATGTCTTCCTTTAAAATAGAAAATGATGGATTGTAACAACAATGCTGTGCAGGAAAATACACAATACTTTGTGTTGTATGCAGCGTTTATATTGGCCTTTAAAGCAAATGGTGCTCTTGTACTACAGGTCTCATAGAGGCGTTCCTTACCCTTCATAAAGAGGGTTAAGTTGGTCTGAACAAATTTCTTTAGGTATAATTAAGGCATTAGAAATAGTTGCTGTAGCAGAAATTACTGTGGCCATTTCTCTTGTCTTTACAAATTCTTTTACAGAGGCACATGCAGAAGGTTTCCATTAGAAAGTTTCACATTAGAAAGTGCTCCAGGTTCTACAAAACAGGCAGTCTTGTCCCTGTCATTGACACAGACCAGAACTGTTCCTTAATATCCCAAAATTAATTCAGCAGCACATTCCTATTATCTGAACAGCTTTTAACTACAGCTCTTGGTTTACATGTAGGCAGCTAAACTGTTCTAATACAGTATCCTGAAAACAAACCTGTGAAGACCTGTCCTACATTTGCACCTTTAAGGGATATTCATCTCCATCATTATGTAGAAAATTAGAGTTCAATCCCAGCAGGGCAGAGCAGTTGCAGATGTTGCAGTATCGTGCTTCCTGTGTTTTTCCCATGACAAAGGATTCTGCATGCAGTGCATTTTCTCTGTGAAAAAATAAGAACAGATATTTCAACAGGCTGTTATTACCCAACAGATGATTACTAGTGGACACTTCAGAATACAAGTTCCTATATAGAATTCGTTAGCAATTTCTGTGGTTCTTGGGCCACAGTCTCATGTTTAAGTACTGCTAAAATATTTTTCATCAGTTCTTTATGTAATTCTAAATTAATGGTAACAAAAAATATCTCCTGTATGCTTGGTGAATTTGAGCTTTTTTTTATTTAGGAAAATTCCCCTTTTTAATTTTCCTCCATCTAGTTTTCCTCAATATCTAGATAATTTCCCACTATTTTATCCAGCTTAGCATTTCAAAACCATGACTGTGATCGTTGCAACTATGAAAGAATGAGGAACACACTCTCCAAAGTGAACTTTTTTTTTTTTAACCAGTGGCACAAGAACCAAGAATGTTTTAACTCCCCTATGTCAGCATGAGAGCCTTCAATTAGACTTTTCCTTTCCATATTTGATGTTAATCAGCCTTCTGTAATATTATTATGACTTGTCCTGGCCATCATAGTCATGCTGTATTACATGCAGGTGGGGGACAAAATCAGGTGTTGAAAGAAAGGAAAATTATTAATTCCAGCCAGAGTAAGGAAAAAAGACAAGACACCAATTAATCAAAATTCATATGAAGGGCTGTTAAATTAGGTGCCATCTATCTATTGGCTCTGTGCTGAAGAATTTGAAACACAGTGAGGAATTCAGTTTTTAATTCAAGACTGGTGCTACTAGGTCAGCATTTTGGAAATGATACAAAGAAGGGTTTATCCAGTTTGTTATCTGTGTTTGTCAGTTCATTATGTATCAAAGGTGCCTGGATTTCATAAGATAATGACTCACTGACCTGAAGTGCAAACAAACACAGAGACTGTACATAGAGGCCCTTTCTCCATCACTAACCTTTGACAGATAAGGGACGTGCTCTTTCAGTTATTTTACCAAAGACTAAGGCCATTTTTTCTGATATTCATACAGACTGAAATGAGACCTTATCTGGAAGATAGGCAAAGGATCCTATGTCCATGCAAAATTTGGGGGTTTTATTATTCAGTATTTATTACAAAGAAGTACAGGTTCGTTTATTTGGCAATTTATATTTCTTAAGTGGCAACCACGTATCTGTAAACAAAGAAATTTTCCAAGAGCATGCAGCACCTTTTTTGTTGACAAAAGATGTTGAAGGAAGAGACCATAAGATATAATAAATGTACTTTAGAAACTAAAATTGTTGTGAAGAATTCCAATGTTACTGACATTTTTTCATGCATGAGTGCAGGTGTAGCTACTCCTGAATAAAAAGGAAGGAAGTTTCACAGGAAGCTGAACTTTGTTTCAGCACAGCTACTTTATCAGTTTCCTTATCATGGACCTTTCTGGGAAGCACAAGAACTAGATAAAAACATGGAGAAGGACTGTGCACTGGTGCCCCCAGATCCCATCTAGGCATAGCTCACCAATAGCCAACATGAAACTGGACAGCCCTAACATTTGATTTTGTCTCCATGAAAACTGATTTCCTAAGTGACCCCAGGCTGAAGACAGGGACACAAACATAACTTAAATCCTAGGCACTGCAGAACTGTCTAAATATAAATGCTCAAGCCAGTAACAGTCCTTAATCATAATATGTGCTTAGGAGACTAAAGGAATGTTCTTCTGCCCCAGTTCTCTCCTAAAAATAAAAAGCCAAAGGCCTTGAGGAGAGAGAATATGTGCAGAATAAGGGACCCTCCCAACACAATCAATGGGGAAGATTAAGTATTTTTCTAGAAAAGTTGTCTCTAAGTTACATTCTGCAGGACAGCAGTTTGATAAAGAGCACAGTCCACAAGCATCGAGAGTAAAGATGGATCTTAGTGGCTTTCACCCTCCCTCCTCTGATTTCATCCAGCTTGTTTCAGTTTAATTGCAGTCAGCATTTAAGTGCAAAATAACATCTAGAAAAGCATGTACTGCTCTGGTGTTCAAAAGTGCCCACATTTTTACAAATCCTTCACCTATTCTCATGTATCTGAGTCATCCACATGACTTAATTTGTGATTTATTTTTCAGGTGGTCACATAAACCCAGCTGTTTCATTAGCCATGTGCGTGACTGGAAGATTAAAATGGACCAAATTACCAATTTACATATTAGCACAACTCCTGGGAGCATTCGTTGGAGCAGCGGCTGTCTTTGGGATTTATTACAGTGAGTACACCTTAGACATGTTCACAGGACAAACTGGAGGTCAGGCAGTCTCTAAGGCCCCAATTTTTCAATGAATGTCAGGCAGGCATAGGACTCTTGTTCACACAGGGCTAATGGCAGGAATGAAGCTAAAGCTATAAATGAAGAAAGGAAGGAGCATAAAGAGTTTGAAGAGAAAAACAATGGCTTGAACATTTCAGGTACCCTACAAATTTACTGGAACACTTAATACTCCAGGAAATGTCCTGATATTTAGAAAAATTATTCATGGGAAATCAGATACTCTGAGATCATGTATTTCTCAGTAAGGATTTTAAATTACTTAATAGCCAGGATATAGGGCTATCCATCTTCCAAGCAAATTAGAAACATTAAAGACCTGCTACAAGTGCCTGTAGGCAAGAATCACCAACGTCGTTCATTGAGGGTACAGGATATGAGATCAAGTCCCTCCTGACCAAAGCTCAGACCACCCTTGAGAGGTGACTCTCCAAGACAATGAACTCCAGGTACAGTGATAAAGGGGTCACACATTCGACAGAGAAAAAGAAAAAAATTACCCCTGTCCTTGAGGCACGGGATTTTTTACACAGCATGCCACAAAAAGAAAAAACAGTGACTGAATATATTCAGTCGGATCAGTCGCTTCAACCTCCTGCTCCAAAACTCTGCTTCTGCTGGCCCAGCCCATCTCCCCCAACATCTCCCTCCTGTGGGCATTAAATCTGCACACCGTGCTGGGTCTAGGTGCAGCAGAGGAAGAACAAAAATTGAAATGCCCCTTGTATGTCAGCTCAGTGCTCAGTACCCACAGTAATCCCAAAGAAGAAAATCTTTAGGAACCATGGTAACTGGTTTGGGCTTGGTGCATTTTTGTGTTTGTTTAGGGTTGTTTTTTTGGGGGGGAGGGAGGCGGGGGGGAGAGGAGGCAGAGGGGAGGGAAGAGTTGTTTACTTTTTTTAGTTAGTGTTAGAATTTGGGAACTGGAATTCTGGACCAGGATTTCTACCTGAATTTAGTCCTCCTCAAGTCTGACAGCAAGAATTAGGGCTGTAGCTGGGATGCAGCAGTGTGTCAATATGTAACATGGGGTTGACATGGGAGTCACTGCATTCTGCCACGAGGGCAGCAGTAGGGTCGGGAGCCAAAGTAGGAAGCTTAGGTCAAGGTTAGGGACATCTTCCTCATATTCAGGAGTGCAGGATTTTCTCATATCTGCTCAAGTCCTCCTCTTGCTTTAATTAATTTCCAAACCTCTTCTGTAGTCTTCACTTCCTGTAACTTGCAGGACCTGTCATGTACTCTTTGAGGTCCACTGAAAAGTCAGATAGAAAAACCAACATGGAGATCACCCCTTCTTTTTTTCCCCTCTTGTAACAGTTAAATGCTACAGAATTATCTGACACTTCAAATGAGATCCTGATCAAAGTAAACAACTACAATTCTCTGCACTCATGCTGTAGCTTTAAGCAAAGCTAGAAAAAAATAGAAACAAGGAGAAATAGATTTGTCTGCTAGCTTCAGGAGGAGCTTATCGCCTCACCATGACTCCCATGGGACATGGGGAGCTATTTCTTTATTCGGAAGTGTCATCTCATCACCAGATCCACCAATAAAATAATGGAGGAGAGTTTGTTACTCGTGTCTGTCTGTGACAATTTGAGTACCCCATCTTAACATCTTTTATTTCTAAAGCTGCACAATTGTCAAATAGAATAGCAGTAATTCCTGGTGGCTGGGAATCCACAACTGCACAATCAGGATGCTGTGCATTTCTTGGGTCATCGTGACAAATGTAGCACCTCTTGCAGAGTAACACATCTGTATTCAGAATCAGAAAATGCTCCTTGGCTCTGATTTTGGAGCTATGAGCAGGGGAAAACCAGCCCCATTGGGAAAGCTGTGGTACATAAAACGAGTACCTCAAGGCACAGGAGGAGCGATGGGACAGGAAAGGATGAGGACTACATCACCTCAAACCCAGTAATGGTTCTCCCAGAAAAAAAATCAGAGAATCACCAAATGGTTTGTGTTGGAAGGGAGCTTAGAAATGAGTTTCAGTTGAGAATGTGAAGTGCACAGACCTATCACAAATATTCTAGTCCTAGAAAACCTAGAAGAGTTTATGGACAAATGCACACAGTTACTGGCTTTTTTCTACAGATGCCTTTATGGAATACAGCGATGGAAAACTTGAAGTCACAGGACCTAACGCGACAGCACAAATCTTTGCAACATACCCAGCTCCCTATCTGTCCCTTGTAAATGGATTTGCAGATCAGGTAAGTTCACTTGCTGTCTTAATTCAACAAAAGAAACATAAAAAAACTTTAAAGCCAAGCAGTAAAAAAACATGTAGACCTAAAAAGTGTACCCAATCTCACCATTTTGTCCAGATGTCCGCTTGTACAATACAATGAGATGGCAATGCTGTTTGCAGGGGGTTACATTTTAATAATATTTTACTAGCACAATAATATCAAGTTTTTCTTTTCTCATACATCATCTTAATTGTTGCACTCAAAACGTCTTTAAAGCAATATATGTAAGAGGTTTTGCTCAGCATAAATCAATGTTTCTTCATAAATCTCAGCAGAGCCATGTCCATTTACATCAAAATCCAGCCTACTTTGTGGACTTATTATTCCTTAAATAATGCTTAAGCAGACAGGTTAATATACACTGAACAACTGCGTTTTCTGCTTCCACAAGCCTCCTCTCTAACCTTCACTTTGCAGACAAATTTGTGGTATTTATTTTTCAAATGACTGAATCTGAAAAATCCTCAATTTCATTTCTCTGTGTCCTTTGATTACACTTATGCAACAGCAAAAAAAAAGAAGTTTCATATACTTTTTATACTCTTAATAAACTTCTTCAGGAATACATGAAATAAATGCTACATAAGTAGGGTATGAAAAACAAGGGATGGCCTCAACACAGAAATTCATTACGTAATGATTGTGCAATTTGGCTTCAAAAAAATTGAAATGTTATTTTGAAGTTTTTTAAGTAAGACAGTTCTGATCTTGGGATCAGTCAACAGATTTTTCCCCGGGATATTTTTTACCCATGCATGTTTCAAAACAAACTTAAGAGCAAACAAAAAAGAAATAATTTTTAAACCCCTCAAACTTGAGCTTCTTCAAATCCCTATAGAAATTGAACATTTTGACATTGGTGAAGTTTTTGTCTGTTTTCCCATCAAGTTAATTATTAGCAAAATCAACATTGACAAAGCATTTGATTTAAGCAGAGCTGTACTTGCATTGGAGTAATTCCAAGAAAATTTTCTTCATCAGCTCAATTAGCATATGCAGTACAGAGTTCATGGTACAGTTATACGTGCAACCGTAATTTGGGTACTTCCTAATTTTAGCTGCTCAGTTTTGACTTTGCAGATTTCACTTTTCATTTTTTTTCTGATATTATGCAATACCTGGATAAAGAGATGCATATCTAGTCTACTTTATTAGCATAAAGTACAGTCACATCAAACACTTCTATATCAATGGAACTGATTGCATTGCTGTAGCAGCAGGACTAGCAAAAATTGAGGGAATAAAAGTGTAAAATTGAAGAAAAAAAAGTGGAAACAACACATTAGACCTCATACAGGAGATGCCTTTTAAATCCTCCTCTTTGCCCACCTGGTTGCTGCAGACCTTTTTTTTTTTTTTTCCCCCAAATGTCCTCAGCACATGTCTTGTCTTTGTCTTTCAGTACAGATACCAAAACTTCTTATTATTGTGAAGTAGAAAGGCAGTGAGTTCCAAATTTTGCTATTCTGTATAGTGGGATAAAACTAAATACCAGCTCTAAGCCACCCCAATCCACAGAGCTGCCATAGCCCCTCTTTTCATTATTCAAAAGAATCTACACATATTTATTCAATATTCTTTTCTTTGCCTTGGCCAGGTGATGTCAACAGCTGTTCTTCTTCTGGCTATATTTGCTATTTTTGACACCAAAAATAACAGCGTCCCCAAGGGCCTGGAGCCAATTGCAGTAGGACTGCTCATAATCGTTCTTACTTGCTCCTTGGGAATGAACAGTGGCTGTGCCATGAACCCAGCCAGGGATCTTGGGCCAAGGCTCTTCACAGCCATCGCAGGATGGGGGATGGAAGTATTCACGTAAGTATGCCTGGAGATGGAGTCAAATGCCCCTGGCTAAAATTGTTTCTAGGAAAGTAAGATCCTGATTCAACATGGTACCAAGTCATACCTTATATACATGCAGGTAATTCTTTGCATACCAGAAGCAGCTATTCATGCACTTTAAGCCAGATATCCTCTAGGAACTGGGCTTTAAAAAGGATTTCCTGCTCCTAGGGCAAATCAAACATGCATAAGCTCTAATATCAATCATTGTTTCAACAAGACCTTTCCCAAAATATTAGAGCTTCTTAGAGGTCACTGAAAATATGAGTGCTTTCTTCTTGTGTCCTGCAGCTTTCAGAAAAAAAATCAGGAGAGAATTAGGTGGAAATATTTATTGGGTGCTGTAAAAAACAGAGACATAGCAGATTGATTTAGCCTATGATTATTTCTGAGTTACTGCAGAAATATACAACAATCTAAAAGCCTGCCTTCCTGGCTGGGAGCAAAGGAGTCATTGAAAAAGCTCCCTTCATTTTCCCACATTTCAGAGCCCTCTCAAATCCCTGTGTGCACACGCACACGCTCT
Organism: Prinia subflava; assembly: GCF_021018805.1. Taxonomy (NCBI): domain Eukaryota; kingdom Metazoa; phylum Chordata; class Aves; order Passeriformes; family Cisticolidae; genus Prinia; species Prinia subflava. The sequence continues at coordinate 13,667,112 of NC_086261.1, forward strand.
TGGCTGGCCACTGCACAGCTAATTAGTTACACATCAAATCCACATCTTACATGTATCCAGGGTAAGAGGCACTCTGGGGTATCTAAGTAAGAGCAATCTGTCATCAGGAAGCAGATCTTTTGGTTTATTTTTGTATTGTTTGTTTTCCCAGTTATTTACAAATAGGAATCCCCAGTTGTACCGTAGGCCACTGGAGACCTCTGATCAGTAGAGATTTTATTTTAGCAAGAAATGAAAGAAGCACAAATAATCTCTATTTATTCAGTATGATTTCTATTTACACAAATCATGTACCTTATTTGAGGAAAGCAGTAGCAAAGCTTTTGTCATACAAAAAAGCCAGGCATGGCATAGCTGAAACAGGCACAGCATAGGCCAGAGCCAAGGCTGGACGTGGCCCAGCTCTGGTGAGCTGCTGGTGGGAGATCAGCTCACTACCTCCAATTAACTCAGTGCAGTTACCCCCAAACTTTTCCTCCCCAGTAGCTCTTATCACTGCACTGTGGGACTTTTTTAAAAAACAAGGACACACAGAGTGACACCCCACACTCAGGATTCTCCTCTCACAACTGTGTAATTACAAGTTGACTGTGCTATTAGCCATGGTGTCATTCTATAATGGGTAATGTATTATCAAGTTGGCTATTACATTACTGAAAGTTTGGAAGCCCAACTGTACTGTGATCTAGTCACAGAATACCTGTGAATTCCCCGTCTCTCTAAAAGTATGGTCATACTCATTTACATTAAAAAACTACAAGAAAACTCTACATCTATACCAATGTGGACTCTTTCCCGGTGTAGTTTAAGTTTTTATGTAAGAGAGAGAATGCAGTCCCACTGTAAAGACCTTGTTAAGAAATTTTAAAATTTCATGAACAGAAAAAATAAGATATGAGATCTCTGAGCCTTGCCAGAATAAATTTACAACATAAGGAAGGTGAAAAATTGAGGAAGAAGTCTTCCCCCTCTGCCTTCAGTTAAAAGGCTACAGCTATAAACAAGGCCAAGGGAATGATACAACAGGAATATGGTCTTATTTATTTACTGCACAGATCCAGGTGAGACTTAGGAAGAACGTGAGTCTTGTTAGGTAGTTGGAAGAGCCACAGGAAAAGCCTGAATGATTGTAGTTAGGATCCTAAATTGCCTGATGCTCTGCTATGCCTGAGCAACTTAAAGTGGTTCAGCAACAGCTGACAAATAAACCTTGGATATCTTCATTTAAATGGCATTCACAACCTTGAGACAGGTGCTTAAGCTCTCTAAAAAAGGCACATCCAGGAACTGGGGCCAGAGCATGAAACCTCCACAGAGACATGAGGGCAGTGATGTACAGAGAAGCAGGAAATACTCAGAAGACAGTGAACGTTCTTCGGGAGGAGGATGGAAGCATCTCCCAGGACAATTGAGTCCATGTCACTGAACGTTCAAGTGTTGCCGACAGAACAGCAGGGGGACCACTGGGAAAAGCTCACTTTCGAATAGATCAGATACTTAAGAGCAAGGCTTTCTACACTGTTCCCAAACAAATGCTCTAAACGTTGAGATAATTACCTCACAGCAGAGAAATCCCCTCTGCCTTTCTTTGTGCTTGCAGGTATAGTAAGTGCTGGTTTTATCATGTTCTCAGGCAGGGGTGCCCTCCTGCTGGACCCTGGAATTGTCCAGGTGATAGGAATACATTTGAGCAGGGGTTTTCTAAATGTGGCTGTTACTACATTTTGCACAAAGACACCTGAAGGTGCATTTTCCCCAAAACCAAGACAGAAGATGCAAGCTATGGTGTGGTTTCCGTAGCCCCTGCAAATGGTTTGTTTTGGTTAAAGGCTCCCATCAGAAAACCAGGAGTCTTTTTTAAGCACATGCTTAATATTCTGATAAGCTTAAGAAAAGCTTGGGGACCGAACTATTGCCTGTAGTTAGAAAACGGGCAGACCATCGAGTCCAAACACCAGACTGGATTTTGACAAGCAAAATCATGAAACAGCAGTAGGAGAGAGGTAGGGCTTTCAGAGCAGTATTTCGTGGCAGCATTTGAAGGTACCCCGGAATGAGGTATCCCCAGCCCGGCTCTGCGCGGCTCCCGCCGCTCGGCGCGGTAACGCTGACACCTCGTGGCAGCCGGCACCGGGACAAGGCGGCAGCTCGAAACTAAACCGCGCTTCGGGAAAGGTCAGGAGGCGCAGCTCTCGTCTGCACCGGCATTTGGATGGCAAAGCGGCCTCAGAAGTATTTAGCATTCTTCCCGGAGGGCTGCCCTGCAGCCCGGATTAGGAACAGCGGTATCGCCCTCAGAGCTGGCTAGTGAAAGGTGTCTCTGCAAGTTTAAATGGCCCAAGCTCCCAGCCCCTGAAGCTCAGACGCTGGAGTTTCCCGGAGTTCCGCAGCTCGCGCAGTTCCGCTGGCCAGGCCGTGCTGCCCGCTCCCCGCACTGGCGCGGCTGCAGCTCCCCGGGGCCGCGCACTGCGGTACGGCCTTGGTGATCCCTGCTGGTCACAGCAGCTCCTGTGCCAGGGACAGAGCGCTGAGGGACGGGAAACCCCTACTCGGCTGGGTCCTGACCCCGTGGCAGTTTCGGCAGCACCCTCTACAAAGGCTTTACACTCAGCATCTCAGCACATCCAGTGCACGGCTGAGAGCAGCTGCTGCAAACACAGGCCGTGGTTTGGAGAAGGTCGTGCAGGAGCTGGCACAGGAACAAGCTGAGAGAGCCCTGCCAAGGAACACCTTCGTTACACACCCGTGTATAAACACATCACACAGAAGAACACATGCAGGTACTTGATACAGCTTTTGTTCTGATAAATTCAACAAACCTTAGTCCATGCTTGTTCCAGAAATCCAAGTGCTCAACAACCATCCATGAGTCAAAAACAAACAGATTTATAAGTTCAGTAAAACAACATCAGAAGGTATTTTATATCCTCAGGGCAAAATAGAAATAATTCCAAAGGTAAAACACACATCCAAGGCATTTCTGAACAAGCAGTAATAGTACAATCAACAGGGCACTGAAGTTCTCCCAGTTCTATTCTTGCATTGTAACAAACACAAGTTCACTTCTGCATAAATCTAAGCAACAGAGTGCTGAATAATTATCCTGAAAGTTTAGAAGTTTCCTTGCAGCTCCCTCTCATAGATTAATTTGTCCCTTTATATTTCTGTGAGAAAAAAGATTCTCCATTTTCAATATGCATGAAATCGAGGTAGGTGGATTTTTACTGGAGACTCACGTATTCAATTAATACAGCATATTATCAAATCAAAACACCTTAATGCACCAGTACACTTAAGAGATTCTGTGCTCTGAGATGGATACTCAGTTCTTACTGTCTGAATGTGGACCTTTAGGAAAAGGAGAGCAATTCTACCAGCCCAATATTCCTGCCTAAAGAGGTTGTTATTTATTGTTTTATACAGTTCAGTGGTGGACTTCTTACTTTAAATACACCTGTAAATCCAGATATTTAAAATTAAATCCTAGTAATTGTGCAGATGTAAACATTTCAGTGGAATCAGCATTCTGGACTTCCTTAGTGAATACAAAAATTCTAAGTTTAAGATTTAAATGTATAAAACTTCTAACCATTTATTTGACTCTTGCTGAAAGACACCACATTTTAAATATAGAGATAAGATACTACATCGTGAAATCTGAGTCTTGACCACTTGTTATAGGTTGACAAGGATAGTCAAGGATAATCAACTTTACAGTCACTGTATCTTATTACATTTCTTAAGGTAAACATAGTCAAACTTCAGTTTAACTTATTACATTTGTCAAGAGGAAGATTATATGTACTATTGCAGGTGTGAACTTGCCAGTTTCCACGCAGATGAATAAGCCACTTTTGTACCATCCTGAAAATCTATTCACAAGCATCTGGGGACAGCACAGTCAAGATTGCTGGGCAATAAATATGTCCCTGTTCATTTCACTGCAAGTCAGTGAAATACGTTTTTCACAAGGGAGAAATCATTCTCTGTCCCCAAATAGACACGCAGTAAAAAGGCCTTATTTTCTAACATGCAAGGACAGCACACAGAGCAACATGTTTGGTGCTTGTTATTTAGCATTTCAATCAGAACTAGCCTGGGTAGGGCAGACGGGGGTGTCACCCATTTACAGAAATGTGAGACAAAATAGAAAGGTCTCCACTAGAGCAAGTGGCACACCACTGGATCTGTTCAGTGACTAATACACTGAAACACTCACGAGAGCAACAAGTAACTCTAATTCTTGTTCTTTTTGTCTTTTACAGGGCTGGTAATAACTGGTGGTGGGTTCCTATAGTTGCACCTATGCTGGGAGGTGTACTTGGAGCAATGATCTATATTATTTTTATCGAAATTCATCACTCAGATCCTCAGTCAGGAGAAGAAAATGACGCACATGCTAAATATGAATTGACCAATATGGCATAAGAAGTGAAGAATTTTCTCTGTCATTTTGTTGTGCAGTTTTTATGCAAATAGTTGTTTGGACCACTGTATGAAACCTGTATGTCTCAATTAGAAATTCACCTTTCAAAGCAGAAACTCTGTACAGAAGTTCAAAATTGAAGGCTTCCATGAAACATGGGGCTGATCGCAATCAAAATCGGTATCTTGAGTATGGTAAGGCTAAAATGCCCTTTTCACACGACTTTTAGATCAGGTTATCTCCTAGATGCAATTGTAGTGAGATGATGCACTGACCTGTTAATTCAACTCATATGATCTTAATTATGTTGCCTAATTAACTAAAAATAGTTAAGATATTGATACAAGACTGCATGCAGAGCTAGTTAATGGGTTCAGTGCTGGACTAATGTGCAAGAGCACCACTCACTTCTTAAGAATGGCCTGCCTAAAGATTTAAAACTATATCAAAATTGGCTAAATGCCAATTGAAACAGTTTAAAATAACTTTACTAAATTTTATGGAGCCACTATTGATCAGTAAGAAATCAACTCCTCAGTGAGTCGGTTTAGTAACTCACAATACGATCACAAAAGGTAAAAACTGTTTGTTGTAAGATCAGCACCAAAGAGACAAAGGGTAACTTCTGCACAGGGTCTTCACAACATTAATGCTTAGTTATTTTTAGACTATTTACTTGACCTTTATGCTACCCAATATTAAAAGCCTTATGTAGAATACTAATCTGAATCTCTTCCGCTGTGCTTTCGGGATACATTTCATTCCTGTGGAGATGGCCCAGCAAGAGGCTGCTGCTGTGCAGAGGTCAGCACAAAGCCTATGTCTGTATAAGCTTTAAAGAGTCCTGCTGCTGCTGATTTACATAGGTGGATTTCATCTGCATCGTGGGAGCAATTTTTAATGTGGTAGCAGTAATTAAAATTAGAAACTGGTCTCAGAGCTAGTCCTAGGTCTGAATTCCCCAAGGAAGGCCAGATCCACATCAGAGTTCTGATGTGTGGGTTCTCTCTCACAACAAAGAAATGGTTGGAAATATATCCCTTCCTAAATATCCAGCCTTGAAAATGAAATTATTTCTGCTTAATCACTGTGAATTGAATGTATTCCATGAAAGTTTCTTTCCATTATGTATACATCTATTCATAGTTGGTGGTGGTGATCACAAATAAACAGACATCTGATTCAGCAATGCTCCTGAGCTACTTCCATGGCTACATGTCAGAGCACCAGTTCAATTCCCTCATTTCAGGGTGCTCTTCCCCATGGATTCCTGTAACTCTGCTCTCTCAAATCCCACACAACATGCCTGATTTCACTCCTCAAGTGAGGAATCCTTTGTGTTGCCACTAATAGCACTGTGTAGTATCCGCAGAAGATGTTTACAAAATACTGTGGTCAGAACCTGCCTCAGCATTTGGGCTGATCAGGCTTTTGTCACTGCTTGTCTTGATCATACCCCCTGGGATGCCATGCCAAATTCATGGCAGCAAAGGGACAGAAATAGCAAGTGAAGCTAAGCTCTGCTTGCTGCAGGTCCAAGTCAGATATTGCAGTATACTTGGGGAATATAATTCCAACTTCAATTATGTTCTTAAGGAAACTTACATAACTGTAATGAACTCAGGCTGCCCAGAGACATATCAGCCCTTTCAAAATGCTCATTTCATTCAGTGTCTCTCTGCTGTGGTTAAATTCTGCTATATCCATGCACATTTGACTGCATCCTTGTATCACTGGCTGGAGAGTCTCAGGAACAAGAAGGGAGAGCTTATAGAAACAGTTCTCAGTCTGAGCAGAGAAGAATCAAAAGTAAAATGTGAAAACCAGTCCTAATTTTAGACCTTTTGTTGGCAGCAAAGACAAGCTGGACCCTCTGTTCTGCATATTGACAAACTGCACTACATAAAGCAAGATGGGGTGTAAATGCAGTTGCAGAGATCCTTTGTTTTACCCCATCCCTTGCAGTGTCTCTCGCACCTTGGTGATCAATGGGGCAGGAGCACTCCCAGGTGGCTGCCAACCTTCTGTGTCTGGAGAGGGATTACAGAGGTAGAAACAGTCTGAGGGCTGCCCTCAGCTCTGAAAAGCACTCTTCCACTGACACCAACATCTAATATGAAATACCTTTGCAGAAAATAAAAACAAACAGCTAATTAACCAGAAGTAGTCAATTTTTATCTAAAATGGTAGGGGCAGGCTATCACTTGTGTTAGAATTTTGCATAGTCAGTAAGCTCCCCATGCATCACTATATTGCTTCTTCAATCCAGCACGGAAAACATGGGAAAAAAGGAGAATACAGGTCAGGAATGAGAGAGGGCCAGTTTATTTATACAGCCTACTCAGGGACTAGCCCACACTCGCTGTACGCCTCTGCATTGGCCAAGGTACATAAAGTTGTTCATTTTCTCAAAATCCTTTTGATCACAACATGTTCTGTCTATAAACCAAAAAATCTTGTTTCTCCTACTCATGCCATTCCCATGCACAGGATTTCTGTATGAGTGACATTTACTTGTCTGAAGTTATTAACATGCAAATCTTAAGCAGTGACACACTAGTGTGCTAGCATAACAATGTCTTAAATATGCTCTCAAAGTGTTGCCAATTCTGCATTTGCTTAAAGAATTTAAATTTTAATTAATCATTCAATATTTTTTAAATTCTTTGGACACATGGTATTAATACAACAATTCATCCTGGATTCGCAAAAGCCAGAATTTCATTCAGTAACAAGGTGTTACAGACCTGTGTCTGATTGACAATTTAAATGTCAAGGAATGAATTCCTGCTTTTGGGATAAACCTCAGCTGAATCTTTACTACAAAACCATGACCAGTATTTCCATAATGTAATGGGAACAATAACAATCAACTCATTCCACAAACTTATACAGACATTAGCTGTTTTATAAAAAAAAAAAAGTATTTTGACTTTGCATGAACTATGCAATTTCCTAATATCAACTGATATTCAGTGGTCACACTTATGTTAAACTAATAACAATAACAGTTGGCAACAAGTTTTTCTAGCTGAAAGATGTTTTGATTAATGAGTTAATAGTAATCAGTCTTGATTTTAATGTTGAAATAAATTAATTTCAGTACATTGCTCAACTTTCATTTTGAGTTTATTCTTTTTGGGAGCAATGTGTTTGTTCTTTAGAGCTAAACTTCGTACTGGAGTAATTTAGAAAGCTGCAAATGGTACTGAGTTAAAAGTTGGCTACTGCATGTTGTTTTATTGAAGTCAGTGAAATTATTCACAATGGGTGGCAATACAGGCAAGGATAAGTGATCACAGAACCGAGCTCAGAGTATGGCAGACATTGTACTTTCTTGGAGTTTTGTCTGTGAATCTGGATGTTCAAATATTGTGGTTCAAAATAAATACAGTCAATTCCTAATAAATGCATTCCAGTGCTATTTTTATATATATAAAAGAAATCTCCCCTCTGGCACCTAAGGACTTAAGCAATAAAAAGCTGCCCGTTATGACCTGCCATGTTTTACAGCCTTGTGCTGGAAGAACAGAGGGACTAACAAGCCGGATTCCCAGAGCACAGCCCCTGGGGCAGATTCTGCGGCTCAGCAGCAGTGCCAGGGCAGAGCAGTGGGCAGTGCCAGCCCAAGGGACACCCACACAGCCAGGGCCTCCTGCCCTGGCCCTTCTCCCTGCCTGCAGCCTGCCCAGGCACACTCTGCCACAGCTTTCCCACCACTCTAACAACAGCCAGAGCCCAGGTGGGATATTTTGCTGAAGTCCCTCTTCAGAGATTGCTTTTAGGCATACATATATCACATCAGATTTGGTCTGCAGGGCTTACAAAATGCCCTTGGCTAATTTATCCATCTTCTCTCTACAGATTTGTAACAGGGGCATGCTTTGCTTGTTTCATTTAAAAAGCACAGGAAAACTTGTGCTGTGGGACCAAGGGAAAACATAGGTGCTTCAAATTTACTGAGAACCACAAAAGAAAAACAAAACAAAAACAAACAAACAACAAAAGCGCATGAAGTGGCAGCAGGCATTTTATCCTCTATCCATCCTGATGAGCCTTACCCTCCTCTCAGTCTTTGTGACTTTCTGTTCTCATTTCCTCCCTCTGCCAACACTGTGTGCTGTGCTCTGTCTCCATACAGCACAATACATCTCCAGAGATTTAAACAGAGTGCACTGTCCTCAGTTACTTATGAATCTTAGAAAGTTCTCATGAGAGCAAATTCAAGTTTCACCTCACATGCTTGGTTTTTTGGCAGTTGCTTACATTTTTTCCCCCACTGTTCCCACCAAACACCCTTGTGCTGGAAAATACAAAAATTAACTAACTTCCAGGAACAGCTGCTCTTTTTCTGCTTAGTACAATTGTTATTACATAAGAGAATGTGTCTTTAAAAAATGCACAATTTTGAAAGCCTTCTTTTTCAAACCACTATTAAAACTAGTGCAGGATTATCCAGGGAAAAAAAATGCAGCACCCATCAGTTAGTACTTTGGATTTTTGTCTTCTATTTTGCACTTACAACTTGTTAAACAAATATTTTCAATTATTGTTCTGTGAGTGTTACTGCCTTGGCTTGTTTGAACAGTCTAATAGCATAGTCTCAGAGGAGAAAGTAGTAGGTAAATATTTTTATCATGGAGTTTCTTTGTATATTTGAATCAAATATTAGAGAAATCCATATAGTACTAAGCTGAACATGACATATTGATATCATTTCTCTCTTTGCTGACCACAACTTCCTTCTAAAGGTGTCTCTAAGGTTGTGAATATCAATAACCAGCAGCTTATATCATCAATGATTTCTGAGCACCTATCAGACATGCTTGTGCCTTGGGTGCAAATTCTGACATTCTCAGCACCATTAAGAGGACCAGTTTGGGCACATCAATATTATTATTTCCTCAGCATTAGGCACATAATAGTCTAATAGGTGAAGAATACTCCCCACACTCTCAGAAATAACAGTACTTTGATTTGCTGCACAACTCTTCTCAGAAAACCTTGCCTGCCTTCCCTTTATAAACACTGCTGTGAATGAAAAAGCAGTAAAAGTAAACAATATGTTACGACTTGAAAAGTCAGCATCTGAATAGAAGGAAATGAACAATCTCTGCCAGAACTGAACAGATGCAACACTTTCTGTAGCATGACCGAGGATCAGACAACAAACATGAAGCCCAAGCAGCAGCACATGCTTGGCAACAAGCACTGCTAAACTAAAGAGGCAGGTGTTTTGTTAATGCCTTTTAAATAGACTTACAAAATTAATTTATTTTAGAATAAAAGTGCTAAATTGTGCTGCTGGTGTTTTCCATAGTGGAGGAACAAAATCTGATTATTTGAACACCTTTACATTATTAAAACAAGGTGGGGAAAAATCAAGCTGGGGGCACGAGGGGAGGACTGGAAATCTCAGTGGAGAAAAGGGAAAGCACAGAAGTAACTTACTCAACTTCCAGTCCTGTGAACCCTGCTGCAACTGCTTAAAGGAGGCAGCATGGAGTTCTCCATTAAAACCACACAATAAAAAGAAAAACTGTTTCATCTTCATTTCCATCTCGGATGTTCAAGACTTTAGCAACTGATGGCTACACACTGCAGGAGACCTCTGCTACACAACAATTCCTAAGGCAGGAAGCTTGTTTGCCTTCAGTGCAGAGAGACTTTCATCTCATACATGTGTGTTCCCCTGGGGGTAGATGTTTTTCAGGGTACAGAATCAATGTTTCTGAAGATGCTTGCACTGTAGAACAGCTATCAGAAACACAAATAAAAAGAGACTTGAATCCAGCTGCCAGAGTTCCATGGAATCTCAGGGGATAAAGCAAGTGCAAAGGTGCCTCCAGCAAGTCTTGGAGGAGGAAAGCAGAATAGAAAAACTTTGATTCAGAACCACATTATTTTCAGAGTTATGAATGCTTCAAAGTCACAGGCCATTTGCAAATGTAACATATATGCAAATACCTTTAGCACCTCAGAGGCTTCTAATCCAAGAAAGCATATGATGGCTGAACAAAATATGGCTATGAACACACATTTCAATTTCTTCTGACACAAAAAACCCAAATCCTTCCTTAAAATGGAAGCCATCTTAAGCCCCATTTGGTATCACAGGTAGTTCCTTGAAATTCAGCACAGGAAGTCAGCCAGACATTTTAAAACAACTAAAATCTACCTAGAAGATTTACCACGCCTGAAAGTGGACCTCTAGCCTTTTCTTCTTCCAAGTTTTTTACCTGTTTTTCTGATACAACTGGTAGCAGGCCTCTGGATCTCTCTTGAGCTCCTTGGATTAGTCTTTTACATCCACTGAGCATCAGACTCCACACAGAATATTCCATCCACATGAAGACAGAATCAATTTTAAGGCAGATTTCAAAATACATGTGGTTCCATGTAATTTCAAAGCATCTACTGCTAGTAAACTGGACTTCCAACAATTCAAATGGCACTTACACTCTTTTCCCTTGCCTTTGATCAGATATGTTGCTTACAGCAACGTGGCAGAACAATAATTATCTCACTAGGACAGATCTACAGTACACAGGATTTGGATTTCCTGCTAGGGAAATCCTAGAACAAGAGACATAGTTCAGGTATTGGTGGATTTTATTTGTTATACAAGATTGACCCTGAGAAACACTGTATTACAGGATATGATTCATAAATCACTAACAATCAGCTTGCCTTCCACATTTGGGACAGAAAGTCTTCCAGCTTAACAGAGTTCTTCTTTGTACATCTGGCTTCAGGTAATTTCATTAGCAATTAGAAATCCAGAGGCAAACATATTCCTAAATGATATTAAAACAACTTCAGAGTATAGATATCCAAGGAGAACAAGGAGTCAGAAGCTCACTTCACATGTAGAAACTTAACTTCATGCCCTAATAGCAGCTTTATACAGCTTAGAAAAGTGAAAAGTTGTAAAAGAACTATGACCCAAGACTCTCTGATGGTGTTTTAATGTTACCATGACTGAGATAACCATATTCAAAAAATAACCAGCTTATTTTACTTTCAAACTTATTTTTCTTAATAGAATTGTAACATCACAGTATCTGGCTATGAACTTTGCTACTGTCATCATTTTCACCGATGCTCCTGAAGGTGTTCTTCTCTGTTCCAACTCTTCAATATTTATTTTTAAATAAACACAAAGGAGGTCCTTTCCTGTGTGGTCTTATAATAAACACATCTTCCTTCATGGTCATCTCCCTCCTCTGCCCTGGTATACACAGTGACACTCCCCACAGGAATGTGGTGGGTTGGGCTGTGGGAAAGCAAAGTGTTACACACCAGACCTCTAAAAAATTGCAGCCGAGTCAGCTCTGGAGGGCTTCATCCCACCAACCTTCCTCCTGCAGTGACTTTGGGAAGTTTTTCACTGTCAGAACAATCCTTTATTCTGTAGGGCAGCTTTATCAAAAGCAGTGTCTAGCACAAAGGCTCTAGTGCTACCTCAGCTTCACTGTTATGGAGGAAGAGGACCACCAGCCTACCTAGGAGGGCTTCAGTGCTGACTAAAGGTGTCCATCTGTTCTGAGACCCAGATAAAAGCTTAGGATAAAAAAAAAAAAAAAAAAATCTATTGTAACATTTAAGCATGAGGAGATCCTCAGGCATGTAACTTGTCTGCTGAGCATCTCTGGCCAACACCTATTAGACACATACAGAAGAGGTGAACATAAGTTGTCGAGGCTGTTGCCATAAGCATTTACCCATCAAAGAGAAGCTCCTGGTGAAAGGCAGCCCTTTAAAGAACATTTTTTCCAGAGTATCAACACTGCAGCACTATCTAGATTATTTTGTCAGTTATGTATCAATACTTATTATGTAAGTATTAATAATAGCCCCATACTCACGAGTAGAATTTTTAAGCAAAGCCTGTTTTAAGTTTAATTTATATAGGATGTTGTTTATCACCATTATGTATTGTATTATTTTTTCAAGACTGTGACATAGTGCTATAAATGCTAGAGAAACATTATTTTGACAAAAAATATACATTGTAAGTGTGATGAGTATGGCAAGATCACATTAATTCTGAACATTTTGTTTATCTCAGTCTTGAATACATGGACTATGTATTCATCTGGCTGCTTGCTTATTTGAATGTCTTAATTAGGACATTTTGACAATCTTAACAGCTCTTTAAAAAGTAATTTGTAAGAACAAAGTCTACTGTGTTCTCACAGGGGTGTGGCTTCTGTAGTCAGCAGTAGTAACTGTGAAACAGAGTGAGTTTATGCAATGACACAGGAAATGCCACCCACGGGTCACTCAGGTTCCCTGTGCCCAAGGGGTGAGGACAATGCTTAGGATGTAAGGACTGAGTGATGACATTTTTTTGCCAGATGTTTGTTCGATGCTAAGCACAACGATGAGGCCCCATTGTACTGGGATGGTAATGACCACAGCTTTCCTGTGCTACCCCATCATAATCCTTAATCCTGAACTCCTGCGCTAATCCTCAATCCTGAACTCAGCCCTCTGTTGTGGGGGACATATATTAACCTGCACCATTTGTGCAGTCCCTGATCTCGCTGAGAATGCTAATAAAATAGATTTTATAACTAATGCTGAGCATGAAGGCTGGTTTTGGTGACTGGATGGATTTCCAGTAAACTGAGATCACCGTGCTCCAGGCACACAGTTTCAGTTCCTTGTTACTTGGAGAAGCACATAGCATAAGCATACTAAAAGAAGAAAATTATTCTTTGCATTTTACACTGAAAACACAAAATTCAGCTATATCTAGAGATATAAGACCCTTGCACTAACTGAGCCAATAGTCACAATATTTGAAAACTGTGGTTTACTTGGAAAAGCCATCTGAGCAGGACTCCAGTGTTCATACCCCATTACCAGGCTCAAAGTGCCCTAATTACATTGTTTGTGTATGCCTGAAAAACTCCATGCTGCTTTTGGACAGGATGACTCGTATCTCTAGGGAGCATCATGAAAAGGTCATGTGTATCTCACAGGACCGTCAAAAATCCCTAAACTTTTAACAAACACATTAATTCATGTTGAATAGCTCACATTCCAGCTATAGTTCTATTTTTAGGTTATCTGTTGTGCCTAAATAAAGAAGTGCCATCAGTTTTGAAGTATTTTTAAAGATACAAAGGTGGCTGTTCTCTTCTTGCTTCCTCTATACCACCAGCTGCCAGCTAATGGAGCTGCAGGGAAGGAGCCAGAACGTGGTGAAGTGACCCATACTGGACTATGAGCTAAATGCTCCACAGTGAGCAGGGAGCTCCTAGTTGAACTGATTGGTTGTTTTGTCCTCCTGGGAACCTTAATAAAATCCTGACAGCAAAGCAAATGCTCATTACTGAAAGAGCACATCAGAATATCCCAGGTCAGCAATGACCTGATCTAATGGCTTACTCCTTAGTTGATATCTGAGATTTTCCTAAGGGAGAACCACTGCAGTGCTGAAGGGCCAAAAAAAATTAGAGAGGCAAGGTCTGCTCATGAAAAACACAACAGCCCCTTAAAATGATTTACATATCCAGAACATTGCAAAAGTACTCTACAAAGTAGTGGAGACAGCCACCAGGCAGAGCTGTGATAAGGATTTCTAATGGGCACAGACAAATTGCAATGACATTTTGAATTTGGTCACCAAGTTAAGGAAACCTACACACAACTGTTTTCCTCAAGATTTGTTCTGGGAAAAAAAGCACTTTCCTGAGTGATGTTTTTCTGCATACTCACATTCAGAACAGACTAAATACAAAGCAGCAAGTACATAGCAGGCTGCTGGCATGAATGAAGTATATGGAAGCATGACTGTTTAAATGCTAGCTAGGCCAAAATTATGGGCTCTACTAACGATGACTTAAAACTGGGTCCTCATTCAGAATTATATTCCTTTTATTCACTAGAAAGCTCCACAATAAGCCAAGACATTGTCCTGTTCAATTCCTCAAAAAGAGAATACTAGAACTATAATGAGGTCAAATTTTCCTCTCCTGAGCATCTGATAAAAGACATAAAGCACACCGTGTGATATTTTACACTTCTCCCCTGTTAATTCCCTCACCACCAGCCTTGCAAACTCTGTATATTTTCAGTATTGAAGTTGTTGCCTTAAAACAGTAGAGGAAACATGAACACTACATCACGGAGGACAAAGTGTTTAAAATATGTCAATGTATTGACATTTTCTGTTTTCTAGGCAGTTTATACATAGGTGTTAGAATAATCAAATTTAGGAGCCCAGGAATTGCAAAGCAATTCAATACAAAAAGTCACTGAATTGAACAATAACACACAGAAAATATCTTCCAGAGACCAGTGAGAGTAAAAATCATCTAAACCAGGCAATAAAACGAGATCCCTTGAAACATGTGTTCTATATCCTTGTTATTTTAGGAGCACTATGAAAATGAAATATTATCAAAAGTCTTTATTATACTATGAGAAAAGGTAGCTAATTGTGCAGACTTATACCAAAAGCTATATGTGAATGTACATATGTCTCTCTAATGTCTTAGCACACTGCCCAATACGCTAAAAGAGGTGTTTGATCTTATCAGAACACAAGTTTCTTGTCACTCTAATTCCTTTTTTATCAGCTCATGATTTTTAGCTGGAACAATGTTTCCACAGTCCCCTTTACCAATAGAGAATCATATATACACTTAAGCATATGCTTACAAAAAACAGGATCGCAAATTCATGGCTTAATTACTTGATAGAAAATTATGTTTAGACAAAAGATATAATGAGAAACTAATGAGTTTCCAGGACAGCTGAAAGTAATGGTGCAATGCAACCTGCACCTTCGTAATCCAGAAGTTTGCTTTGGTTTGCCTTATGTCCAGAGAAAGACTTAAAACTCAAATCAAATCACAGTCATTCTCACAAATTTGCCTTAGCTGTTATAACAGGAATTAAAATCAAACATTCGTGGTCTGAAGTACATATAAGAGTATGAAAACATACACCAAAATTCTCTGAATTCTGCAAATTATCAAAAAATCACATATCCATGGTTTGAAATTCACATAAGAAAATAAAAACAGTGCTCTAGAACCTGAGTCATACCAAATTGACTGAGTATATCCCCAAATTCTAGACATGCATTAGAGTGTTTAGGTCCCTAAAATCTGCCCAAGCATTTGGAGCTGAGTGTAGGGTGATGGTTTTGAACTGCAGTCACAATTTATTGGCTAGGCCCATATTTGCTATAGAAATGGGTTAAGGGGAACAATTTAGGACTTGAATAAAGCCCAGTGATTTCAGCAAGTTTTGAATTGGGTTCTCCATGGGCACAGATAAAACATCTACCTACTTTCTCTATCTCAATCCTTCCTAGGATATAACTGCATTTTCTGGGGGATTTGCACATATCAAGGATAAATAATCACTCCTTTCATACTAGACTGTTTTGATCTAGACTTACATGAATCACTTCCATACTTCAGTAGCTGTGTGCTTATAATCATGGCAATTAAAATTATGGAGTCAATATTTAATCTGTTTTTCTCATGGTAACAGCCAACACTGTCAGCAGTAAAAAATGCATCAGAACAGTGTAGTTCAGTCAAACTCTTTGGAAATGTGCAATACTTTGAGTAGTTGCCAGCACTTCCGTTGACAACCCAGATTTAGAAAACTATAAACAGAGAGGGCAACATTTTTAACAGCTAACCTTCAGCAGATAGCCCCCACTTGAAAGTAATCTGTACCTTTTATAAACATTAGCCTGTAAAGACATGATGACATGTTTTAGTCTCAGTGAAACATTGCAGAAAATCTTGACACAGTTTACTTAACCCCTCTTATGTATGTAAACCATATTTGACCTCCTCCAAGACACTTTCAAATATCACATTCCCTCTCATTGGAGAAAATACCCAACCAACATGTACTTTCAGGATTATGAATTGATTATAATTTTCAGGTCTTTTTGAGTTCAAATCCAATAGATTGAATCAATTCAGTTTTGAAATATAAGTGATACAAATTTATATCTCATTTCCTTGTTTGATTTCCAAAGACTAGCCTACAGTTTACTCATGAATTCTTCAAAAGTCAAGGCCAGAAATCAAATACTGTTCTACACAAAATGAAAAGTTTAACCCAAGCTGTGGCTACAAATGAAGTAACATGGACACTTTTTAAAAGGCCTACCACTATCCAAGAGCAAGGCCAAGAAGAAAATAAAGGTGTCTTTTCAATGTTTAAGTGCCCGTGTTGCAGAAGGCAAGCCACAAAAAGGAGTCAGGTGCCTGGTAAAATCCACAGGACCTAGAGGGATCCCTAAAATTATGACTGCTTCTGAAGAAAAACTTCAACATCTACCATCTATTTTGAAAGAGCTGTGAGGCCATACAAACCGAGGACACACAAAGCAGATACCCCCACCAGACCTAGCAGATGTTTGGTGAAATCAGGAAACCGCCTCTCTGCTTTTTCAGCCTGACCAGCCACACTTGCTTTTTAGCAAAGGCAAAGGAAACAAGACACAGCTATGGCCAAAAGGGAGGGAAAAAAACTTGGAGAAAAATTCCTAAAACTGGAAGTGCTAAAGCCTTTGGCTGAATGAACATACCTGTATCCTCAGGCAGCTGAGCAAGATTTGCTGTCTAAAAAGAGCTGCAGTTCTCCAGAGACAATGCCACACTCCTTGCCTGCCTGACTGAAGATACTCACTTGGGTCTCAGTAATTACACAGACTAATTAACAGGCCTCAGCTGGGGCTCATGAGCCTCACCTGTTCCTGCAGTCAGCTGGCCAAGGAACACCTGCTGGCACCCTGCCACACCAGCTCTTGCCCCAGCTGGGGGCTGGCTGTCCTGAGGTAACTGTTCCCAGCACAAAGTACAACCCTGTTACTTGTTGCTACTATTTATAATTCTTGATTAAGCAACGGAAGGTTGAATAATTTCTGACTCCAGCATGTGGAAGGTGTCAGGTTTTGAAATCCTTGCAGGGATTTCAAAACCAGTATCACAGACTAAAAGCCCTTCTGTGCAAATAGATCTCAGTGCCATGAAATCTTATTTTTCTGCAGATTAACATCTGCAAACTGCCACAGGAGTCTTGCAGCCAAACTTCCTCCCTTGCTGTCATCACCATGGCCTATGAAAGGGAAATGTAATGATGCTTTAAAACCAACTTTTTGGTTGTCTCAGAGAATCTTGAGATTTTTAAGCAATTCTGCTAGTTGAGTGTCATGTTACACATAGGAGAGCTTAGTCAAAACACAGACTCTATTGAAATGGATTTCTCCCTGAAGGAGGTATCCTCCTATTTAGTTACCCCAGAGGTACTCAGTGCCTTTGGCTCCCAAATCTCTCAGTGTTGCATGGTGGCTGGGGAGCTCTGGGTGAAAGGGAAAGCAGACACAGGGGTACACTGAGCCAGGGAAACTCATGCTGGGAAGAGCACCAGCAAGGGCAGGGCCTGGCAGAGATGGGGTAGGGAGCCCAATCTGCTGGGTCATGCTATCCCGCAGGAACAAAGGGAAAAACATTTCAGCCAACAGGAATTTGGAGAGCAAAGGTAGGGATGAATTTTCTTAGAAACAGACACAAATATTCAGGTCTTGGCAGGTTAAGACTGATCTTGACTGCTTTGGAGATTCATCTTCCCCTCCAGATGTATCTATATGTGACTACTCTTTTGGCACCCTCCAAAGTCATTTCAAATCAGACTAGTCATGTACTTTTGCATGCAGACCAGGGTATTATAAACTGAAAAAGGGGAGTATATTTTAAGAGATTCATGTGATTCACTAAGAACCAGTAACTTCTCATGGAAAACTCTCACTGAAGTCTGCTGAGAGCCCATATTTTTTCCTTCTTCCCTGTTCTTTATTTATTAAGGAGATTTGGGTGACAGCAAAGATATTTTTTTCTTGAAGTTCAATTTCTTCCCCTTCATCTAAAACCACAAGCTGCTGACTGTGAAATTGCAACACCTCATGATGAAAGAGAAAACATTTGCAATAAGACAATAAAAAGGAATACTGTTTAAGGCCAGAAGGAACTATCAAGTTTTCAAAACAAACAAGATATGGTGCTTGAAGGTATAAATGTATCTTCTGAAGATTTATAAGGATAACTGGATCTTTAAACAATGCTGGTACTTTCTGGCACTTTTCCTGCAGCTTTCTGCAAAACCCTTAACACTGGAACAACTCTCTTGATTTCTCCTAGTGCTTTCTGGTAATTACACCAGGCCATTTTATCCATATTCCTGATGCTTTCTCCAAATTCGCCTTCTGCTTTCTAATAATTCATTCACTGCTTCCTAGGAATTTTCCCACTACTTTCTAGGGCTTCCCTTAAATCTTAGAAACCCTGATACTTTCTAGGAATGTCCTGTCTGTTTTCTGGGAATTTTTCCTACACAATTTTCAGAGTATGTTCTAGGAATTCACATGCTGTTTTCTGGGCATGTTCCTGATGCTTTCTGGTACTTCTCTCAGAGTTTTTAATTATGTTTTTGCATCTTTCTAGAAACTCCCTAAGTCTTTTCTGAGAATGTGCTGTCAGCAGTAAGAGAAGGCAGTGAAGGAAGCTGTGAGCAACCACAGTGCAGACAGCACTGGGCCCCATGGCAGCTTCTTGGAGCCAGCAGAGCAGAGCTGGGACACCAGCACATTTTGGGGATTAGAAAACACTCTCGATGAATAATTTCTGCATTCAGTGTTTTGTAAAATAACCTTATTAGAAACTCTGTATTCTCTATAAAATGACAAATTGCTTTAAATTTTTAACACGAGAAATTCTCAAATGTTAATTTCAGAGTTTTCAGTTTATAATCCATTACAGAATTGGGATGTGGGCAAACCGTTTCTTTTCTCCACTGAAAATGCATGAGAATTTACTTTGATACAAACTTATTTCATTATAAATTCAATTTAAAGGTTTGGCTTCTTGAGCTGGACTTTCTTCTGTGTGCTACATTACTTATCTACCGGTACTAAAATATTTAGACCATGCACTATAACTTATTTTCATGATTCCTGTCCATGTGGTAGAGAACAATTGTAAGAGGTTCTGCTACAGGATTCTTATACATGCTGAAGTTTAAAGTTGATTAATAGAAATATTTGATAGGAGTTTTTTTACTACTGATGTGTTACTCAGTTCCTTTGCTATTTATAGACAGCTGGCCAGCCAATGTTTTTCAAAATATGTTTGAATGCACTTGGATCCACATGGAGTCCAAGTTGATATCTTGTATGGGAGTGAAGAATGATTTTTAAGTGTTGTCTTGACATTTGAGGTGTATCCCTATTGCATAATGAAATACGAGGCATATATTACACAAAAGCACATCTTTAAGAGCATCTATTTCTTTAAATTTCATTATTTAGTATTTCATATTTAAAAGGTGGGCACCAGTAAGTATTTAGCACATACACAGACAAGAGAACAAACCTTCCTACACATAATTTGCCAGCTGCTACACAAGCTGTTGAAATACTTGCGCATATAATTTTCACTGCTCTGTGTTGGATGCTAAAGGTTGGACATTCCCCACTACAAAATTACTACTAGAGACAGAATTCTACAGCAGAGGACAGAATTATTCACTGCCCATCAGTATGAAATACACTGCAAATGCTCTTGCAACTCAAATGGTGAAGCAGAAGCCAGTACTCCATAAAATTCCTGTGCCCCTGATCCTGGTTAGTTGAGATGTGTTATGAACTAAAGCCATCTTCAAAAGAAACTTGTCAGCTTCTTTAGACCTCAGACTCTATGAATTATCTAACTTACATCTGATGTCCCCCAAATTCTGTTTAGATGTGAAGTATAAATGTTCTAGTGAAGTTTTACATTGTGAAAGACCTGTTATTTCTTTCAACCCCTATTATAATATGAATTTGGACTTTCTCTTTCATGTCTTAAGAACATAAACCAAAAATGTAATATATGTAGTGATAGTTTAAAAATACCTATTCTGGTAACTTTGATGCTATATTCTGGATGCAGCTGTTCATACAGGGTATAGGAAGGTGTTTAAAATTGTTTCTGTATATCTGGCTTAGGAGTCATTCTCACTGAGTTTTCCTACAGGTGCTCTAGGAGAGATAAAATTGCTTCAATTCAGCTTCTGCCTGTGGCAAACCATGGTATGGCTTAGTCTTATTATCAGGAGGCTCTTGATGTATTTGCAAAGGCAGATAAGAAAATTATCTTTAGTAAATAAAATCTCAAATTTTTAATAAAACCTTATTTCCACCCCTTTGCAGACCATTTGTATTAGTCTACAGCAGACTGTAACCCATAGCACCAACCAGCCAAGGTGCCAAATAGTTAGGCAAAATGTCTTCAAGAAACGGAGACAGTTTTGAAAATGATAATTTTATTAGTATTCTCCTAAGATTATAGCTCTGCATCTAGGTCAGCAACCTACCAAAAATCAGCGAAAGTCTGCAAAAGCTTATAGACCTGATGCTGTTTTCAATTGCAATGTGATAAATCAGGAGTAAGCCCAATGAAAGCATTAAGGTTGCACTAAGGCAAAACTCACATAAATGAATGGAAAATCAAGGCAGCATTTCTACTGAATTGTGCATTTTCTCTTCAGAATGCATACTGAGAACACTTTTAAGTTTCCAACATGTACATGGGAAATAGCTGCAATACCTAATTTGTAATCTCTGATTTCATATTCGCATGATGAATCTACATTGTCACAACAGAATAAAGGTCCACAAACACATGTGAGTGTTTTTTGCTGTCTACAGAATTCAGAAAAATGAAAAGTAGATGAAACAGCATTTTTGGTGTATAAATTTGCTTGCCAGGATTTAGGACAAAACATTTCCTTGCCAAACTCTCCTCCTTTCCCGAGTCATAAACAAACATCATAAAATAGTCTTACATATCTGCCAATCAGATTTTCTTTTTTAAATCTAATTCAGTTTTTGTGCTATACACAAAACCATTCTGTTTACCATGTGTCTTATCCTCACTGAATTTGATTACACAACAAGCTTCTAATTTAAAGACCATTGAAATCCATAAAACATTCATATTCATTCAATGGAAATTTTCTTTTCCATTTCAATTAGAAAGACAGAAAGAGCAAGAAAATCTCATATAGTGTGGCCTTCTGTAGATTATCAGTGCAGCCAGTGGCAGACCTGTGAAAATCTGGGTGCTCCTTACTTGTCCCTGGGAGAGATGGAGCTGGCCATCTATTGTAAACCAGTACTGCCAGGATTTGAACAGTCAAAGGCATTTTTGTTTGCTTTCCCTATTTGTTCTGTAATGCACATAGTGGCTGGAAGATGGAGGGATTGCTGTAGGCTTTGGGAAATAACATGAGCTACAGTGGAATATGTGGTTGCTGCCTTCACTTCAATAAAACTACAGACCTAAACTGAGCCTTCAGCTGCCCCTTTTGAAATAAAAACTTTTTCCACACAGTTCCAATCAGCTGAATGGTGATGCAAATAATTTTGTAGGAGAAGCTAGTTTAAAGGAATGACTACACTCTCTGTCTTCCCTTTTTTCTTTTACAGAATTAATTATTTAAAATACTGCTAACAAATACATTCTTTTTTCCCTGAATTTTAAGACAAATGTGTAACCATTTTACTTCCATTAATGGAGTTCTAATAGCCAGTTGGATATCACAGTCCATTATTAATTATTGAAAAAAAAAAGTATCTTATGCAGAAACTTATGCAGAACCTGGAGCATCAGGAACTGATTTAAAAACTAGACACACCAGAATATTTATTTTTTTCGAATTTTGCAGGGCAGAGCTATAGCTCCAAACCTCATGGAGACATTCTTCAGAGGCAGTCTTCAAGAGACAACACTGCTCACCAGAATGGGAAATAATGCTCTGTATTTCATAGAATCACAAAATGGTTTGGGTTGCAAGGGGTTTCAAAGATGTCCTAGTTCCAGCCCCCCAAGGGGCATTTTCCACTAGACCAGGTTGCTCAGAGCTCCATCCAGCCTGGTTTTGAACACTTCCAGGGATGGAGAATCCTCAGCTTCTCTGGAAAACCTGTTCCAGTGCCTCACATGCTGAAAAGATGAGGTAAAAAGTGTTCAAAGCGGACTTTGTAACAAGGGGTTGAGAAAAGACCTTAGCTGGCACTGTGGCTTTGGCTGACTCCACTTTGCAGAGCAGGCTTTTATCTGGGCTTCACAAAAAACAGCACGAGTGAAAAATTACCTCCCTGAAATTCAGCTCAGTGTCTGCTGGTTATAAAGCCCTGGAAAGTCAAAGAGGGTAGATGATTTCAATTTTAAATAATCTAAAATTAACTTCTTCACAATAGCAATTACACCATTGTGATCAGTAATGGGATGATTTATGTTTGTATTTGCTCCACAAGAAATATTCCGCAATTTAAAAATTCTCATTTCTTTCTTTTTCGGAATGGGAAACAAAAGATGGGTTTTCACACATAAGGCTGCTCTTTAAAGTTATGATAATTTGCTGTATGTGCTGTCCCTGTCTCCCAGCAGCTGCTAAAAAGCAGGCTGTGAGCAGCACTGCAGCTCAGGAGGGGCAGGTAAGCAGCAGCTGCCCCATCGTGGTTCCTCCACAGTGCCCAAAGAAGTGTGACTGTAGCAGCTGCAATCCAGGCTTTCTCTCAGCTGCTTTGGATACCAACAGCAGCAGTGTCACAGCCCACCTCAGCCTCCTGGAAGCCAGGTGCCTCCCCTGGCAGCAGCCCCTGTGACAGGCTGTGTGTGTGCAGGGTGCCCCCAGAGGTGCGTATTACCTTGGCCAGGGTGCGGTGCGAGTCTGGGAGGAGCCCCCACACTCATCTCTCCCACTGGCTCTGCTGTCATGTAAGTCAGCTGATGCCACCAAAACTTCAGGGAACAACTCAAATGTTGACTCTCAGCATCAATTAACATCATTTAAAATGTGTGGACTTTATCTGCACATCTAAAATATAATTTCTGATAGTGGGTCTATGAAGATGTGACAATCTAAATAATACAGGGAGCAATTTCCACTTTCTGAAGAGTAACTGCAGCTGGGACGGATGGTATCCTGATCCTTTCCCTACAAACAGCTTTTCCCTTCAAAAACTCCTGGATGATACTTATCCTTCTGTGAAGCATATTCCAGTTTACCACTTGGTCAGTGGATGGAGAAGTATTTTTTTCCTGTCTTACTCATCCTGAGGAATAGAAGAAAAAACCCACCAAACAACAAAACCCAGGAACACATTCTCCTGATTACAGCAACTTTCCAACATATGCATTAATGATACAGACAGTGGACATTATTCTATTGACCCCTGATTAGTGTCTCATGCAAAATACAGGCTACTTAGGAGTTTTAGTCTTACAGAAGACAGCAGAAATGAACAGGCATTTTAAAAGGTTGGATTTAGAAGTTCTATATGGCAAAAAAAAAAAAAATCTTCTTTCCTAATGAATGAAATGTAATTAAGAAAAAAAACCCCAAAAACAACAAACAACAACAAAAAGTTAGTGAAGGAACCATCTCCCTCAGAGAAAGCTTTATAAACAGAGTAGTTTTTGGAAAAGAAGGTTTGGAAACATAAAAAAGGAATCTGTCTACTGTATTGAAGAGAACAATGTTTTGCCTACATTTTTGGTAAATAAAATGGATTTAACCAATTAACTATATGGCTCCAGAATCAATCTTGTTTTGTCATGGAAACAGCTTGTAAAACCCTGAACATATGGAGAGTGCAGGCTGACGTCTGAAAGTTTCAATAAAATACTCAGTACTGTTACATCTGAGAACTGCATATTTGCCAAATGACAGAATGCAAGAAATTGCTGCTCCCTCTTGTTTAAGATGGATTGTGCAGCCTGGATTGTGAGATGTCCTCACTTGCCCTGTCAGGCGATTTTCTAGCATCCTTTGAGTCCTTAACACAATAGTCACTGGGTTTCTGCTTTATAGCAATATTTAAAAGACTTAAGGTAAACTAGAAAGTTATTTATTTTTTTCCAGCCCTAGATTATTCTCTGTCCACCACCACAGCATATTCTGTAGGCAGTCTTTACAAACTGATCCCCTTGCTCTGCTGCCCTGGTTTAGGGTGTTCATTGCACTGCTTAAAAGCGAATGAGTCGCTTTGCACCCCAACACATCAAACCATGAGCCAGAGCCAAGAATTAAAATCCTGACCCAGACTTCTTGAAGAACAGGGGTTGGGGCATTTGCTTAGATTCAGCATGAAGCCTTTATTTCCTTTTATAATCTGACAAGGGATGAGTATCAGATGGAGAGAAAGAGAAGGAGCTGGGAAAGGATAGGGACATGGAAAACCAACATCTTTCTTGGACTCACACTTGCAAACAGAAGTCCACACAATTTGGATTCTCATTTCTGTGAAGTGGGTGTTTTTCTGATTCCTACATTCTTACTTCTAAAATGCCATGGATTCTCAGTTGCATAAACCACTTCAAACTGAGCCAAAGTCTGAATTTAATTACTGATCAATTCTGTACAAACACAAGCTCATCAGTACTATCAGGGAATCAGCTCTCTGTCTATATACAGGCACAACTCTATTTTCTGTCCCTAAAACCTACTGACTAACATTGAAACTCATTGCGAGAATAATACTTTTTAAAAATAAGATATGTACCATGTAAACCACCAGACACTTTTATGTAATCCTTAGTATGCAAGATTGTTCAATAATATTTTGCTTTCTAGGGAAAAAAAAAGAGCACATTTTCTTATAGAAACTGTCTTCAAGACAAACATAGTTATGCTATACATGAACAGCAAATTTACTAAGTAATAGTCGTATTTTTAGTTATTTACCAGCCCCAGTGTATCCATCCTGCTCTTGGCAGCATACAAACATCAGTGCTTCTGGCAAATATGACTTAATAGTAGTAAGTTGCCATTGCTAAAGAGACTCTGAGCTGATGAATGTAGATAGAATTAAATAAAACCTAATAAAGATCCTATATATTCAAACTAAGGAATACAGACATTACAGATATTGCTGAAATTTGTACTAATTCAGCACTTCATGTCACCAAATTCTACTCTCCTTGTATTCCCTGAGGCTGGAACTGCATTAAAAAACTTTGATTTTCAAGAAAATACAAATCACAAAATAAAAAGAGAGGGGAAACTTTGACACACACAGAAAATGCCAAGAGCAGCAAAATTTGTGCTAACGTTTTAAAAACAAAACCATAAAAAAATGATTCTTAATAAACCCAGAAGAAAATGTTTTTTTGGCAGACTACAGAGATGGGAAGCATTCCCATTTGTGGCAGCACGCCGCTGCTCTGTGCAGTGACGAGAGAAGCAGCGCAGTGGTTGCAGGTGAATGCCGGAACAGCCGATCGCTGGTGTGCCCCGGAGTGCCCAGATGTGCTGGCTGCTGTGCACAGCTGGAGCACAGCTGGGCTGTGACCTCTGCGCACGGTCCCTCTGTGCAGCCACTCCTCCGCCGCCGTCCCGCACGGCGCGGGCGGGGAGCCAGGGCGGGATGTCCCGCGGTGCGGAGCTGGAAAGGCCCCAGCCGGCCCTCCGAACTCCCCTCGAATGCACCACTTCCGAGGGAGGAAGACTGGGTTTAACTCTTTGAACAACACGTGTCTTCCCTTTCAGGGACGCGCTGTTCTGACAGACAGGTGTCAGCGAACAGCAGACATTTCCAAAGCCCTGTTCAGGGGTTTTTTCCCTTCCAAATTCTACGGCCCCGGCCCGGCCCCGCCCTGCGCACAGGTTCGGCCATGTCGCTCCGCAGGCACAAGGTGGCACCTCACGAAGAATTTTTTTGGCTGGTCCGTGTGTTTTATTGCTTTTATCAAACAACTTCTTCATTTCGTTTTCATTTCAAACCGTTTTAAATAAAAAATGGTGAGGCTGGAGAATATTTTACCTAATTTAATGATTATTCCATATTCAAAAATCTGAAGTCTTAAGAAATTATGATTAAAACACCCCATTTCTTCAGAATGTGTAAATTAATCAAAATTTGTCTATCACGTTTGTAATTTGGGATCAGAATTTTAGTCCTCCCAATTCACATTTTTGCTTGTTTTGTAGGTCTGCTGCAATTTACAGACTCAGAGAACTGGGAAATTCTTATCTCCCCGTGTGCAGGGGCAGCATGGAAGGAAAACACAAAGCCTGAGCTCTCTGTTCCCAGATTTTGGCTCTGTTCATACGATGAGTCAGAAATGAGGCACCAGAGACTGAAAAGCAGAGAAACGAATGCACTGAGAGAAAAAGGCAGTGTCACTTGCACAGCAGACAGTGTCATTTTGGCCTGCTGAAGTAACAGCGATGTTGCGATGGACGGCATTTATGATTTAAAAGCTCAGTGTGTTTTATCCTCAGGGTGATAATTTTGAGCTTTCTGATGCTTGTGGCTTTGAACTTGGAGTAAAAGTTCACCCTTGCAGAGGGTGACCCAGTTTGAAAAGCGTTCCACTCTACAGCCAGACAGAAAGCTCTGCACAGTTTTGGTACCAATACTAAAGAAAGCTGAAATCAAACTAGAAATAATAGTCAAGGGAAAGCTGAGTCCGTCTTCCCAGAGGAGGCTCTAACACCTTCTTTGCTTATCCTGATAGTACAAAAAGTATTCTTTTTTTCTTTAAACACAAAAAACCTGAGCAGAGAAGCTGAAAAAAACACCCCCATCTCAAAGCAGGGGACAGTCCAGAAACCAGAAGAAGGCTTCTGCGTGGCAAGCCAGAGAAGTTCCTCTCGGGAGAGTGCAAGATGCAGGAATCTTTATTCGTTGTCAAGCAGACCTTGATAGTTACAGCTAGGAGAGGGATAACAAGACAGAAATGCCTGCAATGATCCTGGGGCAGCATCTGTTCCATATTTTCACCTGAAGACTGCTCCACCACCACTATGAGGAAGGGCTGGCTTGGGGATTTACTGCTAAGCCCTGGGGCTGGCAGACGACAGGAAAATAAAACATGAGGAGAAGCTCTGAGGGCTGTAGAATATCCAAAAGACATGCAGAATGAAGAGACCCTATGTCGCTTCAATGGTTTATTCCAAAATATTGTGCACTTCAAAGTGCTGACTACGCTAACTCTTCTACGATGTTAGTTCCACTCTAGCAGCTGTAAACTCCTTTCTAAAAAGTTTGTTGTCCTATTTGCCTCTGTTCAGCTGATTATTCTAGTTTCTAGTAATTAAGATTGCAATTCATGATTCTCAGCCTTATTCAATTAATGTTTACAGTTTTCCATGCTACAAAAATAATACTTGTCATTATTTTAATTAAATTATTCATAATGGCATTGGTTCCACTTCAGATGTATGTATAATGAAAACAGGACTAAGGAGGCATATAATTCATCATCAATTTTGATGTATTTTATATGTTAATTGAAGATACATGGAACTGTTCACATTAGATGCAAATATTTTCAAATTATGTTCCTGCTTTTTCAAAAAAAACACAAAAAAAACCCCCACAACACTTCTTCAAGCTAAAACAAGGAAATTTTTTTTTATTCATCTGTATACCTCATTTCAGGCAATTTTTTCCCAGCCCTGACATGGTTCTGAGAGTCTCCTTGCTCTGATGCCTTGGTGTGCTGCGAAACACACTGAGAATAATGAGGAGGCTTTTTTCTGCAGTGCTGCCACACATATGTTGTCAGCACTATGGCACAAAACATGATTAAGTCTCATATTCTGTCTTGTTATGCTGCTATCCAGAGCACATCCCAACATATGTAAACTTTATTTTTTTTAATATTATTCCTTGCAGCCAGAAGATTGACTGTTTTAACAGCACAATAGTAAAACAATGGGCCAAATTCAGCCATTCCACTGAGACCAGTAAGGCTTATCCAATTTAGAAGGATGTAACTGAGCCATTTCTGACTCACACCAGGGAAATCAAGGCAAATTTGATCCATGTTCAAATGGTAAAATGTATTGGGACATTTTTTTTCCTTCAAGTTCATCATCTCACTGGTGGAAAACAAGTCAGTGCCAGCCCATGCTGGGGAGCATGAAGCTCCACCTCACAACAGGGTTTGCTTTGGGGGACAGGAGAAGGGACCATGACTGGGCTGCAGCTAAAGGTGAGTTTGTGACCTGCCTTGTTGATTTGTTGTAGAACTGGGAGAAAACATAAGAAAAGCTTCCCACCTGCATTGTCAGAATGTGATGCAGTGATTTGCTGTTCTGTTAAATGTGGTGGGTGGACTGCCTTAGAAATACACTGAAATATGATCCAAATTTGAAAGAGCATGAAAAGTTTCACCTTGAAAAGCTGGATTTAAAGTTTCTCCCTTTCCTTTCTGGGCACACAAAAATGCCTCTGTTATGAATAAAAGTAGTAATCTTTCGTTGCTCCTTTTTCATTCTCGAAGTCCACTTCCCACTCTGATGCCTAGTTTAGGTCCAAACAGTTGCAATGAAACTTCCAGGCACAACCCAAAGGAATAGTCCAACCGGATAATGGAGAACAGATTGCTGAGTGTTAAACAGAGCTTTGTTGTGGACTTAGTCAAAAGCTTTGTGGTCAGGGGTCCTAAAGCAAAAAAGTGTCCAGATACAAAGGAGACAGGCTTTAGCACAGTGTGGCACAGGGGACCCATCAAAATTAATACATGGTAGTTGAGTTCTTACATTAGAATTGATCATTTTCACTGACAGTGGCTAGTGGGAAGGAGGAGGGAAAAAAGTGTCCACCTCTAGAGAGTAAAAGTACATCCACATTTACACGCATCACCTAAGAAACTATAATGTAAAACGAAAGCAACCCACAAATATCTACACATTCTAGCCAACACCAAAATGCATGGCAGACTCTTGATCTTTTTACCACCAGATTATTTCCACTAATGAAGGAAATGTACCTTCTACAACAATTCACTGCATAGTTTAGCTGCAAAATCTCCAGTGTCTCTCCACAGAGATTCCCCTAGCAGGGAAGTTATCCTGCTACCTGCACTCTTCATGTGCTTCTGTGTCCAGTCATCCATTAACAATTGCTAATCCACTTTCCTATTTCTTGATAATCACTGTGATTCTAGATAACCAGGATTGCTAGAAGAACCTGTGGTAACCTGTATATAATTTAGCATGGAGGGAGCAATAAGGAATACCTAAGAGTGCTAGTGGGAAAACGGCCTGGGCCAACAATGGGGAGCACTGGTCATAATGTGAAATTTGCAGAAAATTAAGGGAGAACAATTAGAAGAGCTGTAAAATCTCTGTTCACACAGCCATATATTTTGGATGCTTTCTTTTCTGATACAGTTGGCATGTACAGATCATGGCTATTTGCAAATCACATTTTTCCAGTTGGAATCCTCTTTGGAAAGAGTTGCCAATATCCAACCTTCTTTCCACAAACTAGTCATTATCAGATCATATTCAAATAATTGTACCTTTATTTATTGTGACTGTTAAAATGTTTCCTCAATGATTAATTAGGCCCATCAGGATATGTTGGGCAGTATTTTATTATGTAATGGATGCACTATTGAGAAATCATGATTCACAAATGAAACTGATTTTTTCCACATTCTGTTACTAATTTCTAAGAGTATTGCTCTGCTATATTCTACCAGCACCCTTTGCCTTTTCTTAATTGTGGAAGTCAGAGCATGGGGTGAGTTGCCAAAAAGTCCCCCTGCCTTTTCTCTCTTGTAAAGCTGTAGGAACTCTGCCTGGTACAAGAGGCATGAGCTGCTTTGTTCTCTGAATTCCTACAGCCAGTTCAGGATCAGACTGTGGTTTCTCATGGAAAAGTTACTTTTGTTCTTTCTGCTTTCCTAGTTGTCTAGCTTAGACAAAAGTACAGAGTTATTTGTGTTTGCCTAAACACAAGAGTGCCTGAAGGAAAGGAGCAGTCACTAACAAGCAGAAAAGGATTCGAAGGGACAGCCAGGGCCACATGGCCAACAGGCCTCATCATACTCAGTTTCACAACTCTTGTTTCTTTTATCTGTTATTTTTCTTGAGATTTTTCTTCAAATCACACACAAATGAACTTCCATCAGTTCACCTCTCCTAGAAGGGATTGTGGAATATGGTTGCTAAGACGTGTTGTTGTCTAGATCTCTTCTCTCCTGCTCTATTCTGATAGCAGGACAACAACCTTCATTTGGATTTGTAATGTGAGCATTTTTTTGCAGCCCTTGCTCTACTACAGCCTGCTGGTTAAATTATTTCTTCAGACAGGCTTATGGCAATTTGATGACATATAGGTGCAAGGAAAGGTCAAAATTTGGCTCCCAAAGTCTACAGTAATAATAACTAATTCTTACCTAGTGGTCATAGCTATATAAGCACTTTACAAGGGAATTTCAGTGTTACCATTCCTATGTGACAGCCAGCACATCAGAAGGAGCATGAGCGTGGCCAAGCCAGGAAGAGAACGCAGAGCTCTGGCTGAGTGCCCTCTCCATGCTGCATTTTAGTATCAGTAAAGGCAGCAGCTAAAGTAAAACTCTGCCCAGCAAATCATTGGTGTGGAAGTTTTTAGGCCACAATTCAGCATGAGGCAGCACATTGCTAGTGACTATTAGAGTTACATTTGCCTATACCACAAGCAGTGTGAGCCCTCGATCCCTGGAAAACATGGATCTTACTTCAGCAGCACTTGGGTGCAACCCAGCCAGGAGCACAAGGCAGAAAGAAGAGGGGACTGTGAGAGCCAGGCAATCCTGTCTGCTTAGGAGAGGAAAACAGCCTGCAAAGCTACACAGAGCCATGACCAGGCTCCAGTCAGGCCTGGCTCAGACACTGCTGGGGTGAGGGGAGTACAGCATTGCCCTGGGATGGCACTGCCACCATGAGCAGTCGCCTTCTGCTCCATTTCCTTTATGCTTCTAGACAATTCAGAGTTGTTAAATGACTCGTGCATTAGAGACAAATCTCTTCTAGAGATCAGTGAAACACATCCAGCACATTCCAGAGTTAGGGGGAGTTTTCACTTCCTTGACTGGTGACTCGAGTGCAGGAGTCATGTCTGGGAGGAAGCGGTGCAGTGCCACTATCCCCAAAGCCTTCCCCTCTCTCTGCCAGAGATCTGATTGTACTAATTATGCCATTTGCCTGGAGATCCTGATTTTCATTATATCCATCATAGCCACCTATCTCCTGTGCACAGGTCTGAAACCACCCACTCATTTCACAGAAGCCACACAACAGCAACCAGGAGACATAAACTCAGAGAATAAAAAGGTAAGACACTGGCATTTAGATCATTGTGCTCTTAGAGCACAGGGGCTGACAATCAGATTAAGAATTATTGTTCTAATGAAATCACAACAGATTCACATCTGCACCATGTGATTTTAGCCCAGAACAGTAGAATTGGTAAAACATCCTGAATCAGGTCCATATTATGATGTAACTGCTTCACACTTCTCCAAAACCCCAAGTGTAATTCTTCCGTGCTTCCAGCACAGTTTCTGTGCTAGAACTAAGACCACACGAGGGCAGTGTAGGGGGGGGAGTAAAATCCAGCGATGCAAATTAAACTAAGCCTGATTCTCCTGCCTCTGCATGAAATCTAGAGAGGTAGAGCTGTGTCTAGAGAGTGGAGTGGCCTGCAATTACCCCACAAACTACAGGGGAAAGTTTAACACTTCTGTTCAGCCTCTTATCACTGCATTTTCTCCCACCTTTATTTCCTTCACCACTGTTGAGACTATTCTCTTTCCTAGGGCTGTGGGTCTGAAGTGTCTCAGAGATTGAGACTTCTGTACACTCTGCTCTGCAAACATACAAAGACCGGGCTCCTAAAAGAAAGGAAATTGCAAGAGATGTGGAAAGTCAGGCCTGCAGTTCAGTGAGGTGAGCATTTTGTACTGGAGCAGAGTCTCCAAAACTGTGCTTAAAGACTCCTGGCTTCCCTCATCTAACCCAAAACACAAATTCTCCCAGGAAAGCAAACAAGACCACTGCCCTTGACTTTTGACAAGTATAATTTTCATATTATTTCACTAGGCTAAGAAATATACTCTTCAGAAACTCTTAGCTAAGCCTCTTTTCTTCTCAAACCCTCTGCAGGGTTCAGCTCTCTAACTCACTGACACAGATGTTCAAGTGATTTTTTTTGAGATGAAAGCAGCCAGAATTCTTAAAATCCTCTAACTCAGTTGCACTGTGAACATGTTCTTAATGCATGCAATATGTACTTATGTAAACTTGAGATTATTAAGTTCATCTGCATTGTGCTTGACCAATCCTTTAGCTCCTCTATAATCTTAAATGGATAACTCTCCTAGACCATTGCTGTATTATTCTGCAATTCTTTACCTTCAATTTTGGTTCCATAAGCATTTGTTTTTTTGAAAATTGATATTGCTATTACTTTTAAATTGACATTGCAATCCTGTGTAGTTAGATACAGTGATAAACAAGAGCTCACTCTCATATCCTTAAGGAACATGCAATTTTTTAAATAATCCCACTCTCCTGTCTAAAGATGGATTTTTATCCATTGCATGCTCTTTCTACTGCTGTGCAATTATTACTAAGGCATAGTGACATTTTCCTTTTATTTCCACAAGCACCACATTACACCTTTTGCATCACTCACACCAGCCACAGCTGTGACACCGTATCCTTCAAGAAAGCAAGAAATTAATGAGGTAAAACCTTTCTGTCTGACACCCAGGATTATTTCCTCCCACAAAATTCTGCCTTTCACGATATTCCCTAATGAAATCCTGTAAAATAAACTTACCATATTCTCAGTCACAACTAATGGTACAATAACAAGCCCAGTGACTGCTTCTGGGTGTTACATAAACCTTTTCCTTGAACAGTGGTTTTGTATTTTACTGTGTATCTGATCAATTAAATCCCATATTAGGGCTTTGTTTTGAATCTATGTCCTTCAACATCCATATCAAATTACATGGACCTGTGATCTAGTACAAGATCCAGCATGTAGAAGACTATTTTGCACATTTGTTTTTTACACACCAGCTTATGTATCCTTGGGCATAGCAGGAAATCTGATCTCCTTCATACCCAATTCCTTATTCTTTCATTCAGCCACAAAGCCAGCTTCAGAGTAACTGCTCATTACAGGCAAAATACTGGTCTCTCTAAGGGAATGACAGATCAGCCTTTGATTTAAAAATGCCCATGATCTAGGCCTAAATCTTCTCTTTCTCTTCTGTCTCTGACAGTTTGCTATAATTTGAGGGAAGCCATTCTGCTGAGTTTGGGTAAATAAATGTTATGGTTGTCTCACAGAGAGAATAGTATTTAGGTCATAAGAGAGACTTGTTATTTACAGTTAAAAAGGGCCAATTCTGAGTCCTGTCCTGGATGCCCAACTACATATGTGACTGATATAGCACATTTTGTATATTTTGGCACAAGAATGTGGTTCACAACGATCTTATTTAGCAATGTTTTGAAGAACATGCCAATTTTGAAAAAGCAGCCATTCAAATATGATAGAGCTGTGCCTTCTGTGGAAGAGGGTATAAAATTGAGAATTCTTGGCTTGAGATATAACCTATCCACTGTTTCTAAGGAGAGAATCTTCATTAACGTCTATTTTCAATTTTCATTTTATAAAATAGTTTATGCCAAACTGGGACATATCATCAAGTAAGGCCAAGTTGGGTAAGCACATGTTTTTTGTATACAATGAGAAGTACACTGTGGTCTGAATTCTGTTCAGACTGAAGTCTTTTATTAAGCTGCTTTTGTTCAGAGGGGTTAGAATGAAGGCTTAGAATTAATATAAGATCGATCTCTTGTTGCTTATGACTGAGAATATTAGGGAAAAGACTAATTGGTTTGGATGAGAAGTTTAGAAAGATACTGTTATTTTTAATATCCAGTGCTGGTCCTTCAAGTCAAAAAGAACTGACTCATCCTGTGACTCAAATATTGCAGTGTTGGTTTCCATTATCCACCACATCAGAACAATGACATGCAGACATGTACATTTTACTTGGGTTTTACTAGGTTTTCCAATATAATTAACATCAGTGCACTGGACTATTATAGCAAGGCAGGAGAAAGCTGTGGATTGTTTCTGTTTAGATTTTAAAAAATGCTGATTTTCCTAGGTGCTTTAGATGTCTATATTCTACTTAAATCTAAGTGAGAATCTGTAATTCTGCTGAAACTGTTAATGATCTACTCATGGTGTTTCCCTTTTTCTTTTAATAGATTTCTGTGTTTTCTCTTAAAGTTCTGTGAATTATATACAAAATCCAAAATGAGGCAGTTAAAAGATGTTCAGGCACAATTATAAAGCTGCTTTGTAATTTTAAATATTTAACATCTTGTTATAAGAGCAATGAATAAATACTTGGCAAGGCTGACTAAAGCAGATGTTGAAAGAAGAAAACTAGTAACCATTTAACTGTGCAAAAGGGCTCAAACATGATTTGGAGCCTATGGGGAATGGGATATGAGTGGTTATTGTTGTGTCTGCCAATTAAATAAAGCACATCAAATTATTCATAGCAAATAAAATCTGTTGCAAAACAAACCCATTTGACTCATAGCAGACTGTTCAAAAGATGCTTCAGTTTCTCTGAATGTACTTTTTCTTCATTTGAGAGAGATTAGGAGACCATCCACAATAGTCAGCAGTTGCTTTGATTGGTGATGTGCATGACAGTAAATGATTTTTGTTTTTTTCCTTGATGACAAATTTTTGGAGGGTATAGATACTTTCCTGTTTTTAAAGAACACTGTACTTTCAGTACTGTTCATAAGACAGAAAATAAAACAGAAAGAGCACTAATACATCCTAACAGCTCTAAGAATAAATCCTAGTAAAGCATTGAAGCATGACCACAATAATTTCAGTTAACTAATGACCTGAACACTTCTGGTATAAATGTTTCACTGTTAGGAAAGAATAAGTGTAGGGATTTAGAGTTCTGGTACCAGTCACACAACAACTAAGTGACAATGAATAGTTTTATATTCAAGTTTACCATGAACACTTGAACACTGCACAGAGCACACCAAATATAGCACCTTTATTTCATGGCTCTAACTTCTAAGACAATAAAAGTATATTTTAGTAATAGCTTTCATGCTGGGAAAAAAAAATTGTGATTTTTCCTGAATTTGAATCTGCTACCCAGAGAAAGAAACTGCTTACACTTAGGAGAATGGGAGCACAGTTCTGCTTTGTACTTGTTGAACTCATCTACAGAAAGAAAATTGCCCAGCCCTATAGTGCAGTCTGATTCCAGGCTATATGAAAAGATCAGACAGTGTTTCTACTTCACAGCACAGAAACAAAGGTTAATGAAAGCCAAGACCTTGGGGTTCAAATCTGTTCCTTGCTGCCACTGGAACCATTCTGTGGATTAGAGAGCTTTCTTGCCATGTGGCTCTCCCACAACTGGAACAGTTTCCCATAAACAACATTTTCAGTTAGCTGTTTGTGTTTAGACTATTCTAGGTTTTTTTAGGAACAGCTGTGCAGTTGAGCATCTCCCACTAAATTGGTAGTTAAAACCACATTAGGCAACTAATTCAGGTGCTGTACGACAGTGATAGCACTGGAAACAAGGGTGATGCTGCAGCTAAACAGCACAGCAGAAAGATAAAGACGGTAAAACCTCCTGCTCATATCTTACACCGTTTCCCTCACCTTTCAGATAGTGTAGACTTTTTTTAAAGAAGCTATAACATTATTAGAACAAAATATAGAGCATTAAGAAATCATGCATAGAATGTCTGGAATATTTTATTGGACTTCTCAACATATTAATTGCTTTTACTTCTGGAAAAAAACCAACAAGCATCTTGCTAGCTGACCTCATTATCCAGAAACACAGATGCAGAAAGCACTGAGCCTCTTTTTTTAGTAGATCTCCACTCTCCCTTTGCTTTCTATTTTGTTCTGTAATTTTGCAATCCTTCTCAATGAAACTGCCTTTTTCATGATAATCAGTGGCCACAAGCTTTCCAACCCATAAGCAACCACCCTGTGTCCCCAAATAGTCTCTGTCTTTCACCCAGCTACATCACTGAATGCCAGTAGTTCCCCCTGTTAAGTGAACACACTTCAGCACCTGCATGTTCTGGGCCTAAAATTATTTACTTGATAGCATTTATATATACAGCATCTTTCACCTCACAGCCTTTTAAACAAGCTAAGGATATACATGTTTTGTCCAGAGGTCATTCAATCATGGAAATGCAGCCAGCCTCGGCTGGAAATGCAGCAACAGTTAATAGTGCATAGCAATATAAGAGCAGTTTAGGTCAGCAAACTATGAATGCATTTGTTCCTAATGAAGCTGCTGCTGTAATTTAGGAAAGAAGCAGAATAATTATTCAGTTTGGAGTCTGGCCAGGAGACCAAAATTAACAGCATTCAGACTTCATGCTCAGGAGTTTAAAATGGCCACAAAGAATGTGGACCTAGATTTTAAATTTCATTTGAAAGATGGATGAGCAGGTCATTTTGCTGTCAATGGGTCTCTAATTGGTTTGCCTCAGAGCATTTTTTTGATCAATACTTTCTACTTCCTTGTGTAACAAAGATTCTGCATTCATCATGTCTCAATATTTTTACATTCAATGCTTTGCAATCCCTTAGTTATAAACCCCATGATTTAGTAAGGCCAAATTGAAGAAACTGGAGTAATTTTAGTATAGTTTGTATATTGAAAAGCCTTGGTTTTTAAAACTAACAATTTGTCTTATATCTATGAGGAAAACCAAGAACTTTCCATCTAATGGTTTTAGACCAAATTAGGTTTCTTCTAGGAGTTGATTTTTCTGCTTCTTCTGCTTCCTTACCAAAACAAAGATTGGAAAGAAAAGTTTCTAATTTTAACTTGATGACTCACTGGCTATTTGGATGCCCTAGAATTACAAGTGGTTGTCCCAGGTTGTTTCTGTCCCTGTCCCATGTTACACAGAGAATCTTAGGATTGTTCAACCCCTTCACCATGGCACAGGGCAAGGGCTTGGCTCTCCTCTCTTGGTTCATCTGTGGAAGTCCAGGTCTCTCTGACCACAAGTCAGAGCTGTGAGTGCTCCAGACATGAACATGGACAAAACTGAACCTGGCTATTTGCATCAGAAGAGCTGAGTGCAGAGACACAGTTATATAGATGGCATTTCTTTTCCAGGGAGCATCTTTCACTCACAGCAAACCAGGATATGCTGGATTCCACAGGATTGCCATGCTCTTTGCTAGGGGAGCATGTCAGCATTGATGCAGCAGCAAAGCTATGTGAGTGCAGCCTTAGCCAGGCCTATAATCTACTTTTGATCTTGGCAGTAACCTCCCACTGACATAATTGATAGTCTGCTTTCAGTCATGGACTTCACACAACCTAACATTTACACTCCGAGCCATAATTATATTTAGAACATGCACACACCTCTTCCTGTACAGAGAATAAAAAGCTGCACAGTACATCTTTCAGGAACACTGTAAAGATTCCACTCATCCATCCCTAAAGACAAAAGTCCTTTTCAAAGTTTTCCATTCTGTGCTATAGTAGTTCACGTTGTCAATCTCCTATATGTGTCTTACAAAGAAGACCGGAGAAATAACTAGGATACAATTTCATATTCAGGTGAAAAATGTCCTTCCTTACAGCAATCCGGTTACTGAGGAAGTACTGTATGTTATATTACCAAGATATATATATTTTTTTCATCAAACATAATGAAGCTGGAACAAACAATGTAAGACTTAACATATCTGTGACTTTTTACCTCAGGAGACCAGCACAAAGCAGAAGGTTTTATCAAGTTATTTTATTATCAAAGTGAGTGATATGCATGCTTAAAACATGCACCAAGGGAATGAGAGGCTGCAAAATATTAAAGTAACCTTAGAGCACATCAACATAGCCTTGATCTCCAAGAACAGTACTGGCAATAAATCTTAGCTCAGTACTGATCTTTTTAAACTTCACTGCAGTTTCTTGTAATATCCTTTGTTATGTCAGATTTTAACTTCAAATGCAGTGAGCAAATGCCCCATGTGTTTAAGTCTGGTCCTGATTTACACAAAAGGCACATTCTCTTTCTTCAAAGGTTGACTGAACAAAGTCCAAGAACTGTACTCAAAGGATGCTTTTTGGTTTCAAGTTAGCAGTTGAAGTTAAAAGATGTGATGTTTATGTTGCCTTACTAAAGAATGTTACACCACCATAATCTAGAAAGCACACCATAACAAATCCCTAGTAGGTCTGCAATAAAAATATGAATTGGGAATACTTCTAAAGGCTATCTGATTTGTCATCACCAAGGGAGGAGGATCAGTGTTCCTTCAGGTGACCAAGAGTGCCTGCTCAGGGAAAAGAACATACTCCCTTCTCAAATGTTCCATTTCTCATAGATCTGAGCTTCTGTCAGTCAAAACATCACAAGTCTTGAAAGAAATGGAAAAATTAAACCTATATCCCGGAAGGCACCATACTAACCACTGCAGCGTGTGCACTTTTAACAGATTTATGGCTTATATGTATTGTAGTAGTTCCTCTTTTGGCAGCCCACATTTTTAAGAAATTTTATTTCCTTTCTTCTGGGACTGAAAGTTTTTCTCCTCATAAATCAGCCTGTTGCAGAAGAAAAACATAATGGCATTTTGCTGCTGCTTGGAAAGAAGGCAACCCAGAGCCCTGCAGTCCTGAGGTGCAGCCAGGGACCAGCTGTGCCATGAGCTGCCTTCCTCAGAGGAACGAGCATTGGAGCACTGCTGCTCCTACGGCATTCCAGCACAATTCTCTAGCTGCACATTGGCTTCAGTCCTTGGGACACAGGGTCAACTCTTTAAAAGTCAGGTTTTCAGGGGTTTCCTTCTCTGCACCCACTGGTCTCAATGTACCCAATTTCCCTGGACAAAATCCCAAAGCAACTTCCTTAACAGAACAGCACCGCTCCTATTCAAAGGCCTCAGTGAAAATAAGCAGCCTTGCAGGGAAGCACTTCCTTCCAGAAATTATGGTGAACATGGATATTTTACAATGAGGATACTGCCAACATTATGCAATGCCAGCTATTGTCACAACTGTAGTAGCTGGGCCCTGTAGTTCATGACCAGTAGCTATTTCTGTGAAGCCAAGTGTTCAACATTACATTGCTTACATGGCTGAGATTTAACACTGAATGAAGAGAAAACATTGTCTAAATCTTTATTTCAGAGTTATTAACTAGCTATTATCTATTGTTTTCATATTTTGTTTTCATTTTTATAAGTATTTAACATTAAATATTTTTTTCTTCTAAGTAATGGGATAATCTTCTGCCAAAAGCAATTCCTTTTTGCTTGCTTTTTTTGTTTTGTTTTATAAAATGAAATCATCACCATGTAATCCAGACTAATCACTTCCCTGACAATCTGTCAGCAAAATACAGGGATACATGGTTCAAAATATAATACAACAAAATATGGTATGTCAAAACCTGCCTTCCTTGGGCTGTCATAATTCCTGATGAAGACTGGCTATATGTGATATGCTCCATAGCAATACTTATGGCTCTCCAAGGACTGCAGCTGAAGTGATTTGCCAGTGATACAGCCCAAATATCCCTTCCTATCATATCTGAAAAATTATACACTTTCTTTGTAATTCCAAGTAAGAACTTAATTATGCATTTTGTTCTTCTCAGAGGGAACAGATATTACAATACATTAAACAAAGCCTTGAGGAAGGGAAAAAGAATATCAAGAACCTATAGCTAAAGCAAAAATAATCTGGAAAATACATCAGTTCTTTGACTTACACCAACCTGCCTAAGTTTAAACAGAAAAAATGCAGAGAAGGATTGGCATCCAGAGGGACCCTGACAGGCCTGAGAGGTTGGTCTGCATGAAGCTCACGAAGTCCCACAAGGCCAAGTGGAAGGTCCTGCACCTGGGCTGGGGCAATCCCCAGCACAAATGCAGGCTGGGCAGAGAAAGGAGTGAGGGCAGCTCTGGGGAGAAGGGCTTGGGGGTGTTGGTGGATGAGAGGCTGGACATGAGCTGGCAGTGTGAGTTTGCAGCTCAGAAAGACAATCATATCCTGGGCTGTACCAAAAGAACTGGGACCAGCAGGTCAAGGGAGGGGACTCTCCCCCTCTACTCTGCTCTTGTGAAAGGCCTGGAATGCTGCATCCAGCTCTGGGGCTCCCAGCATTGCAAGGATGGGGACCTGCTGGAGCAAGTCCACAGGATGGTCCCACGTATGAGAGGGCTGAAGC
Organism: Prinia subflava; assembly: GCF_021018805.1. Lineage (NCBI taxonomy): Eukaryota > Metazoa > Chordata > Aves > Passeriformes > Cisticolidae > Prinia > Prinia subflava. The sequence goes on from NC_086261.1 coordinate 13,707,652, forward strand.
ACCTCAGCTATGAGGACAGGCTGGGAGAGCTGCACTGTGCAGCCTGGAGAAGTTTCAGGGGGACCTTACAGCACCTTCCAGTGCCTGAAGAGGGTCCTAAAGAGTTGGAGACAAGGGCCTGGAGTAGTATGAGAAGGGGGAATGCCTTCAAACTGAAGGAAGGATGTTTTAAATTAGACATTAGCGAGAAATTCTTTGCCATGAGGGTGGTTGGGCACCGGCACAGGTTGCCAGGAGAAGCTGTGGCTGCCCCATCCCTGGAAGTGCTCAAGGCCAGGTTGGATGTGGCTCTGAGCAACCTGGACTGGTGGAACTCTGCCCATGGCAGGAGGTGGAACGAGATGGTCTTTAGGGGCCCTTCCAACCCAGACCGTGTTATGATTCCATGATCTGTGCTTATGCATTACCTTAAAGCTCCTCTTAATGAGTGATTCCTGTAAAAACTACCTGGGGAACCTCTCCTTCGTTTCAAATTGGTTCTTTTCAGAGGAGATGTATCAGAAGACAATAAAAATCAGGAATATGCAGCTCTTCTTTGAAAGACAGCCCTTAGGTTATGCTAGCTGAAATATTTCAGAACTGTTCTTAAAGTTGCATTATTTCTTTAAATGTTCACAATTTTTGCTACTGTGAAATTTTCTAAGATTAATTCGTAACCAGAATTATCATCACCTCACTGGGATCCCTAGGGACAGTTGTAAAAGCTTTTAGGCAGATTTTTTTTTCTAAAAAGAATTATAGAAAACTTCTGCACCCATTTCAGAATTGACATTATATATGACCTCTAAAAATATAATCTCACCCTCATTTCTTGATTTCTTATTTCTGCATCAAAAAGGAATGGAAAATGTGATATTAAATGTACTACTCAGCCTTAAAGTTTGAGTAAATAACTTACATGAATTATTCCATTATCTCTTGACAAACACCATACAGAATGGACACGCAAAAACAGAAGTAGAATTTTGCAAAATTTTTCTGCTGCCATTTGCAGACTGTCATTTCAGAGCAAATGGAAAAATTTGTTTTATCACTTTTGCATTAATAAAATCTGATGTATGTAAAGTGCAGTAACTTTTGTAAACTCTCACATGGTAATTTCACTAATCTGGAACAAACAGACTGGAAGACACATTTTTTTCAATACAACATGTGGTTGCCAACTTTATCTAAAAAAATTAAGAGGATTAAAATAATCCTGTAGTAAATAAAGGAAAAAACCCTACATTTTTATTCACAATTTTTTAAAAAATATGTTTCTGACCTAAGATTCATGATCCTGAGCAAAGGTGCATATTCGTTGTGTATCAAAGGGAAGTTACTGTATTTATAATAAATTGTGTATTTCTATAATGTGCCACTAACACAAAACCCTCCACAATATATTCTGCTTTCTTATTCTATTTTTATAAGACTTCTCAGAGTCCATGAGGAGAAGCATATACATGCAATTCAGTAACATTTTTTAAATTTTGGACAAAGATGGTTTAACCAGATGGAGCAATATTTGACCCTATAAATATATAGCATAAAGCACTTATCCAGTGTTTTGCCAAAGTTTCAAATACATTTTGTTTAGTGCAACATTTTTCAATCTTTTTACTTCTCTTGTTTTCTAGAGGAGATGGAAGTCCATGAGTAACAGATTCAGACCTACCATGAGTGGGTCTGCTTTTCTCAGTCACCTTTAGGAAATTGCCCTCAGCCAGTGGTGTAAGTATGAAAACACCGTTACTGTATTGCAACAACACAACATTCCTACTTACATCTCGATTTCAGAGTTATCTTCCACAGTATACCTTGTATCTGGAAAACACACTCTTGACACCCTTAAGGTTAACAGAGACTGAATTCCTCAATTTCAGGGTACAGACCATAGTTGAGGTGCTTGCCTGAGGCTGATGCCAGAACCTGCATTTTTCAACGTGTGTTTCTGCACTGCCAGATTAACTAGCTGTCAGGCATGAACTGCAGAGCAGATTGGACCATCTGGGGGGGAATATGACAAGAAAGATTTCTATCCAATAGTTTGAATTCTCTGCAGGAAATTTCAGTGTAAGATGCCAAATGGAATTTGGAAAATAAAAAGAAATTAGTAACAATTTCAAAGCTATAATTAGAACACAGAAAAGCAAGGAATACAGAGTAGGACATGGAGCTATTCAATCTCCATGGGAAGGCCAGCTGCCTGCCTCTGTGCTCTTCTATGGGTGGTGTGAGGGCAGTGCAGGCCAGTGGTGGCTTTCATGCCCCAGTGCAGAGTGAAGGAACACACACAGATAAGGAGGTACAGCTCCAAGTGCCACAGGCAGTGTGGAGTTAGCAAGGTTTGCATCCCATGGATAAGGCTCTTGCAATGGCACTGCTCTTTTCCCTAACAAATACATTTTAGAATCTACCTATTGCCCAGTCACCACAAACCTAGGAGTTAACTTGAAAATTCACAAGTCTGACACCTGTGCTCTGTCCCACAGGTTATTCAACAAATAACATGCCACACGTTAAGGTTTTGGAACATTCAACCTGGAATAAACACACATGAAAGAAACTTGAGAAATTGGAATACACTGTAAATTCTAAATGCTTTTGCAATGCATGTTATGGTCAGAGTCACGTAAATGCTTGCTTCTTTTCTCTCTTTTATCTCCCAAGCAAGTTAGTCAAAGATGAGCTTTACCACCATTTTATTTGAGAGGCTCTAGGGCAACTCTCAGGGTTATTGACTTTGTTACCCCCACAGTGCTCATCTGGTCCCTCAGCACTGCTTGCCTCCAGCCCTTCTCTCAGCTTCCTCTTCAAACTAAAGGCACTTCTCCAGCACTTTGGTGAACCACAGCTACTTAAAAACCACAAGCACAAACTGGTCATTTGGCAAAGAATATTATTCTTACCCAACTGACGTCATCAGCCCTTCTCAATTAGCACTTATGGATGCAGCATTTGCTCAAGGGCTTGTTTGCAGTGCACTTGGCTGCAATGGGCGTGACTCCCAGATGGAGAACTAGCTTTGTCTTATCCGTGTTGCCACCCATGAAATGTTTCCACACACAAAGGAAGGAATACAGCTAGGGAAAAAAAAGAAAGTGGAGCTAGAGAAAACACCCTGATGGGGTTTCTTTTTAATTATATGCCTGCTTTTTTGGCCTATTCCACAATACTAAAACTGAATATCACAGATGGAGGGTGGGTGTTAAAGGCCCACTGAACACTGAAAGTTTACTAATTTGTTATAACAGGAAACATCTGTGCTAAATACAGTGTTTAGTAGCTCTTCCCATTTCAGTTGTGGAACATCAGTATTTACACTACCAAGAAATTGCTTGAACTCATGGTCACAGTCACTTCAAACCTAATACTGACTGATTTGTTGCTCTGAATCATTTCAATGACTATGGATTTTGGAATACCAATGTATTTAATCAATTATCCTATGGTTTATCCAGACATCAAAGACTTACAGTTCCAGAATTAACAGAAAAACAACTATTTCATTTTTTTTCTAGCAGGCTGCATTCATTTCTATTTTTGTGAACGAAGTCAACAATTCTTTTACCAATCTGTAACATTTTCAGGCAGTTTTTCAGACCAGAATTTCAGAAAGTTTGGAGAAGAATTTAAATGCATGTTTATCCTAACTGATGCTTAAAGTATTTAAGGCTTCTTCATCTCTCAACTAAGCCAATTTTCTCTCTTATAATCTCCTCTAGCCTTTTAGTAATGTAGGAACTGCCGCGATACATCAGATCCAAGGGTCTACCCCACCCCGGTATCTAAGTTCTGCTAGGACTAGGAAGAGCTGTGTCAGGTCCTGGAACAAACAAAACATTTAGGGTTGATAATTAACCATCTCAAACAGTCTGCTGCCCCCTCATCTACTCTGTATATATTAATCCTATTCTTCTACTTTGGCTTTCTTGTCTGTTTGTTCTTCTCTTTTCAAGAAGACTCAGTTTTAACGACAGCTGCTCCACAGAGATCTGGGTTTTGCTCCTGTGAGCATGTTAAGTTCTAAGAGACATCATCAATCAGCCTTTGAATGTTTAGTGTCTTTCAAGCTTCTTTACTTTGGCATGGTTCTTTGCCTTTTGTATAAGTGCCTTTGTGTGTGTGTACTCTTCAAATATGTTACCTACAGGAAGCCCTGTCTGTCTTGTTCTTGCTGCCTTCTTTATCCATAACAGCCATCAATCAATGTCTGAAACAAGTCTGCTTTCTATTTGTTGTTACAAATTCTCCCTCCTAAATACAGTAGCTTGAAAGCAAGGGAGAGAGCACTTTTGGTTTTCCTCTGTATTCATCTGTTCCAGATATGCTTCTGTTTGATGTGAGGGAGGTGAACGAGCAAGGCAGCTTCAAAAGGCATTGCTCTTGTGTTGGTTTTGCTTAAAACCATAAAGCTCAGTCCTCGGGGGGAAAGGAGGCTGGGCTGGATCTCAGTCTCCCAATGAGCTTCCAATGCACGTGTTTGGCTGTTTCTTACACAGACCAACGAAGAGAAATGCCCTCAGCAGGCACACTGAGGTTTCCAAAAGCACATCTGCTCTTCACAGATACATCTATTGATACCCCAGTGCTGATCTGGGGAAGGTTTCCTATGTGTTACAGCTCTGTGTAAAAGCTAATTTAACAACAAAAAGTTCAATGCAAACTTTTACAGGTCATTCCCGAAATAGGACACTGACAACAGTGAGTATCTAAAATAAGACAGAATGCAGGTGGATAAAAGGTCTGCAGCTGCACCACCCCTTCAGTAATGCACAGTTATGCAGAAATGTAGTCCTGTCTGCTGAAGAACAGAACTGTAACAGGAGGCAGAGAGCAGGGCAGAGAGCTCCTAACCTGTTTTAAGGCAAGGGTAAATACAAACACCCAATATTCTACACATAATGGGAGAATGTGGGCAGTCCAGATGTACTGTGATTTGTTATCCCCTTTTATTTGTTTCAGTAGTTCTGTGCTTTTCTGATTTGTCAAGCTTTCATAGACATACCCCACATGAACACAGTGTGCACATAAGACAGACAGACCCAGAAGAAATAGCATTCTTCTAAGGCAATTAAACAAGTAATGAATTGTTATGAAAAGCAGTCCGTGAACATCAAAGTAAACAAAAAAATGCCTTTTTTAAAAGTTTGAAGTAGAAGCAGGTGAGCCACTTACTATACAATTATATTTTTGCTTGGTGATTGTATTTGGGTTCTCTTCTTTGTTTACAATAAGAATTACTCAGTGCATCACATTTCAAAAAATTATTGAAAGGCACAAATATACAAAATCTGCTAAACTTGTGGGAAAACTTGATATTGCAAGAATGCCATTCCTAGTCCCAAATGTGCTTCCAAAGTCAGATAATATTCTGGGTGATGAGTCATGGAAGAAGACTACTTTATCAGGGGCTGCAGGGTATGAAATACATCTTGCAGGAGAAATTCATATTTCACAACACTATGCTCATGCAAATCAGTGGTTTCCTTTCATATCAGAAAACAAAGTTTGCTGATCAATTATTTAGTTTTAAATTTAATACTGAAAGGTCTGATGGCTCAAAAGCTATTGCTGTAAAGGAAGTTTCAGACTCATGTGCAGCTGCTGTGTGTTTGACATAGACAATGAATCTACACACAAAAGTCCATCTAAAAATGTCTCTTCAGAGTTATTTGATATTAAAAAGTCCTAGAAAAGATAAAACAGGCAGAATAAATTTTGGATTTAAAAAGTGCATTAAAAATTCAACCACATAAAAATTTTCTTACTCTATAACCTCAGATGTATTAGCATAACCATCACATGAATCTTTTTTCAGATGCTAGGGTTATTATAGGAACACAGGGCGGATCCTCAGCTGGTGAAAATCATTAGAGCTGCACAGAAGCCAATTTATGCTAGCTGAAGTTCTGGCCCATAAAATCTCTTCTAAACCTGAAAGAACATCTTGTACTACAATATAACTGGTCTTCAGGTGATTGAAAAGCATCTTGATGAACAGTGTGGTTTCAGGAAAAAAAGCAGGACTGTGCCTGACAAATTTCTGCTCTGTGTTCCCTTCTTTAACTTGATTAGAAAGATATATTCAAGCAAAAACTTGCATGGTACAATGCATCATTAGTCACACGCTGCTTCCCAATAGTGAAACCATCAATTTTATTGTAGATGTGAATACGTGCAGGAGGTCGAACTGTAGCTGGAACATTAGCCAGGAAGCAGATGGGGACTGTGATTGAGAGTCTGCCTCCTGGGTATATGCTGTACAAGGAGCAGCTCAGCAGAGGAGAGGAGGTTATCGAGCCCCCTTACAGTATATGCAAACTAGATATAAACACATCGACAGAAGCTACAAATTTGGGCCACTGTGTGTTTAAGAAAAGATTCTATCTCATGTGAAGTTGGCAAAGCAGTAGCCTCCATGCAACACAAAATATGTGTTTCTGTCTGTTTTACAGAGAGTAGTTTGGAATATCTATTTCTAAATTTGGAATCCAGATCACTACAGTAGGTATGAGTGATTTCAATGCGGAAAATGAAGTAATTGCAAATGCTGGGTGTTATGGAGAAGAGAGATCATATCTATGGTCTGGTTTTTAAAATCAATTCTTTAAATTTTAAGATTAACATATTTAAGCATACCCATATTTAAACCTTAAATTTAAAGAACTTAATTTCAGACATTTTTAAGAATCAAGATTTTTGCAAGTACCAAATCATCTACTTTCCTTATCCAGAGCATGAGTAATAAACATATCCAATTCTAAAGAATAAACTTTCCACTCACTCTTGAAAGTAACATCAGGACACAGAAGAGCTTGCAAATTCCAGGTGTCATTTTCCTACATCAGCCTCCCAGCCCTCTTTACAGTCCCTGAGATGTCTGTTCCCTGATTTTCTGGTACCTGTGTTGTACATTTTGTCACTGCCAGCGGTTCAGGACTGCAGCAGAGCAGCCTCACAGTCCGTGAGGCTCTGGCAAAACACTGGGGTTGTCTCAGGGGTTTTGAGTTTCACTCAGGCACCATTCTTATGATCAAAGAGTGGAATAATATGAAGACCCAGAGCACCCTCATTTTCCCAGAGGATTCTCTTTTTTCTGCAGTGATTTTCACCTGGAATATTGCAGCTCCTACTCACTACACCTTATGCAGATTCAAATGTGGCTGAAAAAAAGCCATTTTAGTAAGTGATGCAACACACTGCCAGTAACTCTGACTAGCTACTGCACAGTTACTTCTGGTAAATACCTGGCTCCACTTTTTCTATTCTCATAATGTGCCAAAGACTGTTTCTTGTTATGCTTTTTGCATTAGGGTAACTAATTCCTAAAATAATTTAGTTATTTATTCATAGAATATTATACATACAACAACAATACAAATGGCAATTAAACCATTTAAGAGTATATCAAGGAAAGTAGTTATCAAGTGACCAGATAAACATGTTGAAAATGGCAAAGGTTATAATTTCAATATTTGGATTCACAGGAAAATTATTTACCAGAAGTTTTCTACCTCTAGTGATCATTACATTTACAGAAGAACCATTCTTTTCTTTATGAGCAGATAATAAAGGTAATTGGAATTACTCATGTAAATCAAATGAAGAAGAAAAGAAAACGCAAACCCACACTCTGAAAACACATTGTGTGACAATGCTGTAGAGGCCATCGGGAGCAGCTCCTTCCTCTGGAACACAATCACATCTGCTCTCAGCAGACTAATGTGCCATAGCAGGCAATTTAGTGCTACATAAACTCATCCTCAACACACATTGTGAAACCTCTCATTCAAATGCTGTACAGTTATTCCCACAACACTGCTCAGTGTTCTCACCATTATTGCTGACATTCTGTGAATAATGGAAAGATAAATAAATATCAGCAGTAACTGAGGCAGAATTGCCAAATGAAGTAAAACCTGCCAAAGGAAGGAAGGTTCCTCCACCTTTTTTCCACAGTTTTCCTTTCACCACTTTAAGCAATCCTTCACAAAATGCTCATAATGTCATCCTGGCTTCCTACATGGATTCCATAGGGAGAAGTAAATTCAAACATTGATCCCTACAGACTTTATTTTCAGGCAATCTCTTCACAAAGATCCAACAGCCAGTTCAGTCCCTGACAGATCTACCACCTTGGTCCAGAACAATTCCTGTCTGCAGAAAATGAACCTTGCAATCTTTCTCCTCTAAATGCTCTCTATTTTCTTGATTACTGTGTCTAGTGTCACCATTCAACCTGTCAGTCAGATCTGTCATCTTCACATAATCTTCAGCCAACATTATTCTAAGCTCACTGCAAAGCTGTGCTAAATCACACCAGTAATTTCCACCAATCTTAACTTCACTAAAGTACAGCATTTCCTGCACAGCATCAAAGCCTAAATTCTCGTCCAAGTTCTATCCTCTGTCTCCTTTTTTTTTGCTGACTAAAAATACTGCTGTAATCAGTATTTTTCATTTATCAAGAGTAATTTTGGTCCTATTGCCTCCTTTTCAGTATTTCCTCCTTTTCAGTATACTTTCTCTCACACACACACACTAATCAATCCGTGTGGACAGTGCTTCAGATGTTAGTGTGCCAAGATCACATCCAGCTATGGTGACTGGTACGACCTTACAGAGTGCTTGAGGGTTCTCCAGGTGTCTGCTGTGTCCTGGACTCACAGCTGCTTGCAATGAGCAAGCAAAGAAAATGACCTGCCCTTTTCTCCTGCCTTCGTGCAGCATCCAGCAGCACGGACTCCTCTGCACAAAGCATGCTCTCATGTGCCTGAACAATAACCAAGACAGCAGAATTTCCCTGCTGAGAATATTTTTCTTCCCCCCTAACATTTCAGTTCTGCTATAGCGTATTGGTCATACGAGACTTAGTCTTTAAAAAAGAGAGAACTCTTTTATCTGGGACAGTTTAAAATAGTTCTTCATTATAAAAACAACAGAAAAAATGAAAGATTCCTCAGGCTGGGATGGTATGGCTATCATTTCATGTGTTCTAGATTTAGTAATTAACATAAGAGGCTTCATAAAGAATCTGAGGTTCACTGAATACTCAAAACATACTTCTCCAAGTTTATAAGCTCAGTTCCAGTCATTTAATTTGACACAGAACCAGAGTTCTTTAAAAATTGTCTCCATTTGCTATGACTAGAAAATCGATAATAAACTAAGTTTAGCAAAGAATTTACACTATCACCCATTCTCGTGCTTGAGGGCTTCCTAATGATTTAGAATGTGGGAGCAAGTTTCCTGTGCCTTTTTCTAAGGAAAAATTCCACCATGGTGCAAAGCACGTAAGTGAGGTGTGACAGCCCTGTCTGGATAATTATACCTTAGCTCAGGTGTGCAGGCAGCCATGGATGTTTACAGCATTCAGCCACACAAACGGGCAATCCAGTGACTTATGGAAATGCAGGTGGATTTGCAGCCCATGCTGAGGCCTGTGCTGCCAAGGCCACATCCTAGCTGGCACTTTGTTCCTTTGAAACGAGCCAGAGCACTCTCAACAACATTCACTGGTGTGGCAAAACCGATGCTGCAGACTGATGTACCACGGTGGAGGCCAGAGTGATGTCCTGCTCATGTGGGACATCCAGCTGGGTGTGATCCCTGCTGCCTATCCAGGAGTAATTTTTGTCCTCTCATGCTTTGCAATATGTACCTGCTCATTGTTGCATATGTACCCATGTACACACAGTGCTGAATTAAAATTCTGCTCTGATTTCCAGTATAAACCATACTATTTTGGTAGAAATCTTTCCTCTGAAATGACTCCTACATTTAGTACCTACTGTTCCTTATGATTTTTTTATTGGAAGTGGAGAGATACATTGGTTAATTGTGTTGTATTAGTAAATGTCTTCTGTGTTAAAAATCGTTCACTTAATTTGAAAGGAGAGACTTTGTGATTATCCAAAATCTGGTACTGATTGAACCACTGAAATAAGAAAAGTGTTTAATATATACAAAATTTTGATGATTGCCTTGCTGGGATTTGTCTGTCTTAATGAAATATTTAGATTAACCTTCAGCTCTTGCCCTTATTTTGCAATGTATTCAGACCAAGCTGTTGACCAGCTGAATCCAAGCTGGTTTCCCTGGCCTTTAGCAGTATTTTGTAGAACAAATGCCCTCAAATCTGTGTTCAGAGCTGAACACTGTTGAGCAAGGTAAGAGAATCCAGCTCCAAATTATTTCTGCCACAAGTGGCATAAAACAAAAATGAAGAGGTTGGAAAGAGGCAGATTCCAATCTCCCTTCCATAAAAGGAAAAACCGGAGCAGGGGACAGAAGAAATCAAGGTTAATGATTAATGGGCAAAGAATTTCTTGCAAAGCATTGCTAATTCTTTCCTTTTCCCATCTCTTGGCAGAATTTAGCAGAGCTCTCATTCAAAGAAAGAAAAAATGAAACGTTTGCAACTTCTTTCATTTTTATTACTTTCTTGTATCATCATCTCAGCAAATACATATGAAGAAAACGGAAAAGGTAATATGCTATCAAATATAAATACTGATCATAAACTTTAAAAAAATGTTTATGCTATAAAAAATTAGTAGTATTGGCTACTGATTTAGTGGTATAGTCTGGTCATCAGGATGTTGGGTTTGTGTGCTACGTTCCCTAAAATATGGCATTTATACCTGGCTGTATTTATCGGAAAATGTAGTTGTTCATAATTATCACAATTATTTCCCAGGGGGAACCCATACATGTTGAGACTACAGAATTAAGGTAATCTGATCTTTAACAAAGATTCTGATGAAGCTAATTTTAAAATGTATTAATTTGCAAATATTCACTGAATTGATAATGTTATCTTCTTGGACTGGAACTATTCTGTGTAACAGATTTAGTCTTCTACTATGAATCAAAATTTCCAGCTACCTGACAGTGCTTAAGCTTTCATTTTCTGCCTATTGCAGACTGCCTTTCATTCTCATGTGGATGAATATCTTTGAGTGAAAGAGATACAACTGCAGCAGGTTTTGTTGAGCAGTACTGAGAAGGGTCTTTATCACTGGAGTGGTTTTACAAGCATTCCCCATGCATTTGTGACACTGCACGTTATATCAGTATCTGTGTGACTGCTGAGTAAGACAGGGCATCAAACAACTGCATTTCTTAAAACCTCTCAGATGTGATTGACAAAGACAATGCTATGTTTGACCCCATTATTGATGTATACAAAGCAAGCATTAGTTTCCCTCTTATCTAACTGCATTTCTAATACTTGAAGTCTGGAGGGGATAAATGTAGTTTTCTCTTTGGCTGGAAATAAAGCAAGATATGCACATTCACAGAAGTATGGTCCCTTACAGCAGCAGTGTTTTGTATTGTTGTTAATTTATATTAACAGTTTGCTACAAAAATGCTTTATATGCAATAGGCACAGTGATTTCAATCTATAGGAGGCAGGACCACCTTTCTTTGATTCTGCACATTAAATTTCCCCTTGGGTTTATCTTTGGACAATATAAAACCCCTGAATTAAAACAGCGTGAGAAACTTCAATGAATGCCATAACTTGGCCTGGTTTACCAGACACAGCCTGCACATCCTTCCCAGTTGCTGAACCTTAGAAAGGTATTTAGAAACATTGACCAATTCTGTATTTTTGAGAGAACCTAAAATAAGAGCACTAACTTTAGTGTGAGGTTTCTCCCGTCATCTTTGCTCAGATCTATTTGGACTCCCCAGTGTGGTCAAAGTTTAGTTCCCCACAGATACACAAGGCAGAGAGAACGTCACTGTCCCTCGGTCCTTTCACAGTCACAGGTCCTGCCTCGTGCAGCTCACGTTCTCCTATCCCCACGACCTGTGGCACCATTTATAGCAAGGTCAGTCACTTCACTCTCTCCATCCCCCTTTCCCTTCATGACCTAGGACTCCTGTATCATGGACTTCACTTGTTTGCTCATTGCTTCTACAGTTTAAAACCTTACCTGTGGGCCACAAACAACAGGTCACATGTCATGTTGGCACTAGCAGATATGCCCAGCTCACAGTATGTTAAGGCAAGAGACTGATTTCAGAAGCAGAGAAGGTTTATTTCTAAAATGCAAGAAAATTTACTGTATTTCTTTCCAGAGGCTCCCCACAGCCTAACTAGATCTGCTACAGGGGGTAGCTAAGGATAAGGACCCCTGGTATTCCATTATGTTGAACTAAGACTGTCATCTCTTGTCACTTTCAAATCAGTCCAATCCCAGCTCTCCACTTGCATTAACGCGCATTTCTGCATCTTTCACTCCCTTGGTGTATCCTTCTCCAATCCAACCTCAGCCACACCAACCTTGGCCACAAGCTAATGTCATTCCCAGTTCTCCAAACCTTGCCTTATTTCTGTAACCATTTGACAAGTCAAATAGTTACAAACAAGCTCTGTGTGTCTGTTCTGTGTGCCTTGGCTGCACCTGGTAACCTCGGGGAGCCTTTTTCCTCACTGCACTTCTCAGTGAGGCACATTTGTTTGCCACAATGGCAGATGCAAATGACAGTAAGGCATTACCTCACACTAAGGAAGGGAGCAAAGCTTTTAGCTCTGCATAAGAGGCCTTTTAATGCTGTCAAGTGCAGACAGCTATGAGCATTGTATCTGTTTTACCTGGATATCCTTCTACCTTGGAGCTCGCTTGTTCTTGTTTTAGCAGGAACTGCAGCATAGGACAGCACAACTATCAGGAGTGCAAAGCCTCCTCAGGGATGAGTGTCTGGTACATAATTCTAGCACAAGCTATTACCTATGAGAGAGCCATTCTCTAAATGAACAATCACTGTCTAAAAGTCCTACTCATTCATTTGTACCCAGAAAATAAAACAACTGCTTCAATTTTTTTTCAGTATCACTGTATCCACCTACACAGTAAAAGAAATCACATTACAAATTAGAACTTACAGGAATTAGACTGCAGCAGGTAAATCAATTTAGATGAGTGTATGAAAATATTTTTGATCAAGTTATGAACAAAAATATATATTGTAGGTTCTTATTTTATACTTAATTATGTAGTATAAGATGGAGTGCATTACCAAGCAAAGACAACACCAAATTTAAAACACACACAGGGTTATTCTTAAAAAAACCAGATGGTTTCTGAAATGCCATGGTTTTCTTGTACATTTATATAGCAGGGAAGAAGTTTGGCATTTTTGGCAAAGGTTCATTCTCTAAAAGCAGAATCCCAGAACGAGAAATAAGCACTTAAAAATAACATCCCTGATACCAAGCCAAGATGATTCTTTCTACAAGCATGTGAAAAATATTTCAACATGAGCTCTTATTTATTTTGATTCTTCTCCTGTAAACATAAAAGTAGGTAGGAATATTTTCCATTATTCCACTTCCTTGTGCAGAGCAGAGCTCTACAGCAGTTGACATGAAAATGCATTCTGTTGAGCTAGCACTTCTTACTTGACAGTCTCACAGCTGGCAGCTGAGCTGCACTTTTTTTGCCCAAAAGAGAAGGTAACATCTTAGCTGTCATCCAATTCTCCTATGTTTTAAGTATTGCAGTGCTATCATCACCTTAGTATTATTATACACAGGCCACAGGAATGGATTATACCAAAATCTGAATAGCTGTTATGTTTATTTTATTCTCCAGCTGGATTTCAGATGCAAGACATGTTTGGTATAGTAAATATATATCAAAGTCTGTATAATGTTCCTCAACAAAATGCAGTGTGTGGAGTATACCCTATCAAATCCAAAAAACTATCAAAATAATAATTCCTACCTGAAGCTGAAAAGCTATTAGAGACACAAAAAGCATAGAAGATTCAAAAGCCATTTAAACTGTAGGCATAGAGAAATAAAGTTAGCCCATAGAAACAAGTCTAAAAACCATTAATATTTCTTATTTACTTCAATGGCCTTATTGATGACCTCCTAGGTTTAAATTCACATCACTTCTAGTTAGGTCACTTAAACAGGGATTCAGGAGCTAAATTTTGTGACATAGAAAAAGAATGGTCCTAGAAGTCCTGGAATTTGAAAGTTCAGATACCAGTTACACTAACGATCTATCTTATGATACTATCACGAAAAGTTCTGCAAAATATTTGCTGCCATTTTCTGACTGGCTGTGTTTAAGATTTGCATTGCTCCAAAGAGTCTTAGAATTCTACCAAAATTTCTATGATCTAAACCAGTTATTTTTCCTTTTGTCATCTGGAAAAATCTATGAATATAATTTCAGACATAAATTTTCACTACAGGATGCAAAATATAATCATAGTTTAACTAACAGAAGGCCCTTTGCTTTTCCCATGAAAAGAGACAATAACAGGAACCCAACTGACAAAGGAACTATCCATGCAGGAAACAACTTTCAATATTTCTACTAAAGCAAGTGACTGAACACTTTAATGAGGAGCTTAAATTCACCAGTGGATTGCAATTCGTAGGACTTGAGCATTACATTTTTCTGACTATGGCTGTCTGAACAGTGCTTGCATATGGTACTAGGAAAACCTGAACATACAGAACAGTTCTTGGTAATCTGGCACTGCAATCAAACTGCTTAACTGATGGTCTTCCTTTTTCCCAAACTGGAGAAGGCTAGAACCAGTTTTAAATACAAATAAATAGTTCCAATGGAAAAGAAGTATCAATAAAAACAAACTGCATCAAGCTCTGGGATCCTCAGCACAGGGAAGCTGTGGACCTGTCAGAGTGGGTCCAGAGGCCACAGAGATGATCAGAGGGCTGGAGCACCTCTCCTATGAAAACAGGCTGAGAGAGTTGGGGTTGTTTAGCCTGGACAGGGCTCCAGGGAGACTTCATTGCAGCCTTTCAGTACCTTAAGAGGGCCTTTAAAATGGAGGCAGCAGCACTTTTTATATGGGCAGATAGTGACAGGACAAGGGGCAGTAGTTTTGAACTGAAAGAGGGTACTTTTACATTAGATAGTAGGAATAAATTCTTTACTCAGAGGGTGGTGAGGCACAGGAAGAGGTTGCCTATTTGAGGATGCCTGATCCCTGGAAGAGTTCAAAACTAGGTTGGATGGGGCCCTGAGCAGCCTGACCTATGAGGGCCATCCCTGACTATGGCAGGAGGGTTGGAACTAAACAATCTTTAAGCTCCCTTCCAACCCTAACCATTCTATGATGCATTATTAAAGAGAACATTCTTCTTTTCTTCTTCTTTTCTGGTCCACTCTAGGTTTATATTACACATTTCCTTTTAGAAAACCTAGTTATGCCAAGTCCATGTGAATCTTTGGGGTTATTAATAGGGTTGCATCAACAGCAGTGCAATAGTGATGATGTAAGTCCTACCACCATATGGTGCCCTTGGGTGGCCTTAGCACAGTGACCTTTTTTCCTGTGTTAGAGGGAGCTAAGAGCCTGTTTGCTGAAGCTGAGCCGGACTCCTTACTCAGTGGAATAGCTTGGCAGCAGGTGGGTGGGCCAGCAGCCACTTCCAAGCAGCATGATTAAGATTTCCTGGCAACATGAGCAATAACTGGCAAAAGAGACAGAAGGGACCATCTATCTGCACATGCCAAGACTGGGTGATAAAGTTCACTGCTTTGGCCATAGGCCAAATGTGAATTATGATTCTTGCAAAAAAACCTGTTTAATGTCTATGCTCCAAGTTAAAATGACCTCTTTCACACTTTGTAGCCTTTCTTCTAGAAAAAATATACTGGTTTTAAAGTTACATTACTATGATAACTTTCTTGTTCGTCCCTTTCAATATTTAAAAAATTGTTACAATTGCTAATATTCTCAGAAAGCATTAACTGCACAGGACTGCACACCCTTCCACATACCCATTAAAATCAGCCAACAAAAGCTTTTGCTGGTGCTGAAATGTTTCTAAAACAAGATGGTTGCACAAACAGGAGTTGTTGGCTAAAATTACAGAAATTCTCTGGTTTGCTTGCCCAGTCCAGTAAAATCTTTTTAATCTTTTATCAATAATACTGTTTATATCTGGGCTCTTATTTGTCCTCCAGAATTCCTGGTGTTGCTCCAAGTGCAACAAATAACAAAAAAGAAATGTAGAAATATTGAATACGAGGAAACAAGGTGTTTATACATGTAATGCTCTCTGGAATTAAACCAGCATGTCCAATCTGAAAACCCAAATTTTATGAGACAAACCTTTGAACTTCTGCTGTTTTGAAATATTTGATCCAAAAAGCATTTTCTAAATCTGTATATTGCTTACAGAGGGAGGCACTGAACCATGGAGGAGATGATGACAGAGCAGGTCCAAGGACAGAAATAAAAACATACACATATGTTTGATTTTGCTTTGTGTCTGGAGTTGACAAACTGCCCTGAAATTCTGCTACACTGGCATGTTCCCCTGGATCTCAATGCTAACATTGTAAACCATTAGATAGAAACACCGCTGAGAGGAAATTTTTCATTTTAAAGTCTTGTCTATATTAGATCACTTGTGCTCTACTTTATGCATCTCAGGCTCCAAGTACTCTGTAGTGTCAGAGTGAAGAATTTTCTTACTCTTTCAAGCACCACTCTTCCTTTCAGAAGCAATGGGTCATAAGGGATGTTGGAGGATATCAATTAAGGTTTAACTCCATGTTTGCCAATGTGCATTTCCAAAAGTCACTCAAATTAGAGATTCTGTTAAAATTGAGGTGGCAGTGGTGTATATGTGTGTTCTTAGTTGTACTAATACATATATATATACATATATATATATACACACTATCAAAATACAATCTAATTCATTTACCAGACAAATCATTGTATAATTAATATACTACCCAAATAATTACCATGTCTGGAGACTAAAACTTGTCCAGAACTTACCTTTGACTGGAATTCTATGAGTTGTTATAAAAATACAAATAATTAAATTATGTAGACTTTTTGACAAAAAAAGGTGTTAGAAAATTATATTCATACTGACAAGGCTAGTATTTTGGTTTGTTATATTTCTATTTGATTTCTTCTCTGTGTGTTGTGGTGAAATAGTACTGCTGGTTTTCATATTTATGTCATTTATACTTTTGACTTAGGATGATAGTACAAATATCTTCAAGGTTTGCTTTTTAGGGTTTGACACTAGGAAGGGAAGGGACATGGAAGAAGCTCTGATTTTCTTTTTGAGAAGGAAATGTTTGGGCATTTTTTACTCACTGCAAAAAACATTTCAAATGGTATTATCCAGGTAATGCTTTCACCAGGGAGCTTACAATCTTCAAAAAAATTGTTTGAAAAGTTTAACTGTTTGTAAGAATGCTGGATACTATTAAAACCCTTATCAGTATTTTCAGAAAGACATGAAGCTACTGCATTTCTGAAACTGATTATTATTTACTGAAGCATAATGTTGCTTTCAGTGTCTGAACCGTGAGGAAGAAATAATAATATGAATTAGCAGTGCTCTTAGGACACATGGAAATGACTTAACGTCCAGTTTATTGTACCAAACATATCTGTACATCTCTATTCATTTTTCTTTCTGAATTACATTATGTAAAAATGTCCCAAAACCTCCTAGAGGTATTGAATCAAGTCCTTAGTATCTACTTGAATTTCTTTTTAATGTCTCATCCTAGACTCAAGTCCCTATTATTGCTTCAATATCACTCTCTGTGAGATACTAGAGACAGCATCTTTATGACCTTTCAAATATCTTAAGAATGTCATAACTGTTTCTGACTAAAATAGCTTGTCTATGACAATATATAAATTGCCACCTACACCACAGTGCTTAGCTAAACTACAAGGAAACCTGACAGCCCTAATTGCATTTAATGTGTTTATGCAAATGAGAGTAAGCTGGATGAAGCATGACCCAGAGCAGAGGTTCACCCTCAGGAACAAGACTTTCACAGTCTATATCTGTGCAAGTTCCCCAAATCTGCTTTTCAAGTTAAGGACCAACTGCAACCAGGAGACAAATGGAGTCTTCTCTGAACACTTGAAAGTAACTCCTAAGCAGTTTTTGTATATTTTCAAGAAACAGAGCAAACAGAGGGAACTGTGACTAGATTACAGTTAATTCTCTGGCCTGCTCTTCTGTCAGTACAGAAATGAGAAGAGTGGGCTGTAGAATTAGAGTCTAGACCTAAGAGAAAAAAAAAAATGGAAAGGAGAATACTCAAATATAAAAAACACAGCTACCAGCATAAAGCATTAGTGAGTGGATCTCTGCAGCACTGGAAACTACACAGAAAGCCAGCTGGCACATCATCTGAAAATCTACTGTGGTCTCTATCCATCATGCTTACCTTCTGCTTACCCAGGAATAGAAAGTAGAGCTTGTTCTTTTAATTGGGAACAGTTTTTTTGTAAGGAACATCATAAATCATTGTTTTCTTAGTAGATGACATCAAACAGTCATGAAAGCTGAGGTACTAATGAGGTGTTTTATCAGAAATTCCAATAAAGCTCTGAAAAGGTTCCCACACAAAACATTTCAGTGAGCAGTACTGAAGTTACTCTTCTGGTTTTCACTGACCACTACAATGCAGTTCAGTCATCTCTACTCCATCTGGGCAGTGAGTGCCTCATTATCCCCAGGTCCAAAATTGACTGCAGTGCTCGCAATGGAACAGTGAGAGCAGCTGGGCCTTCGCTGCCTTCACCACGAAAACAATTCCCCTTTTCCAGCTGACCTGTGCTTAGTGCTCTCTGGGGCACACCTGCATAGGCAGAGAAAAGCCCTGAAAGCATTCCTCTAGCCAGTAAGGCAGCAGCACTTCAAACACAGGGAAATACAGAGCAGGTGTCTGAGCATGTGCTTGTGCTTTCTGCGCTCCAGCCTCCATTCCACACCAGCACAGCAGTGTGTCCCAGGGAGCACTGTCAGGTTTCCATGTTTCTTAGGGCACAGATACCTCCAGGATTCACTCTTTCCAAAACCTTAAAGTGCCTTCCCTCTCTGTCAGGACTCCACCTCCATCCCAAGAGCACTGTTTCCTGGAGACAGGAGTTCAGAATGATCCTGATGTGTGCAATTAAATAGCCTTGGTCTCTTCCCACACCCTCTGTGACCACAATGTGATCTTTTACTTTAATAGGTTAATTTAAAGGAACTGCAAATTTGTAAGAAACTTCAGCCAAGAAAGGTGTCCCTCAGCACCTTCTGGTTTTGTAGTGTCAGTGTCACCCTAAAGAATGCAATGGAGATTTGCAAAACTTACAAAACTTACAGTCTTTGATCCAGCTCCCAGAGGAGACACCTGTGGTGCTTATTATTTTAATCTCCCTAAATCACAGTTCACAGGACGTGGCAATGGGAAGGGCTGCTGAATACATTGTGTTCTATCTGGAATTTCAGGTAACAGAAATTAGCACAACTACCACTGAGATTCTTGGAGAATAAAAATAAAACCAGGAATGTGATGTACTATTCCATCCAAGAGGAATTTCTGCACATCCCTTCTCCCAAATCCATCTCTGGACTTTTAGTAAATTCATAGGATTTACACCTTGGATTAGGATTTCTCTTACGATCCTATGCCCCTTTCTATCTTTCTCTTTTAGGTTATGAAGATTGTATATATTCATTAAAAATCTTCAACTTCACAGAACATTAGATGCAAGTGAATTAATTCCACTCATGATAACTGCTTGGTCTTAAGATGTCTCTTGCTATTCATTTCAATAAAATGTTACTCCCTTAAATACCATCAAAGAGCTGATATTTATGGGCCTACCAAAAATATTTAAATTATGAGTTATTTTCAATCTATGAATTATCAATGCTAGTTCTTAAACTGTAATTAGAAAAAAACATTTTGGATACTTTGAATATGATAATCCTGATGTGCAGAAGGGAACCCAATTCTCAGACATCTGCTCAGGGCCTGGGTACTCTGAGCTGAGAAGGATTTCTCAAAACGCAGGAATCAGAGCAGTACTCAGCACCCTGCAAACCCAGCACTTCATTGCTTTTGATCTCCCTTTAACACATTCTGGACCAAGTCCAGAGCAACCCAAACAAATGAATCTTGTGTCTATAACAAGTGATTGAAAGATCTACTTTAATCACAATTCAGCTACTGACTACCTGTGTTTCTGTCTTTCAAAGGCAACACAGCCACACAATTTAACTGTTGTACTACTGAAAACTCTGGATCCCTAGAATTTCCAAATGGAAGGCTGCTTGTTTCAGATAACCCTTCATTTCATTAAAATGTAGTAGCTTTCCCCACGGACTCTCTGTGAGCCGAAAGTGCCTTGGGTATTTCCACACTGATTGTATATTGCACTCTCTGGGATGGTGTGGGTAGCTGGAAAATGCAGTAAACCAACACTCCCTCTTGCTGTGCAGCGAGTTAGTCCCTCAGTGCACAACTGTGCTCCTCAGTAAGCTTAATTGACTGTAATATGGCAATCGAATATGAATATTCTTCACTCTTTGATTTCTAGGATACTCTAACAATAACCAAAATGAGACTACAGACATTCTGCACATTTGAAGTTCTGGGGAAAAGCAAGGCTTCAAATACTTGACTTTTTGTGCTTTGTACTTCACCAGTGTCTAGTGATGGCAGACAATGTAATGGGAAGGATTGTAGCTCTTGACCCACTTGGTGGCATTAACAACTCAAGCAGCCCTTCCCTCTGGCCACTGCTGCTGGTACTTCAGAGGGCTCTCCCCTGTGGCAGCACAGTTCCCTGGAGTCATACAGTGATTCTACAATTCCTCTTGTAGCCAATCAGCTTGGAAACTGATCCAGTTGAAAAACAATCCTATTTTTTCTTGGTCATCCCACTTTTTTAGCTGGATAAGCTCCCTGATCTTGTTCACTGTGCAGTTAAGAGACTGAGGCAATGATGAGACTACAGGAGGTCAGGAGTGAGTGGGTGGCAGCAAGATGGGGGAGAAGCCTGCTGAGAATTGCTTGGGCAGCACTGAAGCCAAACGTCTACTTAGGAACTAAACACGGAGTCACATTTTTTAAAACTTTAAATTTTTATCCTCAATTTAAAAAATAAATAAATCTGCTACATTAGCAGTGTTTCCATCACCCAATTAAGCCTCTATTAGTGTTTTAAAGACCCTTTCCTGTCGTCGAATTTGACTGATTTTCAAAAAACACTTTAGCAAAGAAAGAGAAGTCAGAAAACCCCCTAATTTATCACTCCAGCTCATAAAGTAATTCATTTTTCTGCATTATTTCTAGCATTAATAAAATTCATATTATAAAAGGTCTAGGGCAATGTCCTTGAAAATACAATTGTTTTCTGCACCATCAGCAATCAGACGAAAATAAAATCCAGATGAATATTTTATTTCATCCAGATGAAATAAAAATTTCATACTTTGGAGCTTTCTGTGTACTTTCTCAAATTACTGCTTTCATTTTCCTCAAACTATCCATATACATTTCGGCAGAGTAACCACAGAAAAAGTACCAAAATTAGAGAGACAAGGTTTAGTTTTGAATAATCCAATTCCTAATCTAATGCTTTCCTATTAACTATTTCTAGTTTTAATAAGGCTATTTAGACTACAAGAGAAATCCCTTTAATAACAGACTTCTGGTGTAGTATTTTTGGGAGGCATCTTTGCCTTTTTTTCCTCCCCAACACCACCCACTTCTTTTTTATGCACACACAAGCACTCACTTGGTAATTGTGTGTGATCACTAAACACAGAAACATGTAGGCATGAGCATCCCTGATCAGACATACACAGAAACCAAATCTCTGTCCTTCAAGGACAGGGCAATTTCTGTCAGGCATTTTAAAGCCAAGGCAGGTCATTGAAGTTATTATTAGCACTAATTAGCACTCCCACAAGCTGTTGAATTCTTCACCTGCAGCCAAAGGGCACCCAATATGGTGCAGAATTTGCTCACATCTTTGAAAGAATCAGAGAACTTGCTCCTCTTTAGAAACACGAGACTGCTCTATTGCATGTGAATAGGCTTTCATAAAATTGTATCTGATCCATGCACCAAATGATCTACAGAAGGAGAGACATGATGAAGCTGTTCCAAAACAAAGGAATTCTACAAATGTCTAAACAAACTCTTAGTCAGAAAAGGAAGATATCTGGTCCTACTTAATATAGTGGAGCTATATTTTACCTTTCTACCAGGTTACAGACAATTCATACCCCACTCAGTTACAGTGCTGTCCTTTTAATGTCGTGTTTTATGTAGGACTTTGAACACAAGTCTATATGAAAACTGAATTTTCGCCCTTGTGAGCAGCTTCCATTGAGAATTAGAGAGATCTGAACTGAATCACTGAGCTCCAAATAAAACACTGATCTTAACTGTGACAGTGGTTAAGAAGTGATGAAAGCCCAGTGAGCCATCACTTTTGTATGTTAGGCACATTTCTAACAAAGTGTCATAACGGGAAAGCCTGGCAATAGCTCTCATTAGTCAAAAGCACTGCTTCAGAGCAGTTGCAGGATTTATCTGAAAGAGGAGAGAAAGAAATGTGTTAAAATCAGCTATTTTGGGTCTCTGAGATAACTGCCAGTATGACCTTTAGAGATAAATTTTCTATGAAGAGTAAGCAAAATTGTAGAGGGAGTCAAAAGAATAACGTATCATCCAAAATAAAACTAGCAAATATTTCTTATAGAATTTTCTATGTGGGAACCAGGCACCCAAAAGATTCTCCTCCAAAAATAAGTCACTACTCTCTATGGCAAGAAGTTGGAAACAACTGGATGCTTTAAAGGACAATAGGCAAGATGTGTATCCAGCTACCATTCCTTTCAAAGTGAAAAGCAGGGAGTGAGAAACACAGAACAAACAAACACTGCTTTAAAAAAAATCTGACTAGAATCTTTCTTTTTAGCCTCCTTGTGCCACTCTTGAATAATTTTCTTTGTCACACTGAAGACAGCAATGTATTTCCTCTAAAACTAATATACAAATAGCATCAAAATTCTGGCCTGCACTCACTCAGTGATAGTACCATTATGAAAATGAATCAAGGTCACTACTTTTTTGTGTTATCCACTTCTTGAAACTGAGACATGACACTGACAACAGTGTCTAGGTCTTTTTTCATAATTTTCAACAATGCACATTTGTAGCATTTTCATTATTTAGACACTTGATTTCCTGACTTCAGGGCACAGCTAACAAGGTGTATTTCTGGGAATGCATAAATGGCATGATCTGTTTCTTTTAGTATCATGCCAGCAGCTGAAGGGTGAAATAATTGCCTGAAGTGCATTGAGTAGTTTCATTCCGCTGAACTAATTAGGATAATGGGAATTCTGGAACTAAATCTCTGGACATCTGAGTAAAATCAAGCCTTTTAAACACAATGACAGAAATTAATGTCAAATGTATCAGGATCACCTTCCCTCGTAGAGACAAACCTCTCTATGGAAACAAGCACTACTAATTCACAGTTAACTCTGAGAAAGGAAAAGACAATAATTTTCTAACTTATTGTGAGGATTCTAATCCAGTTGGTTCATTGAAAAATCATTTATAAGGTTACAAAGTCAAGTAAAGGTTGCTGAGCACTGACAGTACACCAGGGTCCTGGGATGCCTTGGATATCCACGTAGAGATTCTGTTAACCAAATAAACAAGACCTGGATACATTCAAAGAATGAGGGCAATGCTTATTTTAGGAGCCATTATCTATAGTTTCCAGCCTGTTTCAGAAAAAAAATTGTGTAAAATTAGAGAACTAAAAATGAAAATCTGTTTCTTGTTGTGACATGCGGGATTGTGGTTCTGATCTCAGGACTAGAAGGTGGTATACCACCCTGCTCACTGAAGAACTTTAAAATGAAAATATTTAAATGCATATTTATAAGCAACCAAACTCAGCTAACTTGTGTATGAGCACTGTTAAGTGTTTTGCTCCCAATTTCACTTAATAAGGATTATTCACTTTAAATCACTTTCACTGGACTGAGAGCTATTGTTGCTGTTGTATCTCTGAACTTTTCCCATACCTTTTAGCATATTCCAGTTCAAATGTTCCAGACATTAAATACACTTTAGTACAACAGCTGTTATTATCTCAGAGGAGGAATGTGACCCTATAGGAATCTGCTTTGGCACATTTTGGTGTACACCTGACGTTTCCAGGCAGCCAGTACATCTCCTGGTGAGCTGGGAGGGTCAGCATGGCAAAAGCAATGGTTAAGAGCAGGGGATTACAAAGTTCATAGAAAACAAACAATAAGGAACTCCAGACTCTGCTTTTCATACTTAATCTCTAATGTCAAAATATATAATCAGCTTGTCTTCTTTATCACCTATGCAAAATTGAGGAAAACAATGCTGAGGTAGCCATGTTTATAATAATGCTTGAAAAAGTCTCTCCTATATCCAAAGAATATGATCTTGACTGCTCTTAGTGACATTTTCTGTTAGAAAAAATTGATTTTCTGTTTTCATCAGTGTTGACACATACTGTAATCTACTGAGCATCAGTTAGATACGAGCCACCACACAAAGAAATGGCACTGATCATTACCCACTCATCATGGAACAAGGTGGTAACCCCAATTCTAAAGGGCAAGAATTATTTGCAGTTGCCACTACTACTAAAACCAAATGTTCCAATTCCTTACTTTTCAAACCAAAAATAATGTTTCTCTCCGATCACATCCAGTTTCCCTGTTAGGAGTTATACAAATTGCTCGATAAATTACAACAATCTGTTCTTAACAAGGCAGCTTTCCACAGCCAGAAGAAGAGTGTTTAAGAGCAGCAGATAAAATTTTACATAAAAGTCTATATTCATGATCTTGTGTGACCACTCTGGCTTTCTGGATCCGCTCAAGCCCCTTGATTTTTGGCAGTTTGCTCTACTCCATAAAAATCACATATAATCCAAACTTCAGCGACTTCACAACTTCTATCAAGTTTATTCCAAGAAAGGAAATAATCCCATCACAGGAAGGAGATAAAAAGAGGTTTGTTCAAGAGATTTAAATTTAGGTGTTTTTTAAAATTAGGTGTTTTTTAAAATACGGGCATTCCCCACAATCTCCAGTCATGACCAGTAAGTCAGAAAGCAGAAAGACAATTCTTTAACATATTATTACATGAATATTAGGCCCCTAAAATTAAGCTACGTTCTTAACAGCGCAGCCAAGTTCTTGCATGATGCAATTCCCTGAGAAGTTTCTTGCTTTGTGAAGCAGTCAGATAAAATATTCATGTTCTCAAATAGAACTGCAAATAAAAAATAAGTAAGGGAAGGCTGTCAGTGCTGCTTGCAATAAGGTACCAAAATATGAATGAAAGTAATAGAAAATGGCATGCCAACAAGGGAATTTGAAAGCAATTAAAGAGATTTATTTTCTTCTTGTTTTTTACTTCTTCACTGGGTTTACAACCAATTTTTATTAAATATCTCACCTGAGACTGAAAATAAGTTCCCTAAATATGATAAGCAAGAAAAAGGCCCCAATATTCAATTAATAAAAACACATTTTCTTCCTACTTTGGTGCACACTCCAATGCAGTATTGTAACCAAATATGAAAACAGAATAAAGAATTTAATATTTAATCCACGGCCTCCCTCAGCTTCGAAGAGAGTATAAATTTAAATAGTAAAAGAATATGGTGTATAAGAAAGACATCAGCAGTGTGTCTTTAGGTAGAATTTAATCTATTATTTCTTTAAAATATTTTGTATTTGCTCTCCCTACTATTTCTTCTTCCCTGGCAGCTATTTATCTTGCTGTAGATGATAATGACATCATTCATCACATTTAGATCATGTCACTGCACGATGTCCTACAGCACAGTAAGAGCAGGTGTGAGCAGAGAGACATTTGGTGTCAAACACCAGCGTGAGCCCACAGAGGCCTCTGCAGCAGGGCCGTGCTGGGATCCCTCTGGACTGTTCTGCTCTCACTCTGGGGATGAGGATCCCAGGGAAGCTCTGCTCTAACCCAAAGGCTTTGGTGTGGATCAGGCTGGAAGGAGCCTGCTCTGTGAGCCCAGATCGCTCCCCAGTACAAACCACAGCACAGGGAGATCAGGGGGTTGCTTTACAGTGCACTCCGGGCACCTTCACTCATCCCAGTGCTGAACAAAAACCTTTCGTAGCTGCATCTCACTTGTACTTCCATTTAAGCAAAATGTCTCAGTTCTCCTCTCATGACACAGACAAACTGTTTGCCCAGGCACCTTCTCTTATCATCTAATTGGCTTGGGAACACAAGAACAAGGCTTATCTTTCCAATTATGAGGGATTAGTAAATCATGGGTCTTGGAATGGAAATCAAAATAATGTAATTAAATTCAGATAATAACTTTATTTCCAGATATATTTTCATTCAAAAGCAACTTTAAAAGGTCTCATCGAGAAGATGAGGCTAACAGCCAGGATGAGCAGGACTTCTATTTTTAAAAGCGTGATATGTCAAATAGACATAATTTTGTTCTTTTTAAAAATGTGTTTTACAATTTTACAATGTCTAAACAAATTTTACACTGTGGCTGAAACATGTAACAAGCAGCAAGTAATTGGATACAATACAACTACATATGACTGTGAGATTTTGTCAGAAATTCTCATTAACAGAAAAACCTTTTTTTACCCTGACAATAATTTGTACAGCTTGTTTCCTTTTTTATTTTTCCCCTTGGCGTGTCTGGAAAAAAATTTATAAAGAATCCCCTCCATCTCCTTGAAGGTAAATTTTCTTTGAGTGAACGTAGCATTAGCCCAGAAGCAGAACTCTCATAAAACTGAATGGTTCCACACTGACTTGGTCTCTCTGCTGCTCCTTGTTCCCACACCAGGCACGGCTCCCACTGCATCTTGCATTGCAAAACCCTCCTGCTCTGGACCACAAAGCAGCCAACAGATTCCTGGGGGCCACCCCTGCTGAAGGATGCACTTTTCTTTCCAGGGAAGCTACTTATGACACTTCTGATTAAAAAAAAACCACACAAAAAACAACAACAAAAGGAGGTGTGAGGAGATAAAAGCTCGTTACTAGTTACAAAAAGCTCGTTAGCAATCCTTTGATTGCTGCTGCAGGCAGCTCTGTGCCTGTGCCTGCCACACAGGCTCTCTCCTATCACTGCCTTTCATTGGGGGGCTGGAGAATACCTGGTGCCAAAGAATGAGACAAAGTCTCCACAGTGGAGATGTAGGCTCCTTTAAAATAACTTTGAAACATGGCCATATCCCAAAAAATCTATCTTTGATTTATTTTATAATGAGCTCAATTCTTCCCAAATCTATTTATAAATTCCTTCATCTTATGCACACTGAGTATCTTGCTAACAACATTTTATTTTTAGAAGATTCCTTTGCCTGACAATTTTGCAGACTCTACTCAACCAGATAAATTCAAATTAAAAACTCGATAATTAAATACAGAGAAGTATTTCATCCTGTCATAATAGCTGTCTGAAACATCAGAAGCTGTTATAAAGAGAATTGTTTGCCTCCATAGGAAAAAAAGAGAACAAAAAAAGGAAAAAAAAAGATACCAAACCTGCCTGAGTTCAAGAAGCATTTGGATAATATTCTCAGGGACATGCTGGGATTCTTGGAGGTCACATGCAGAGCCAGAAGTTGGACTCAACGATCTTGATGGGTCCCTTCCAACTCAGCATATTCTGTGACTCTATGAATCTTGTCTGTTTTAATGAATCTGTTGCAAGACAGCTTTTAGAGGAAGGCCCAGCCACCTAGGCAAATTTTAGGCATCCTCCATAAGGTTTGGTGTTTGAAGAGATGATTATTCTTTTATTTTGCAATAACATTGACTCAGATTCCAGTTCCCTTTCTCTTCTTGGCCAAGGTGTTGTTTTCCCCTCCACCACAAAATCTATGGGCCTCAGCCAATAGTTCCTGTGCTGTGTGTCCAAGTGCTCTGTGTACTAATACATTTTATCCACAATTTTTAGAATTTGCAGTTAGATTGAAAGACAAACAGAACAATACAAATAGAGAATCCTCCAAACAAACTCCTTCTTTGTTGAGAAATAGTTTTATCAGAGATCCTGTAAGTCGCTTAAAGCTTGTCTCTGTCTCCAGACTTTGTATTTCCTTCTCCACAAGATACTCCACCTTCCTTTTCAGTACAGTCTGCACGGTCCTACGGAAAGTTAACTTTATATTCATGCTGGCAAAAGGTCAGCTATTGTGTCCTCTCTGAATACTGCTTTTATCTGACAGTTCTATGAGTCAGCAACATCTTTCTGAAATACTCACTTTTAGTATCACATGCACAACCACTACAGCCTCTTGTTCAAACTAATGATGTTCAGAGAACATGCCCCAGGCATGTCTAGTCCCAAACTAATACAGCAGCAGCAGGATTTAAACTCATAAAGGCACTCACACATATCTCAAAGCTACAGTGACTTTTAATTTCTGCCTCCAGAGTTATCTTTCCCAGCTGCACAGAGCAAAGCACACCAGCAGTGAAGTCACAAGGCTCACAGCGGTGGGAAGAAAGGAGGCGGCCCAGGACTGCTGCCGCAATGGAATCAGTGTTTGCACACCTACACCACATCCATTGTAAATGCAAAGTGTGCCCCACTGCCCGGGCACGGTCCCTGCACGCTGGCCAAAGTCTCTGTTTGCTGACACATCCCCATCCTGCAGAGCCAAGGACAAGATGAAGAAGGCTGACTCAACTCAAATCTGTTGCCTGGGAGGTTTAGGGCGCTTCAGAGCCAGGGAGCAGCTCTCTACCCTGGGCTGAAATGCTACAGTAAGCTTTATGTTTCACTGCCAAACAACGTCCAACAGAACATAGCAGCTCTCTGACTGAAGGAACAAAGGAATTATTCCTTTATATAAAGGTGGCTGCTGCTGCCCCACACTTAGCCCTAGACCATCACTGCCCTTTGGGATGATTTTACCACAGACACACCATGGAACATGCTTTGTGTCCAAAGGAATATAAGGTCCAAACAGACCTACAGCAACATTATGACTCAAACAGTTGTTAATAACCTATTTGAGAAAAAGAATGAGGAATCTATGAAGATTTTTTTCATAGTTTTCCCTATTCAACCTCCATTCCAGACCCAGCAGAACATTTAAAACTAAATTTAAAAGTCACAGATTTTTGACAAATTTACTGTTACTTCATTTCCACTCAATTCTAGTTGGAATTGCAAAGATACTGAAATACTGTGAGGAATACTGCCCTGCCCTTGTGACCTCTCTTGCGATTTCTGGAATGCCTCCAGCATGTTCTGAAGTTCAGTCTGCAATACCAGGAAATACATATAAAAATATTTTGATGGGAAAATTACAAGTCAGTTAAGTGTGGCAGCCTAGCAAAGTTCAGCTGACAAGGGTGGCTGAGGATCTCAGGACAGTTTTATAAAATGCACCACTGTGACAGAGGTTGTACAAACAATTGCAAACCTTTTATGTCACCCAATTATTCTACTTGTCCTGAAAAGCTCTGTCCAGATAGGGTGGCAGCTGAAAAACACATGTGGAGCAGAGCCTGTCCCCAAAAATAGTCTCATACCAGTGTAAGAGTATTACGTTTGTTAATAAAAGCCAAAAAATCCCTACTTTCACTCCCAAAAAACCCTTGTCCAGGATTAGGTAAATTGCAAAGCTGCTAATAAAAGAAGCAATAAAGCTGAGACTAAGAACTATGCTTAGGACAAAATGAACATCCATTTTAAGGAATAATTCTCCCCATATTTCAACAAATGTAACCCAAAGGTGGCTACAACCCAGAGCACTACCTCAGGTCTGCACAGCACCACAGAAATTAGAATAAGTGCTGCCTAAAGTTAAAATTCAGAATACTTAGAAAATTCAGCCCCATCATTACACAGAAACATAATTACAGCTAATTACCTTAAAGGTTAGGAAAGAACCTGTGTAAAATAAAGGAAGCTCTTTCTTCTGTTAATGGAAGGTTTAGCTAATAGATTTGTCAGGTCCAGGTAGAAGAATATGTATTTATCTTTTAAAAAATAATATGCTTTTTATGTGAATCTATAGCAGAAAATATGGGAGTTATTAAAATCTCTGTAGATGGGTAATAATTCAAAATGAACTGAATAGAGTGTGACTTTTGCTGCTTGCAGTGGCAGTTTAGTCTAGGCAGTCTCCCATAAATCTGAACAAAACCCATGGCACTGCTGCAAAACAAAATGAGTAAGAAAGGCAACAAAGAGCTTCATTTCATTTTTAACAACTGAGCCAGTCCCTACAGAAAACATGTGATGTATCCCCAGCTGATAGATATAGGGCCTGAGAAGCAAAAATATACACCAGCTATCAGCACAGTTGCATATGGATTATCTATTATCAGAGAGACACTTCTCAAAAGAAAAAAAATAAACAAACCAAAAAAACAACCAAACAAAGAAAACCAACAACAACGAAAACAAAAAAACCCCACAAAAAACCAACAAAAAAACCAACCAGGAAAACCCAGGAAAAAAAAAAAAGAGAACAAAACCAAAAACAAAGCCCCAGACCAATCTGACAAACAGCAAAATCTGAAATGTCAATTTAATCATTAAATGCAATCACAGCAATGTCCCATCAGCAATATCAGACATGATGCCTGGAAAGTGCAGAGCAGAGGTCGTTTCCCATTGCTGCCAATGACAGCAGCCAAAGTGTGCCCCACGTTGAATTTGGTTATAAATTCTTACTTTGTCTGTATTGCCTAGATTGTATCAGGAACACTCAAAATAGGCAGGACAATAATCACAGCACTGAACTAAATTTGGGATGAAGTGGTGGTAGAGGGAGTGTTTTCGTTTTTTTCTTTAAAGTTCTCCTTGACTTTCATCCATTAGCTCAGTATAAGCTGGGGTCTTTCTATAATTAAATTATCATAAACCATCTTCTGCCACTTTCCACTGGCTTGCCATACCCTCATGGTTGATTGAAGTTATTTATTTTTCTTTCTTTCGGTTAAAGTAAAGTCACTTTAATCACTAAGGCTCTAAAGAATAAATAATTACAGAAATGATTATTTTAGTACCTTCCACAGATTTTGGCAGAAATACATAAGCATTTTCATTCTCAAGCAAATAAACATTATTTCTCAATTGCTATTGAGAAATATTTACATAAAATTCATAGAAAATCAGTAATTCTATAAATCTAATAATTCAAATATTCTATCAGTCTGTTTACCATAGCTATAGCTATCAGAAACTCTATTAGGACAAAGGTGGGATTTTTTTAATTTCCAAACCAGAGGCAAGTTATTACTTGGAAAAAAGAAAAGACAGCAGCAAACATACCGATGAGCAGATCTCATGTCTGCTGTGTCACACAGCCAAACTCACGTGCTCATTCAATACAAAAGGACTCTCTGACCAAAATTTCCCTCAGTATCCTCCAAATCTGTTGATCAGTAACTTCAGTCTAGTAATTACTTCTGTGACAAATTAGGTTCAAATATATCCTTTCTTTTTCTGCTAGAAATAAATTTTTCAAGTGTCTGATCAAGCAGTAAAAAAATTATTGCTACTAACATGATTTCCTTTTTTTATAAACATTTCACATTTTATTGATCTTGAACAGTTTTTCTTAAATTAAATATACTATGTTAGCTTTTAAAGAGTATGGATGCACATTATCCCTCTCCCTGTGGCTATAGAAAGAGCATAAGAAGAGTGAATTGACAGAATATTTCTGCTACCATCATTCCCTGTCAGTAAAGTGCAGAATGCAATTGTTGTACATTTTAACTAAAAATTGTCTGTCCAATTGTCCATGCTGGTTTCATTACACTTATGAGCCTTTGATAAGCCCAAGAAAACCGCTGCCCTGTTGGAATAAATGGCTTTTCCTGTAGATTTTTTTCTGCACTTTTCAACAGAGGACTCCCAGGAGAACCTCAGGACTGGATGGTGAGGACTGTGGCACATGCCCCTTGTCACAGTGCTGCGGGGTTCATTCAGGCCTACCAGCAGCTGCAAGGGAATTTGGGGTTCATTAGTATGCTGGTGATGCTCTGCTTATTTCCTATTTTTTACCAGAAATGTCATTCTTCAGCCAAGATGAGACATGAATGAGAACAAACTTGGCTGGAGCTGATACTGCAGCGGACAAAGGCAGTGCTGGCAGCTGGCACTGAACCATTCACATTATTCCAGCCTAAAAAGCAGTATCCACTCTGAGATCACTTCTTGCATCACGCAGACTTTTACTGACCAATTTAGCAGAAGTGAGGATGGATTTGGTTTGGTTTGGTTTTTCAGTGTCAAGTCATGACATTCAGGGAGACTGGAGAGTGTCCAGCTCTAGAACTTGCTCTGATGACAGGATGAATGTCCCATGTGCAGCATGACACACAGCATCTTTTTTGGGAAGACACACGTCACTGTGCTATGTTTGGTTGCTTTGCTATATGACAGGGAAGATTTGAATTGTTTGTCTGGCCATGGGGATTTTCTCAGTCCATAGAGGAGGCTACATTTTGTAAAGCAAATATTAAACACGATGTGTTTTTAAAAATTAGGATGTGATATGCATGTTTACTGGATATTATCACAGCTTTGAAGGGATGGACCAGAGGGAAAAGGAAATTATGCAATGAACTGGAGAGAGAAGACATGGAAAACAAAATGTTCTGGCAGTGTATAATACATTATCACCTTCTGTGACTTAGCCACATAAACTATGACTATTATAGCTTTGTTTTTATGTAAAAACTTAGCTCTGAGAATTCTAGGTTGAACTCAAATGTAGTGTCAAATAACAAAGCTGATAAATTCACCTACCTGGTGTTCCAGGCATGACATGAAGAGGCAAATAATTCTGTTTATCTGTACTATTTATCTTCTGACTGTACTACTAGGTTGGTCACTAGAGATGAATGAAATGATGGCTTAGAGATGAAAGAAAGCCTTGGGATAATTAGAGAGCTTTCTGTTGTTTAATAAAAGTGAACAATTAGAAATTATTTCTGGGCACAGAGATTTGAAAAATGCTTTGAAAACTGGTTGCTAGAAGATGACAATAAAATGCATGGGTTCTGTCTATTTATAGCTGATTTCTGTATATTTATATTATAGTGAAAAGAATGAAAAGATTCTAATGTCCACAGTAGAACTGAGTAAGCATCACACCCAAGCCAATATGCCTGATCTCCATTTTGAACATGTAAGGAATGAAGCACAAATATCAGTAAGGCAATTTTCTCAAAATTAGCAAATGATTGCATGTATGTGTCTCAGGCCATGAACAAACATCCCTGGTCAGTCAAGGACTAGTGCCTGTGGCACTCCACCCACTTTTATCATTTCCTGACAGCTACCACATTCATCCAGCTCCTGTAGGAGATCAGTTCACAGAAACACGCCCAAATTTCCTTCAAGCAATATAAATGAGACCAGTTTAAACAGTTAAAACAGGTGATGTGAGGTAACCTAGCTGATTTTCCTTGCAGCAAATGGGCAACATTGGAGCACTGGCAACAGAACAGCACAGGTGGTAACTTCTGGCAGGTGGGAGGTGACAAAAAGCTGGAGGTGGTAACCTCTTTGCTAGTACAGATGGATGCAGACAAGGATGCCAGTCCATGCTGTAATATGATCTGAATACAGTCTAAAGCACATTTAGGTTCTTGTATACAAAGGAAACTCTGCATCTGAATAGTATTGTTTCTATTATTCCAAAAGTTTTTTTACAAAAAAAAAAAAGATGTTTTTAAACTGCAAAGTGAATTTATATATAGTGAAAAAAAGGAAGCCTTCTGGAAGAACCTTTAAGTACTGTTTTACACAAGATTCCCTCCCATTTTGTATCTTTAATTCTTTGCATATGAATAGCAGTTCCGCTTTCTTTGCCCTACAAAATATGACAGATTCTAGATCAAACATGCCAGCCAAAGTCAGAAGCATGAGCTATGGTGTTATGTGCACCACCTATGCACAATATGGTAAAGCAGCTTTTGACAAACTCAAGTAGCTAAGAGAACAATGCAGAAAGGTAATCTCCATATCTGTGCACTCAGGTTTCCAGCTCCCCAGTTATTGCTGTCTCTCCTCATTCCCAGAGAACCAGAGTTCCAAGACCTTGATCTGCAGTGGCCCTCAGCTGTTGCTGCACCCTATGGACTGTCCCTGCCCAGAGAATGACAGGAACAAGCCCACAGTCCAGCCTTGTCCCTTCTTACTGTGGCCTACTTGATGCCTTTACGTGTCACATCCATCCTTTGCACAGAAGGGCTGGAAAGATTTGAAAGATTTGCCACTCTGACATTGTCCTGGTGCTTTTTGTAGGTTTGCTGTGCTCAGTAAGGACAGCTGTTCACCAAGCAGCAAAACTGGCTACCAGGCTGTTCAGCTGAGCCACTGATGTCTCATCTGGGCTTGTGCATGTGACATGGCTGTTTCTGGATTGATAACAAACTGCTCCTTTCCCCCACACTGCATTCACGAGGCTTTTTGGCTGTGCTGTGCTCTCAAACACTACAGAGGAATGTCTCATTAGGTTTTCTCAGCCAATTCATAGAAGTTTCACATTGTTGCCCAAACACAATTGGTCTGTAACTATTTGGAGAATTTTTAACTTCTGAGGCTACATGCTCTGTGCTAGGCAAATGAACATAGGGATTATAAAATCAGCTTTCCAAGTACTCTCAAAGATACCTTTTCTTATGCTAATAGAAAAATAAGAAAAGGTTTAAGTCGGCTGTGATATTTTTCACAGAACAATCTTGAGCAAATTAAAATGTAGATTTTTCTACAATGATTGCTTTTGGGTGACAAACCTTTTGCTTAAGTCTTTAGATGCATCCTGCTTCCATTTGATTTTCACATTTGGAGGTTTTGGAAGAATTTGCCTGATCAGTTCTGTGATCTCTTTTCTTATTCCTTACGCTGACTTATGCAGTTTCTGCAGGAGTCTTTTTACCTTGCTAAGCCAACAGCAAACTAACACAGTAGAAAGAAAACTCATTTTCACATGTTGGCTGAGTGAACTGAATCAAATGAGTGCAAGAATCATGGCTGAGCCACTCAGGGATGGGGAACTGGGTCCTCTGAATTTTCTGTTATCACCTCCAGGGATGTGCAATTCCCGGGACAGGCTCTGCCTTGGGAGCTGGGGTTCCTCCCTCACCAGCAAAATCTTCATGGGTCTCATGCGCCTACAGAGCCAAGTCTGACAGTGCACGGCCTGGCCAGGCTTGGTGTCACAACACCCTACAAGAGGCAGCGCAGCATCCCCACACAGCAAAGCTCAGCAGGGATCCTCACCCCTGGAAAGCTGCAGAGCCCACAGCACCCAGCACCCTGAGGAACAGCAGTGTCTCCTTCTGAATGCCTCCACTCTCAGTCATGTGTCCCTGCTCCCACTGGGGTTTGGTACATTTGGTCTTACATTTTTTTTTAATGAGTTCTAATATGTCTACCGAACATATAAGATTATCTTAAAGATGTAGGATTATAAACTTAAAGGGTTAAGAATATAAACTTGATTTAGAGGGACACATACCTAAAGACCCCAGAAGTGAAGTTTAAGGACATGAAAAAGACACAAGTCAAATTCATAAAAAATTCTTTAAATCATTTGGGTTCTCAGGGGAACATTGATCCCCTAATCTTGGATGGTTGGCAGCATTTGCTACAATGGGTTCTTATCCTGAACAGCCCTCTAGGTATAACTACAATGCAAATAACAACTCTCAGTTACTAGATTTAGGGAAATTACTCTCCTGTACTAACGTGTACATTACATGGATTATTTATATGAGTCCAGAAAGTCTTGTTAAATGAATACCTTAAGACAAAAGTAGAATACAGACATGCTCAATCTAAAAATTAACATTTAGGAAGAACAAGGTAGCATCAACACATCAATTTCTTCTTCACATTACTCACAATATTTTAAATTAAAGACTTCAAAGAGAAATTTGAACACTTCTTGTTACCCTTGCTGTTGTGGGATCGATTCTGAACATCTTCCCTTGCAGCACCTGCCTCACTTATCAAAATTGAAACTCCTTTTGGAAAGGTTTAATACTTCAAACTTATAAACACCACAAGCTTATAGAACAATTTAATATTGCCCATGCTTGTTGATTTTTTTCCAGTAAAGCAGATCCATTTTGCTTTGCAAAGCAAAGAGAACTTGGCCTCAGCATTCTTTCATGGTGCTGCCCTCTTGGATTCCGTTGAACAACTCCTGGTGACAGAACACAGAGCTGCCTCATTAAACATCCACCAGCAAATCTAATGTGTGAAAAATTTCAACAACTCATTCATAGTTCAGCTAGTTTATGATAAATTTCTCATCAACAAGACATCACAGGCAGAGATCAAAGAAACTCCATGGAATGATTTCTTTTCTGAAATTCATAAACTTGTGAAGGTGGAGAGTCTAAAGAGAATGAGCAAGGGCAGCTGATGAAATAAGAAAGTTTGTATTTCCAACTGTGGAAACTAGTTGTAAAATAAAACCCCATCCCAAGTAGGAAAACAATGCAAAAGTGGGGAGAAAATGTGTTTTTGCTTGAACTATAGTATTTAGCATCAGGAACATGTTGTTCCCAAAAAGGGTTTGACTGACTGGGAGGCTGACATTTCCTGCTCACAGACCAAAACCAGCACGAACAGAAGCATTCCTGGGTTGTTCTACCCCTGCAGAACCCTTTGTCTGCCCCTGGCTTTCAGTTCATTCTGCTGGCCACTCCTACTTAGGGCAAATTATTGAGAGACACTTTTTGGAACAGGAATTCCAGATTTCCAAATAATAGTTGCAGATCATGCATTGATTTTTCCCAATTGTTTGGCAATAGGTTTAGCACAATAGGTTTAGTTATGTGTGCTTTCAGATAGCCTAAAAATCAAATACATGACCAATCATACCGTTGTTCACTTTGGAACACAGTGATTTTGTTCATCAATTTCTTTGTGTTCAAAATATGGAAAACAACTTCAATCTTCCCAGTTTGGTTCATGTCAGTCTACAACTGCTAAAAACCCCCATATAGATAAAAAATAATCCAACTGAAAATGAATGTTCAAATTTTTTCTTCAATGTGACATACTGTTGCAAAATTCAAATAACGTAGGACTAAAGGAACTGAAATAACAGATCTAACCAAAGACCCCCTAAAAATCTGGTCAGAGAGGTACCAATACTGAACGGTCTAGAAAAAAAAATTAAATTTATCTTGAAAATTAGTGGTTGACTTATGCCTTGAAGCATTTTGAAGGTTATCCAACCTACTGTAGCTGTTCAGTTCACGTCCTTCATCTGCATTATGAACCATGCTCTGGGCCTGGAAAAAGTGCTCAGCAATGCACAGATGCACAGCAAAGATTTAGATAATGCATATTTTTTGTGTATGGTCTCTGAATATGAAACACTTCAATCTTCCAAGACAAGTCCCTGAAGTAATGTTTCATTCACATTAAATGCTGTAATAATGAGAGGAATGTCATGTGCTTTATTAAGTGTATGTAAGTGTCGTAGTATTTATAAATAGCATTTAACAACTGTGTATATATATTTTTAATATATACATGTTTCTATGTGTGTATGCACTTTACACAACACTATGTAAGATAATTATATAAATTACATAGCTATAATGGACAGTTATGAACCAAATTATACTCTAACATGGCATTATACTGTTACAAAGCACTACTTTGCTGCCCTCTAATACGTATTTACTGCTTCTGGTTTCCAGAGTTTTGGTCTCAGAACCCCTTAATATCCTACAAATTTTGAAGTTACCAGAAAACAAAACAAGTATTTTTTTCTCTGCCCATCTCAAATTTGGGATTCTGCACCCTAACCTCAAATACTGCCAGAGGCCCAGAAACTGAATTCTCCCCATCACTGCAGTAACAGGTTAAAATTGCAGCACTGCGTGCCCTTGCAGTGCTGCCAAGAGGCAGCTTTATTTCACTTGAAATTGAGATTTAAGGCTTTGAGTGAGAAACAAATCACATGTCTAGCCATCTAACTCACTGGACCTTAGCATCAGGACTTTTAAAAAGCAGTTTTTATCATTTTGTACGTATTTTCCCTATGAGTGGAATCACAATGTGCAAAGGTGTCTGGTGTTACAGGTAAAAGGGATAAAACCATTAAAAATTTTCTTTGCTGTTAATACTTTTAGTATCATTTTGCACGGTACTATGCAGATAGTATCAAGTATTCCACAAAATGGTATCTTCTGTAAGAGTTTTCACAGGATTCCTGGAAAGGCCTGCAGAGCTCAGCAATAACTTTGCCAACTTTAATAATAGCTCACCCCAAACTTCCACAGACAAATCTTTGTAGGACACCGTTGTGAGGCCCCTTTATAAAAGAGAGTTGTACTAGAGCACTAAACAAATGTACTTGAGAAATTCTTTGTGAACTATGGCTCAAGTGATGGCAATCGTTATACTCTGGGTTCTGTTCATCTAAACAAGTGCAATTGTAACAAAATTTGCATGACAGCATTAATAAAAATTCTAAGACTAGTTCTGTACACAGAATGTACTTAAAATACATCCCCAGTAAATTCTTCTTCCTCTTAGAGAGTTTAATTTTAAAACAATGAAATTAATTCAGTATTTGATAAAAATTCTAATTTTTAGGCAGAATTGCCTGGAAATAATTTTGGTAAACAGTGTGTACTGCAGAGGTTTCAGAAGAAATAGCTACAGTTATCTACTGTAAAAGATCAGTTTGGAGAAATTCAGGATACACTTAAAATGATCAAAGCCTTTTAACAGTGTATCAGCGAAACCATCAAACTCTTGCTTAGATGAACACACCTAGTGATTGTCAAAGCAAGAAGTTTTTATCTGCTGCAAAAACAGGATTTCCCCTCAGTTATTTTGGCTTAAATAAGGCTTTCAGACAAAAACAGTAAAAGAAAACAATTCTCTATTTAAAAAAAATAATTATTAAAAAAAATCAAAGGATATAATGGAAAAAAACAGGAACTGATTGTAGAGGCAAGAGAAAAGGAGACAAGGAGAAAGGGGGGAGTGGGAGATTAACGAAAAATAGAACTCCCAAGAACGTATCATTTAAAATTCTCCCAATATTTCCTCTAAGACACAGATTTCTTGGAAGTAGAAAAATTTAAGGGACGAGATGCCAAGTCACACTCAGACTGAGACTTGTGGATGCTTAGTCCTATTCCCTGAATGGAACAAAGGCCACTTTGGTAGAGATTTAATTATACTCAACCCAGGCAGAATCCACCACTGAACAAGGCTTGAGTATCCACTTTCCCTTTCTTTCTACCTCCTTTCCACTGCAACACTCAATCATCTTCCAGGCCCTGTTGACCTCTCATTTTCCCCACTGCCATTCTCCAAACTGAGACTGTAATTTGTCTTTCTGAATACCAGAGGGCTGCCAAGCATAAATATTCACAAGGGGAGTTTGGTGGAATAACCACTACCAAAAATTCATAAACAAAACCCAAACAAATAAGTAAATAAACCCACAATTCCGTAACTTTGTGCAGACAAGGCTGGTTGTACACATGACTATTGTACACCCACCCTCCCCAGCTCAGCTCTGCCTTCCAGGGAATAAATCTGTTATCCAACAGTCTGCCCTGGAGGGTTGTCCCATGCCCCAGCCAGTGAGTTTTGTGCAACGCTTTCTTGTGCTAATATTCTAACGATGCTGGTATTTCTCTCTTCTCATTCTTCTGGTTTTGTTTTGTGTTTTTCTGAACTTTAAACACATGTTCTTGGGGCATATATTTAACTTCTCTCATACTATGGAATGCTGTGATCCAGAAATCATGCTGAATTTCTGACATAGCAAGTTGGCACCAGAAAAGTGATTTCACTGCAGGATCACAATAAAAAAAAGTAAGGCCATAGGAAGAAAATGAGCTCCCACTTCCAGCATAGCAACCCTAAAATACAACTCAAAAAATGTCTTATCTATTGTAAGACAGTCTATTTTTTAAAACAAAATTTACATCTGTCATGAGAGTATCAGCATATGGAAAATTGTTCCAAGGGATAGGTAATACAAGTTTTCTCCTGGTCCCTTAGAAATTAAACCAAGAAAAACAATGTTCTAAATGATGATGTTACAAGCAAATACACAAACACTTTTGAATCCTTTGATTCTAGATTTCCTGTTTATCACTTGTCCATCTCTTCCAGCGCAAACTCTGACTTGACTTTTTAGGAGCTGAGCAGGATAATATTTTCACCTCCCAGGAATATTTTCCTGCCCAAACAAGAAAAAAAAGCCAAAACTTTACAGCAACAAAATTGCAAATTAAAACTTCAAAGATTTCAACATAAATTAGCCTAAATATGCTGTTGGTCATTCTGATTTCAACATTGTTGTTTATTTACTTAAATTTAACAACTATTTCCAGATAATTAATAATTCTGAAGAGCAAGTATTAACACTGATAATTTGGATGTGAAAAGGAATAAAAAGTTTTCAGCGGACGCATCTTCCAAAAGCTGTTATTTTTCACAAGTTGTTTAAGAACCAGCCAAAATGTAAGTCAAAAGTCATGCCAGGTAGAGCTCTATATCAAACATAAGTGTGGCTGTTGTGATGAAACCCAGGCCCTCCCAGTTCAACCCTCAAGGATGGTTGCCAAAAGTTGGTGCACACTCAGCAGGGAGAGTTTGTACACACAGCACTTCCCCCAGGCCAACAACCATCCCCAGCTCCCAGATCTCCTGACTAAGCAGAGCTGTTTATGTGCTCAGTAACCCTCACTAAATTTCTCTCAGGCACTTCCAGTTTCCAAGCAACTTTATATAAATGCTTCATTCCCACATCACAGCCAGTGAGGAATTCCACAGATTAACTACATGTCTCAAGGAGAATCGTTTCATCAGCCAGGATTTTGGTTAATTCACATTAGGTCAAATTAAAGCACTGGTGCACTAACTTCAATTTAGGAACTCTGCATTATACAAATAGCACTTAAAGGCTCATATTTAGAAGTATTTGGCTTTAGATGAGACAATTAAGAGGACAGTGTGTCTGTCACCCCACAAACAATGTGAGTTGTGTGATTGGTGCCTTCTCCTGCACACTCTTCAAGAGGGGAGAGTGATTTGGATGCATTTTCCTGCTGGAACAGCAGCTGAGCTCTCAAGGGGCACTGCTGCTTTCATGGAACATTGGTTTCCCTATTTATTGCAACAACAATCTCACAGGTTTATTGGTTATTGTATTTAAACTCATGTTTTTAGTGGAGATTTAAATTATATTTACATATTATGTCACAATTAAGGATAGAAAAGAGGAAAATTTATTGATCTCATTTAGTCAGACAATCAAATAGATAGCAACTTTTGAGAATCAGCATTTCTCATGAAGTTTTCACCTGATATAAAAAGACAAAAGCAGTTAACAGTTTGGAGGGTGGGTGTTATTTCTTTGCCTTTTATTCTGATCTTCACTTCAGTACTTGATTCTAAATAAAGGAGATGTGAAAAATAAGTTTTGAAATTTCACATAGTAAGGGGGGTTTTACATGGAAGAGAAAGGGTAAAATAGTATGGCACAGGAATCAAAAAGAGGCAGCTCTTTAGAGAATTTTGAAGCAACCCAGTGTTCAAAACCAATGACAGAAAAACAAATTCAGGAAGAAGAAGATAAAAATACATATCCTAATACTCCAATATATATAAATAATAAATAGATAAATCAGAGGAAAGCAAAAGGATAATCTACTATTTTTTTTCTCATAAAGGGCACATTACACTGCATTTTATTTCTCCCTGTTTTGAAGGCATTAAATAGAAATGTATTATTTGAATCATAAGTGACTTGAGATATGTCTCTAAATACTTGAAACACACAACAGCAAGTGGAAACCAAAACATGCTATTTGATCTGTTTTGCCATCTTTTTCAAGGTTTTCTAGCAAGACTTTCATTTGATGTTCTCATTTTTTTCTCCAGATCCCCAAATACTCCCACTTAAGGCACTCTGAGGAACTAAAACAGTTCCTGTCTCCATCACCTGACCAAACGCTTCTGGGAGAGGCAATTTCAAATAAACAGCAGCACAAGCTACATAAGTAGAGAATTCAAAATTAACTGACAAGGTTCTGTTATCAAATCCTTTCATGTAAGCACGTTCTGAAAGTAGGTTGCACTCCTTTATGTCTTAGACCACCAAGCAAACAAACTGTACTAAACAATGATCTGTACTGACTACTCTGCATATATTGTACAGTTCTTGTATATGCTATGAATGCAATGCTGGGTATTTTTTCAAATGACTTTTCCTTAAGGAAGCATCCTAATTTTTTAAAAAAGAGGGAGAAATATCTTTTTGGTCTAAACTCCCTATTAACATTTTAAAAACTTTTTAAAAGACATGATTCTGCCATTGCTGAACAAAACATCAAATTCTCTTTCTCCAATTCCATGCTACCAGAAATTAATTCTGAATAAAAGTAATCAGAAAGTGCTAGGGGTATGGATATCTGCTGACAGTTATAACAAGGTAGCTGATAAACACATCTACAAACAAATTTCCACATTCCTCACCCCTCTTGCAAACAGTCCAGGTAAATACAGAACACAGACCTGGGAGATCCAGGGAGAGCAGGACAGAACAATCCTTGCTTTGTTCAATAGTAGGATAAGTTTTTACAGATTTTCTCAGACCACTGTTCTTCAAAACATGAGAAAAGTGCCTGATAATAAAAATTTCGTCAAAGATCAGCCATATTTAGACAGCAGAAAATAGAGATTTGCCAGTGTTGATGATCTTTCAGTAAAGAATTAGAAATTTGGTTTCTGGTAGACTTTAGATGGGTCTGATTTTCAAAGAAAATAAGAAATCCTCTGTATTCTAATGGTAAAGAATCATCCCTGATAGGCACAGAGCTGATTTCTGACCAGACATCTCACACACCTTCCACTGAAGGTGCCACTGCCTCACTAACAAAACCTTGGTACCAGCTCCAGTGGATTTTGGATTGGCCTCTGTCCAGACACATCCTTCTCCAGTTCCAAAACTCACTAATGTCACCTCCCATAGCGCTGTCTGGATGGTTTGAAAGCCAGGACACACAGAGAGAAGACACTCAGTATGAAAGGTGCAATTTTGTGTGCTCTCCACTTGGATTTCCCAAGAGGGGGTTAAAAGTGTGTTATCAGAGGGCTAACAACAGTTAGGTAATCATCTCTACTCTCCCTCTGTGGCTGTTTGGGTACAAACTACACTCAGGGTGAGGTTAACTCACCTTTGGCATGCCTGCATGCACACAGGACAAGAGAAACAAGAAATGACAGCTCAGAATACTTTTCAGATAGAGAATCTAATTATTAATCTAATACCTATTAATATCTAATCTCATCACTCATTTAAACTTGAAGAGCAAGGGAAGCTTTTTTCAAAACGTCTTTTTCTAAACAGCCCTAACTAATGTTTAACCCAAATGCTCTGGTTTGTCTGCCCAAAACCAACTCCAAAACATTTTACAAGAATTTGCTATGTTGCAATGAAATGGTGTTTACAAACCCAGCCTTCAGTCGTTACTGCAGCTCACAGAAACATTGTTAATAGCTAATAATAAAGTAAAGGTAAAAGGCTGAGCCTCCTTTGGGGTGTGGAGAATTCACAACAGCTTTTCTTGCCCGTGATTACTGCACTGCTCTGTGGGAAGGTAACTTATGGAAGCACATAGATCAGAGAGGCCACACTGCACTGCCTTTGCTGAAAGAATTCATGTCAGAGTAGGATCTTCTGAGAAAAACTAAATTAAGTCAGCAACCTGCTCACCTGGTATTATTCTGAATCAAAACTCTTTGGAGGCTCAGGGAGATCTCTGCATGCTTAACTGTAATTACCATGAAAAAATCTTTAGCAGTTGAGTTGTGTTGTTTTTGCAAACTGACCTATGAAACGTCCCAGTTCCCTGTGGCCGTGTCACTGAGTCACTGGTGTGACATTTTCAGCAGAGTCTGTTGTGAAGCCAGACTCTTCAGACACTATTTCCTTCTCCAAACCATTACACAGATTAACAGACTGAAGCAGCTCCTTGTCGAATAACACATCCTATAGGATCCTATAGGAACTTTTAACTTTAGACAGCCAAGAAGAAGGTCAAGCAGCATTTTTAATCCCCTCTGCCAAATTTACCAG
Source organism: Prinia subflava (assembly GCF_021018805.1). NCBI lineage: Eukaryota > Metazoa > Chordata > Aves > Passeriformes > Cisticolidae > Prinia > Prinia subflava. The sequence goes on from NC_086261.1 coordinate 13,751,609, forward strand.
CAAAACAATGCTAAACCATTAAAGCACTGCAGCACTTCCCAGCCAGTGTCTGAAGAAAACAGCTTTTTATCAGACTTGTTTTCTGCACTACGTACAAACAGTACAGAGTGACAAAGCGCCTTTGCATTGCACAAACACTAAGAGAGCAAAAAGAAAATGAAAACAAGGCACTAAACAAAGAAAGGATGTGTACAATGGAACAGGCACAAGCTAGTTTTTGTTTGTTTTTCTTTTTGTGCTAAAAATAGAACACAATGTTCATTTTTTTGTAGAGACTACTCTCCAAAGGCTGAATAAACCATATGATAAGAATATCAACATCATTAAAGTTCTTTCTAATTTTCAGTTCTTTATGTAGATTTGCCCTTTACTGATATTACTTATTTCAGAAACAAAGTCCTTTGCAAGAGGAAAAAAGAAAATCCAACAGAAATTCTTTAAAGTGGACATTGTAAAAGAAGTGATCAGACGTAGGCCTATGACACTGTAAAGTGTCCTGAAAGGAAAATGTGAGACACTGAAGCTACAAATCTTATCAACAAACCTTCTGTAACTTTGAAGCTTTTTAAATTCCAACTCTTGTACAAAGCTGAATAAATTTCTTCAATAACATTTCCTAGCTATGAAACATAACATTGCTTGTTCATTGAAATGAACAATAATTAGCAACAAATAGAAAACAGTGCACATCCAGTGCAGGTCAGTTTAGGAGTTTTCTTGACAGAACTGCCACACACATAAACAAATTAAATATGCTGTTTTATCATGTCTTATCGCTACACTGAAATTAAACCTGGAACAATGCCTGCAACAGAACTGATGTGGTAAAAACATAGTCTGACCTAAACCCAGCACACTTCCACATTGGGATTCTCTGCATTGTTCATCACAAGGTGCTTCTACTGCAGATATTTAAACAAGGGAGCTTCATGCCACAACATCTGTTTGCAGGACAGACTCCCCTGTAAATGAATCACAAGTTCCTTTTAAACTACCAAAATCTCATCAAGACAACATCACAGAACCCCAAGATAGATTTGCGGATACAATATAGAAATGAATAGTCCATGATTTTAGGTGTTTTCTAAAAACATCTACAGACATAAGAGTTTTGATGTACCCAAAAAAAAAAAAAAAAAAGAAAGAAATGTGTTGTCTCAGAAGACAAAGTACAATTTTTCTGATATTAATGTTTTATTAAGGAACTTTTATGCAAGAAAATATGAACTGAAATTTAACTAATTTCACTGCTGTTACAACACAGATAATTTAAACTTCTCATTGAATAAAATATTCAATTTTCACCTCCAGTCATATTTCTTCACTTGTTTGGTCTAATGAAAACAAAAGCCTCCTCCCTGACCATTTCAGCAGTGCTGGTGAGCAGCTGTTGGAATTGATGGAATTGGTAACACCTGAACCACCAATTTCATTTGAAATGAAACCACCAGTATCATTTCTCTGATCTATTCACTGCCAATTATTTACAGCCTTCTTGAGAAAGTGCCCACAATATCCCCACATCTTTCTCACAGATGCGCCTGGCAACAGGAGCTCTGCACACTGTTCTGGTTTTACTTATCTTTACTTACAACTGACACCCTCTCTTCCTACCAAAACCATCTACCTTAGTGCATCTTGGAATCATATTTTCCTTTCTCACAGTCAAATGGTAGCAGTGACTCATGGTCAGTTTTGTTATTGATTACTTCAGTCAAGTTTTTTTATCTTTGTGTCATTTCCAATTTAAGAGTCCCATTTATAGAGAAATTCCTATCAACTGTATGACCCTGCACTTTATAGTAGGAGATTTCTACCAGTCTCTCTTGCTGTATTTTCAAGTTGTCATCTAGCTCTTAACGTTTAATGGTTTGGTCTTCTCAGTATTAGCAAGGGTATCCCATGTTTTGTCAGTCTTGTCCCTTTCCTGATGCTTCTTCAACGGAAAAATTTAAACAAGATTAGCCAAAAAACTGTCCAGAACTCCATTAGTAAAATCTCTCCAATCTAAATGTCCCCTCTCCAATACTAGAAACTGTAACCTCTTTCTTATCTAGTTCATCACCTCTTCTACTAAACCCCATTTTTCTAGCTCCAATAATATTTATTATATGGAGTTTTTCAGCTAAATAAATATTCTGAAGTTTCACTAGAAAGGCTTGCATGTCATAAGGTGCTTTTTGTAAGCTTCTCCTTGATTTTACTCTATTTTCCTGCAATTTCTCTGTATTTTATGTTTTTTCCTTCTAAGCTCATGATGTCATAAGACTACAGTTCACACTGCTCCCACTTTCTCACTTAACAGACATTTCTGAAAATGCTGTCCTAAATGCACCAAGCTATTTTATCTAAAAACAAAATCATCAAAAATATTACAACTAAAAGAAAAAAAATTAATCTTGTGTTTTCAGAGGAAAAAAAGAAGTATGATGTGGTCTAATAGTTTTAAGCAGTCACCCAGGTCTCAAAGCAGTTATAACCCTGAATAAAATGGTTATTTTAGTGTAATGATGCTTGCTCAGCAATTACTAGCAATGCACATTAATAGAAATGCTCTGTAGAGTTAAGAGCCTCTGAGTGTTCCTGTCTGTGCATGCACTGCATGGTCAAGCCCCAACACCTGTACTGTGATCTTACAATCCTCATGCATTTATAAAGGGCCGTAGCAATCACTGTTCCTGTGTAACTGTTACTGTTCACAAAGAGGCACTCAGAGGTACATCTAGACCATCTCAGACTTTGAAAGAGATCCCTTTCAAAGAGACTCAAAATTACAGCTTAGGCCCAGCTGGAACAAGAAACAATGAGACATAGGAAAAGTTCCGAGCTTACTCATTTACTGTTTTACAAACTGTGCTCACTAGTAACTTCTTCAGGTTTTCATTCCTTCCTATTATGACTGTTGTCACAAATTTCCTTTCAGAGGCACTGGGATCACAGAGTGAACACACTACAACAATGAAAGATCAGCAACACTTAAAAACCAAATTTCGACTCTATACAGATACAGCTGAGGGCAGCTGCCAGATTTTTGTTAATCAGTTGGAGACTCTTGACAAATGCAGTTTCAATGCCTCTCTTCCTCTGGTGATGATAGTCCATGGCTGGTCGGTATGAACTCACATTTTATATTTAATTCATATTACATCCGATTTGATATACTTCCCTTCTCATTATGCTGTGGAAGCAACTTCAGAAGTAAGGTTGTGATACAAAGATGATAAGATTTCACTGGTAGCTATCATGGCTAGAAAAAACACAGAGTGGATATTCCCAACAGATTCTGAAGTAACAATCTGCAATTTTTCACATGGGGCTCCCATGCCAAGGATTAAATGCAGCCCCAGTTTAAAGCCAGCAGAGCTTGAACAAGTAGCTAAATTAATGTGCTATGCCCCAGAGAGCTGAATACCAGCTTCATTTCTCTGATATGTTCACTGCAAGATATTTACAGACTTTTTGAAAAGTGCCACAATATCTGCACATCTTTCTCGCAGATACACCTTTAAAAAGAACTTCTCCACAAGCCCCTTCAGCTGAAAGCAAAGCCTTCAACATCAGTGAATTATCACTGAACAGCTTCAGTTAAACTGTAAAAAACCAATTCACCAAAAAAAAATCTTTCTCAAAAGCATGCCAATACTAAGAGTGACTTTTCATCAGCATCTCAGTTGGAAAAGAAACAAAAGGAAAGGCAGGATAAGAAATGAAGTAATTTTAACAGATCCTTGAATTCTCATAGAACCAATGCAATCACATAAGGTGGAACAATGGATCGTCCTTGCACACCTGCAAATATGCAGAGGAATTTTGAACACCCCCTGTGATGCACAGAACTCCTTTAACAAATAAGAGAGACACATTCAACTCCCTTAGTAAATGAAAGCCAAGCCTCGCAAAGAAAAATTTGTTCAAAACCTACACACTCCTCAAACCACGGGCCTGAAGCTGCTGCCACTGCAGTTCATCATTCACATTAACTTAATTTGCAGAGGTGTTGGGCTCTTAGAGGAGTGTATGTGGAAACCCAGACATGAGACTCCCAAATTCTAATACACTAGAAGAGATAAGGTTATTTTATCAATTGACGAAATACATACAACTAGAATAACAATTCAATCTGATAGATTAAATAATAATTCTAGTCCATCAAATCAGAAACATGCTTTGATGTGAGAAAATTGTAACCAGGTATTCAAAAAAGAATTGTCTTTTTTGACAAAAGCAAGCAGCTTTTGACTCAAAACAAGCAGCTCTCAAAATGGAATGGCTAGAGATGATTGCTGGTCTGCAATCCTTCAGCTTCCCTTCTCTGATTTTTTTAGCTTATACTTACAGGGATAGCTGCTATTGAATGAAATCAGACATTTCCTGGGCATTTCTATCTGTCTTTTTCACCAGTACTACCAATTATCTCTGGGTGAATTAAAGTATTTGGAGTCATAATTTTCACTTATAAGAGTTCCTGTTACAAAACATACACTATAATACCCTTATTATATTGACTCTTTTTTTTTTGGTCCACCAAAACCTAAAGATTCTCAGCACTGAAGCAAGTTGAAGCCCTTAAAATCTAGTTATCGGCATTAATCCCTCCCTGTTCATACTATGGTTTTTATTTCCTTATGTTTTCACAATAACTATTTGTCAGAGATTGCTTTCCCATAACAATGGTTTTCTTACTGTTTGTTTCTTTCTTTTTTCAATTACACCAGGTGGATGGGATATTAGAGAGCTGGATTTGGAAAATGGCAGCAGCTCTGAAGGCTCAGCGTAACCAAATGAACGTGGTCATTGCAGACTGGCTGACGCTGGCTCACCAGCACTACCCCATTGCCGTGTGGAACACGCGCACCACAGGACGGGAGATTGCTCAGTTCCTGCAGTGGCTGGAGGTGAGAGCTCCCAGACCAACACGTTTCTCTGGAAAAAATGCATTTACTTGTTCTTAGACTTCCACAACCTTTCTGAAATACCACGCTTGCTAATGCTTTCATTTCAGTCACTCACATTTCTTTAATGAAGTGCACAATTTTATCCCATAAACTTTCATATGCCTTTGTAGAACTTGCATCATGCAAGAGGAAAAAGCAAGTGGTCTTGTTTGTGAAAATATTTTTATATATCTTTAGAGGTGAGATAGTTTCCTGCTACTTTGACTTTTCCATTAACATGTGTGTAGGCAGCTGACCCTGTTGCACACATAGAAAACAGGCAGACATCATCATTTGCAAGACACTAGTACAGGAAAATTATGTTATCTGTGCTAAACTTCTGCTTTTAATGCAGAATTCAATCCCAACACAGTGTCTTATTTTTGGTGCAGTTTCCTAAATACTAGGATAAAATAATGGCTTAGAGATTCAGAATGTAAAGGGAGACCTTTCAAGAGGACAGACATGCCTCACAAAGCAGATGACATGGAGGCAGCAGCGAGTACAGAGCCACACCAATGCAATGACTATTTATCAAAATTCCTGCTACACGGGGAGCAGTGGCCATGGCTGGATTGAAAAGGCTGCAGCCAAGTCTGCAGAGGATCACTGGTCTCCAGCACAATTTAAGAAAAGGCAGAAAGCAAACAGTAGAATGAGAATCACTCATACAAACCAGGAATCCTAAGCAACTCTTACTGTATCAACCTCTAATATTAAGCTACTTATTTTGAAATTAAATTCTACTTCTGTACCGGGCAATGAATTTTTGAACACATTACTTTAAAGATGGTGAGGCCTAAGGTGGAAGAGAAATGTACTGCAAGGCTGAAAGGTTTGTAGCAAATACCATTGAAAGCCTCAGCAGGACTGGCAGGGATAGAAGAAGCTGTCAGACACCACACCCAGTTAGAGACACCAGGCACAAAAGGGAAGGCAGGAAAGTTCGAGTCACCATTTTCATTGTGATATTAGAAAAAACCTTAGCTCTTGGTCAAATATAGTTTAAGTTGCTGGAGCCTAAAGTAATTTTTTGAAGCTGTTTAATTATTGAATGAATCAAATGGTGGATGTTGATCAGTTCCCAGGAGGACACAGCACATTGTCAACAATAAAGACAATCTGTGATTTCTCTAGTGTCAACAAACAAATCAAGGCTTGAATAAATTACTCCTTGCTCCAGTATTGTAGGTAGTTACTCTTGTACTGTGATGTGTTCCAGAATTTAAATATATCACACATTTTCACAGCATTGAGAGTGTCCAACCAGTAAATGTTCCTCATATTGAGAAGCACCCCTCCAGAGTTTAACACTTAAAACCCCTTCATTCCAACTCACACAACGACCTTCCTGCTATGCTTCTGTCTGCTTACAGGCAGATAATTATTTCAAAGATTCTTAAAGGATTTAACAAAATCTGCAGTGCCGCACAACATTTCAATAAAGAATAAACAATAAGTAATATTAATGCTCTTATTCCAGGAGTTAAGAGGGCATGATCAGTAACACCCTCAATAGCATCCATTTCAGCATCATCCAACAAGAAAATTGGTCAGATCTCGTGATTTCTAAGAGCTGTCTCTCTCACAAGAAGTCTCTGCAAGTTTCACCTCATCTTCAGAAGAGATTGGTATTGAAACTGCACAGCCACCCCACTGGGACAGGCAACATCCACAAGGAAATTTAAAGCAAGGTTCACCTTTCCTGCAAGCAAAAAATGCCATATTTTTCTTTACAAATCAGAAAAACCTTGAGCCTTGCAGTTCAGGTGAAATGCTTAAGACGTACATGGCATTGATTAGGTAGAAAGAAGGGCAATTCTGCTTCAATAGGTTTGCTACAAATCACACACACATCTTTGTACAAGAAATATCATTGCTGTTATCATTTAACATGTCTGGTCAATATTTTGATCCCTTTACTTTGGCTTGTCCTGGTATCTCAGGCAAAAAAAAAGGCTGCTTTTATAGAGGATTGTTTTACCCTGAAGTTAAAGAACAGATATCAATTTTATAATCATAGGAAAGCGAAATGCTGCAGACAAAAGGCAGTGAACATCTGAATAGAATGACTGTTTCAACAAACAACAACAAAAATTCCGCTGTGTTGATGGTGTTCCAGTGCATGGAAGATAAGTGGCAGTGCCCAAATGTGTGACATTTTCCTGCTGCATGAAAAAGAAGCAAGGAATAATGCTCAGCCAATAGAAATGTGATGAATGATTCATGCACCTCATTCAACCACCATCAACATACAAATTTCTTGTGTTATAATTCACAGTATTCTTAGCTTGTAATAGATATTTCACTGTTTACTTTTCACATTTCTTCATCTAAATCAAGTTGCCACTATCTTCCAGGAATCCATTCAGTTTTCCAGAAGCAATGTTCATCTAATTGGGTACAGCCTAGGAGCTCATGTTTCAGGATTTGCTGGAAGTTTTATCCATGGTACAAAAAAGATTGGAAGAATTACAGGTAAAAGACTTATACCTTTAAGAAAAATAACAGTCAACGGAATCAAGTTAGAAAGATACTTGACATATTAATGCCATATCAACAATTAGCTGTTGAATAGCAATATTCAGCACAGTTTAGAAGTTTCATCTCATTGGTTTAGAAATTAGATTTAGAAAACTTAATGAAAAGTTTTTTGAAAATTAGGTCTCATAGCACTTCTATCTTTGATCTTTCCCACCTCAGTCCAAATTATGACATCCAGAATACACAAGCATGGGGACTAGAAATCATATACCAAAGCCTCAAGCTTCATGTTGCTTAAATCTATCTCTTATCCATTCCCAGTAACACCTTAAACTAAATGTTAGCCACTAACCTCGGATCTTTGGCCACTGTCTTGACCCAAAGTCATTCAAATACTGTTCATTGTTAGCGAGTAATTTAAAAAATATTTTAAGGAAATTGTCTGACTGTGCTTGAGGTTTTAATTGTGGGACAGTGTCTGTACAGTGAACTCAAAACAGCTCTCCTGTAGCCAAAATGATAGTTCTGGAATACATTCTACAAGAAGCATTAGCGTATCCCTAGTAGGTGCTTAAAGCAAACAAAGTTACCCCAACCCTTGATTGACTAGTGACATTCTGAACCTTCTGTAATGATTTGTAACTGTACTAATTATAAGTGTAATGAAAATACATCTATAATATTATTGATACACTGCACAGAGTACCTCATCTAATGCACAATGACAGCTTAAAAAAACCAAACAAAATGAAATCAGAAGTGCATTTTACACAAGACACACATCAGCTACATTTAACTTATCAGAGAAAACATTTTCCTTTAATCAGATTTAGGAGTGAGGCAAATACAAATGGCTGTACTTTGAAGTCACAATCCTGATCTTGGATTCATTGCCACATAGCACAGTCTCTTTCACAATCAGTTCTCATGGCCGTGCCTGCATGCCAAGAAGTTGATTTTACAAAATGTGTCATGGTGTTATGCCAGTGTATGCACCGATTCAGTTCCCCAAGCAGTTTGAACTGCTTGTTCAAACCTTATTAGAACACGACACCTTGAAAATGGGTAAGTAAAAAACTTAGAGCACATTACTTACCTTAACAGCTACATGCATTCTTCAGCAGTTTTTCAGACTTGTAACAATAAGCTCTAAAAATTGATAGTGATAGAAGTTATTAAAGCTAAAAAGAAATGTATGCCTTTGGGGGATTTCCGTACTTGCTGCCTGTGTTACTAGTCTTGTCTGGTTATATCTATGCAACTATGTTATTCCACAGTACCAGCTGAAGACTATCAAATTTGGGAGCTTGTCCTTAAAGCAGAACACAGCTTTAAACTAAGCACAAAGTTCTCTTCCTAAATCAGTTCCCAACCAAGAAGAGCACCATGCAAAAAAATCCAGAAAACAAAAATCAGCAAGTGTCCCTAAGTGGAATATTATTTTTCTGAATACTGTAATAATCTGCCTTGAAGATTTTTTAAGATAAAGAATTATTATAAACAAAATTTAGCAGACATATAAGGTTTTTAAACAAGAAATGGAGCTTTATAAAGTTTCAGGTGCCAAATGTAGGCAAAAGTCAGCCTTGCTGTGGGACTGCTGTCTTCCAAAGGACCTCTGAAACACACAACCTCTCGAGTTTGGAAGAACAAAATTATGTAAAGGTCCCTCAGGTGACGCTGGCAGCAAGCACAGTTTGTCTCTGACAAACACGTCTGTGTCTGGGCCTGTGTCCTTGTGCAGTCCCAGTCAGTGTTTGTTACAGTGTTCGCTTTGAGTGTAACCATGTACCCTCTGTGGGACAAGCGTTCTTACTGTTTTGGTCAGAGAAAGACCTTGTGAAGTGCCAGGTGCTGCCTGTTTTCAGGAATTTATCACAGACTGACAGCAGCAGAACTGTCCTTCTGCAGTGTATGACAATGGCAGTATCTGTATTTACTGCAGGCCTTGACCCCGCTGGTCCCTTGTTTGAGGGAATGTCACCAACAGACCGTCTATCTCCAGATGATGCAAACTTTGTAGATGCGATTCACACCTTCACCAAGCAGCACATGGGCCTCAGTGTCGGCATCAAGCAGCCCGTGGCTCACTTTGACTTCTACCCCAACGGAGGCACCTTCCAGCCCGGCTGCCACATCCTGCACGTGTACAACCACATCGCACAGTTTGGCATCACTGGTAAGAACCAAGGGCACAGAGTGGCAAGCAGCGGGGCAGCTGCACTGAGTCTCCCTGGGAAACCAGATAACTGTGGTCTTAAACAGCATCTAAGTATTGTTATTATCACCCATTATATGCAAGGTATTTTGTTGTTTAGAGATCAGTTATCTCATTTTTACATATCTTGAGTTCATATTGGTTTTACTGACTCCAGGAAGGAATTGAGCTGTTTAGCACTCCTGAAAACGAGGCCATGAGCATCCTGCTGTCAAGCACCTCTGAATAATTTAATGGTATTTGTTTCAGCAGTAGAGGAGATGAGAAAATTTATCCTAATTAAGCCAGGTTTGTCTAGTGTGTCATTAATTATTTCAAATCGAATAAAACACAGGTCTGTACTACTCACCTTCTCCCAGCTCCTGTCCTGTGATGGCTCAGCAGATGCTCTCTCTAGGACCTGACTGCCAGTGCTCCAGCCTTGCTGTTACCTAGAGAAGCTTACCTCCAACGTACCTAAACATGAACATACAGAGAAACTGATGCAAGATACTGGAAAAGGTCCTGATGTGCAGAGACAACCAGAAGTGTTTACTGAAAACCCCCAAAGAGCCGGAGTATTTCTCAACTATCATCACACAAGGCCTAAATCTGGGCCTGACTTGTTAGAAGATAAATGATGACAAATGTGAAACCAAGCATCAGCTCGAAGCTTATCAATGGAGATATAAAGCATCGTGATACATCCTATTTGCATAAAATAATTTTTGTAATTCTATGGCACTTAAAGAACAGAAAGATACTTCTCATAATAGCAGACTTACTTGATATTTTTATTGCGTTTAATAAAATTTTTGCTCCTTTTTTCCAAGTAGTAACTGCAAGAAAAAATTCAATTCAACATAAGAGTCTGTCAGTCTAATAGGGACAAAATATGGTGTTGCTGCCTAAGCATCCAAAATCCAAGAGAGTTCAGCAATCCAGAATGAGACTGCTTTGTTTAATGTGGCATGATCTGAAAGACTGCACATCAATTCAGGCTGTATTTTCTATTGACAAAAACAGCCAGAACAATGAAATCAAAGTTCATATTTACAGTGTGATACAGTCAGGCCAGAGAAGTTTAAGCAGAAAATTTATTATCATGGAAGTTCAGCCATTCTATTTTTGAATGATCCTAGAAATAAAATTGCTATGATGGATGATTTCTGAGGCAAAAACCAAGATGCAAAGGGTAGGGGTGTGTGTGTGGGGGGAAACAATAACATATGTTTATAGTTTATATTTGGCTACAGTACTTCCCTGCAGTTGAAATGGTAAAAAGAAACAAGGGCATGTAAATTTCTGTTGTTGCATTTTTTCAGGCATCACTCAAACTGTGAAATGTGCCCATGAGAGGTCAGTTCATTTGTTCATTGACTCTCTGCTGCACAAGGACAAGCAAAGCACGGCTTACTGGTGCAACGACATCAACACTTTCAACAAAGGACTCTGCCTCAGCTGTAAGAAGAACCGGTGTAACACCCTGGGCTACAACATCAGGGAGGAAAGGTTGCCCAAAAGCAGACGGCTCTTTCTGAAAACAAGAGCACGTATGCCCTTCAAAGGTTTGTGGGAATACTTTTTACAGCATCCACACTGATCACAAAGTGGAAGACTGAGCCTAAGCTTTGTGGTCCTATTTATTCATTCATTAAAGCTTATAAAATCTGTGAGAATAATCAATTTGCTGAGATAACTGAGAATCCCAGTGGGCCCTCTTGATGCCCTTTCACCGAGATCCTGGATCTCATGTTTCTGGGGGAGAAAGCACACTGCATGCTTGCACGGGCGAGCTGAGGGCTGGCAGATGCCCGGGGTCCTGATCTGCAGGATTTTCCTACAACTGGACCGTGCAGGTTTGTTGTAACATATGCAGGCATACAGCCAAGCCAAAAAAAGCAGCATAATTACTCTGGGAGGCCTCTAAAACATCCTGTTCCACATTTGCCCAAATTTTATCTGCAATTAGACTATGAAATGACATATAAATTACTACTTTTCAAACAATGGACAGACAACAGAATCGCATGGACTTTTACAAGGCTGAACTGTAGCACTAAAATTTGGCACTCTGGCTTTAGCTTTACTACATTACTTTACCGAGTCAGTGTGGGGTTTTGGCCGTATGATCAGATAGAGGGGCCACGGCCTGACAGGGGGCGCAGGGCCTTCCAACCGGGTTCCATTGCACTCAGACACCAGATCCCACTGCTGCGCTTGAGGAGACGTTCCCTTGCCACTGGAAAAGTTTACGTACATTTTAAAGTGAGAACAAGCAAGATGATGTGGGACAGCCCTGTTCCGAGAGGCTGTCAGTGCAGGTGTTCCTGGCGCCCTGCTCTCCTCACCATCTCCTTCCCCGGCTGCCCCTCATGAGGCGTGAGGGGAGCAGGGGCGCGAGCGGCCGGGCAGGGCTCGGGGCGGGCACAGCCTCAGCCTGAGGGAGAAGGCTCCCCTCAGGCCCCGGGCACGGCCTCAGCCTGAGGGAGAAGGCTCCCCTCAGGCCCCGGGCACGGCCTCAGCCTGAGGGAGAAGGCTCCCCTCAGGCGCTGCCGGCCCCCGGGCACGGCCCCGGGCACAGCCTCAGCCTGAGGGAGAAGGCTCCCCTCAGGCCCCGGGCACGGCCCCGGGCACAGCCTCAGCCTGAGGGAGAAGGCTCCCCTCAGGCCCTGCCGGCCCCCGGGCACGGCCCCGGGCACGGCCCCGGCAGTCCCGCAGCCGCTGCCGGGGCCGTGCCCGGCCAGAGCCTCGCTCCCCTGAGGGCTCTGCCGCCGCCGGCCCCTGGGCCTTGGGGCTGGAAGCGCTTCGCACGTTCGAGCACCCCGGCACGAACACTGAAAGGATGAGGAGAACGGCTTTAAAAGGCTGCTTGCATTATACAGCTTGTCTCCCCACAGTGCCTGTTACTCAGATGCATTATCATAGATCAAAAACAAAAACCAACCAACCAAACAAAAAACCCAAAAACAAAACAAAAAACCCAACACAATAACATCAAAAACAAAACAAAACAAACAAACAAAAACCCAACCAAAACACTCACAAGCAAACAAAAAAACCACCCAAAACAAAACCCAACAAAAATTCAGGTACTTTTAAAATAATTTTGGAAGTCTTCCACTAGCACAGCTGTGAAATATTCAGTGATGACTCCACAGGGATCTGCGTGGCCCTGAATGATACTCAGAACAGCTGAAACTGCTGAATTTGTTCTTAGTACTGTTTAAAATGGCTCAGGAAGATATTTGGAGTAGATTTAAAAACTCCAAAGGCTGTGTCCAGTTCCTGATGTTATCTTGCTCCAGCCCAGCCAGGGTCAGAGCCTCATCAGAATCAAAGACAGGCTCTGGGGATGCATCACCCGCTGCTCCCACACCTGGGCACTGAGATGTGATCGCTGGTTGTGTTCCTCTCTGGATATGGAGCTAGTTTCAGTTTGGGGTAAAATATCTCTGTCCCGTTGGCTTTGATTTCATTTAAACATGTTGCATTTTTAGGGTTAGAACTGGTTTTGCATAAAAAACCATCCTTGGCAAATATGTGGATAAAAGTACTCCAGACAATGATGTCCTTTCACAAAAGTGCCCAAACAAAGCAGCAACTGTGGGAAGGTGCTTACAAAGTCATCTTTGTAATGCATTAAAAAAAAAAAGGTTTGAAGATCATGTGAGAAGCACAAACAGAAGAAATTTGAGCAACTGAACATTACATTTCACAATCCTCCGTCTTCACAAAATTTAACAATCATCAAGTTAATGACATTAGATTCTGGAGCATAGACCATTCCAACTCAAACAAAACCCCCAGGTTCTTACACAGAAGTTAACATTTATAAAAAACTGTGATGGGACCTTGAGTTTTTCTATGATTTTTCCTGAAAGTAAGCACCATAATCACAGCAAAACCTTAGGCTGTGTCTGATCATATACTGAAAAATCAGTTTTTACATAAAGAGAAAACCCAGAGAAAGACAGATTAGTTATAATACAAATGATCTGTAAACAAACCTCTCTGCCTTTGTCCTCATCAGGTTTGCGGCACAGGATCACCCATTTTGTGTTCTACTGAGGGACACATTTTCAAAAGAAAATACATTGTTCACTAACATACAACAACTACAAAACAACAAAAGGATAGAGCTGTTCCAGTAAATACTTTCCATCATGAACACTCTGAGCTGCACCAAAAAAACCCCAAACCTATCTGTGCATATGCAGAAAAAGATGATTCCATTAGGAGTATGAGGAGCCATTCTCAGATATAGTGAAGACTGAAGTGGGTAAAGAGGCTGGAATAATGTTCCTTCGTATCTACATCAGTTTTGTTTAGAAGGTTGCTGGAAGAATGACCAGATAGAAGAGTTTTGGACATTTAATGCAGCTGAGAGTATCAGTATGCACATAGTCAAAATATATGTTGTTGGGGTTTTCTTTTTCATAATTTACAAAATATCAAACTGATGACATCTTAGGCATTTCTCATGCTGACAATGCTCAGGTCTGACTTTTTGAAACAGTGTTGTTCTAGAAACTCCCTAGACCTTGAAGCATTAATGACACTGTTAACAGATGTGTGTTAAGCACAATGTATCATTATGCAGTCAAGGAAAGTTTGTGAGTCATCTGTTTTGCAGGGCAATTTTCCAGTTGATCAGAGAAACGGCCTGACCATGTTGCTTAAGATCTTTGATCTGTATCATACATCTCTAGTCATGCACAGTCACAAGGATTTGCTTGGTCACTAGATAGAGGGCTTGCCAGAAATTCTGACAATTAAACTTCAGAAAAACTGAAATATTTCCCATGGAAGAATGTTTTATCCCAAGAAGAAACTCAACACTGATTACCTTTTTCTCCATCCTTTAAATAAAGCAACAGGGCCTGAAATGCTAACAGATTACACAGCACAGCAACAACTAGAAAAAATGACAATGTTTCAATTTCAACAAATTAGTTTGAAAAATAAAATGGAATAACTGTCAACTTTCTGCTCTGAAAGGCAAAATTCTTTTGCCTAAGAAATCTATTGATTGTTTGACCATGCATTTTGCCTCTTTTTGCAAATTCTTCCTTCCTACAGTGTATCATTATCAGTTCAAGATCCACATTATCAATGAAATCCCAGGCAAGGCAATAGACCCAGCCTTCACCATGTCACTGGCAGGGACTAAGGAGGATGCTAAAAACCTGCATATCCCACTGTGAGTATTGTTCCACATGTAATTGTGCATGTGACAAAAGATGCCAATTTGTAATATCATATCACATTGATAATCATGCTGTGAGTGAAATGGTTCAGTACAGCTAAGTGAACATGAACTGGAAATTGTCCTCTCTTCACTCATACTCCCCGAAAGTCACAAGTTCTTACAATGATGATAGAGTTTGTGCAGAAAAAAGATTGTTAGAAAACAAACAGTAAATTTGGAAATTATTCTGTGTGCTTATTTTGGTCCATCCCACGGCTAAGACAGGGAGGTGTAATCAATTAAAACACAAAAGAACAAGATCAGCTGTAATTAAGATAAAGAATTTGGGGTATTTATCATGATGGACACTATCTGTATTAGTGAAAGCAAAGGCAAGAGTGGGGGTCAGCATTTGCTCGAGCAAGCAGAAGCTGTAACATAGATGCTATTATGGGACACCTTTTATTTGCTGTCAGAAACCACTACTGCTTCAAGTTGTTCAAGCTTCTGCCACTTCTGGTTCTTTCCTAGCATGTTGTCATATTTCATCACCTTTTTTTGCACCTGGAGGAAGAACCTTCCCGAGACATTAATGTTTTGTCCTGGAGAAGGAAACACAGTTCTTTCTCTGGTTTTCAGGGGGAAAAATCCTAGGTTTTTTTCATTTTAATTCATAATAATTAAGACAGCATTATTCTCACCTTGTTTTCTCCAGAGTTGAAGGTATTATTGGGAATCAAACCTACTCCTTTCTCATCACCCTGGACACTGATATCGGTGACCTCATAATGATCAAGTTGAAATGGGAAGGAGCTCCAGTTTGGGAAAATATCTGGGACACATTCCAAACCATAATACCATGGACAAAAGGCACCCGTCGGCCAGGCCTTATAGTGAAGGCAATAAGAGTGAAAGCAGGGGAAACACAGCAAAAGTAAGTGTAATGAGAGCACCCAGTAACACCACAGTGTTTGGCACACGGGTTATCCCAGCTCAAACACAAGCATCCGAGCCCCAGCAGTCACACCAATGAAGGGAATTACCTCACTCCATAAGGACCATATGAAATTTCAATGAAACAAGGTACTATGCAAGATAAATAATGATTCCAACATTAACATAATGAAATATTCAGATTCCTGCTTACAAAAAATATGCCAAATCTGAATTATTTGACTTTCAATACCTACTTCCTAGAGAAACTCAGCATCACCATTCTTGAAAATACTCATTAGAAGGATCATGCTACACAGTCTGCTGATTGTTTTTGGTGTTCTTCTTTCCCCTGTATATTGCTTAAAAATGTATCACAAAGTCTGAGCAGCCTTGTTCTCTACATACAGCAATGCTGACAACACATTTGAAACTGCCTACTCATACAGAGAAATTTCAGCCAGAAGACAGAATTAAAAAAAACTTATGATTCTCACTGCTTTAATCCTTTGAGAATTTTTATCTAAGCAGTTTAATTAAGATTAATGAGAAATCCACGCCTTACCTTGTAACTGAGGCTCAGTCTTAGAAGGCACTCTCTTTTTCCTTGGTCCATTCCCTTTTTTACCACCACAACTGGTGCAGACTTCCTGCAGAACAACTTATTGGTAGAGCTGCATCTCCTTAATATTGGCACAAAAAACAAATTAGACAATTTAAAGAGACATTTCATAAGACAATCTGTGTGCTGGGGGACAGAGGAAGGATCATATTCTGGGTTGAATCCTCCTAAAAATGTATTTTTGAGGTGTTTTCCTAACCTGGCACTTGGCATGTGCTCCTGCCATTAGAATAAAAGGAGTTTCTCTGACATCACCAAAATAGTACTGATCGAGCTGGCAAAGCAAATTAAAGCAAAGCATACATTGCAAACTAGGGAGCTCTGTTTAGGTACAGGTTCCTGTACCTTGAGATAAAAGGTATGAAGGTGAGAAGTCATTTTCCTAACTGGGAAGCTCTTGTTCAGTGCAGCTGTGCCAGTAACCTGGCACAAGCAAATTACTGCTTCCTTATCTAGGAAATGATTAATTGAAGGGTGCACTTACACTGAAAAAAAAAATTGCTGGTATCTAATGCTCCTTGGAATTTTTTTTTGCTGCAAGTGGAAGCAGTTTGTGCCAAGCTTTTAGTGGACACAGAGTATGTGCTGGGTTTTGTTCTTTGCAGTCTGGGCAGTGACATTCAGTTATCACTGAAATACTGCATTAATGTTTAGAGGAGGGAATGAAAGATTATTAGGTAGTTCTAAAAGGAGAAACAAAGGACACTCAAGGAAAAGTATTTTCTTCAAAGAAGAAAAGTCTGTAGATTTCTGCCTTCCTCAGAAGGCCAAACATCGTGTATTGGAGAATCAGCAATTTTGGAAATTCAATAATTTAAAAAGGTAGTAAACACAAAATGTATTTTGACTTCTCTTGTGCTTTCTCAAGCATTTGAACAGTTGACAATATTTTATCTCTGGGTATCTCTACCTCTGGATGTTTGTGATCTTTGTACACATGATGAAAGTTCCTTTGTTAGATTATCTGATGGCAGAGACTTGAGATATAACAGCATAAACTTAAAAAACAATTAACAAACAGACCATTAAAAGCAATAAAATACCAGATTCCAACATTTCTGTAGCATGAGCAGTTGCTGATGTTAGATTCCTACATAGATGATTTTTAGCAACCTCCTGGCTAAATATCAATATTCCAGCAGCCCAAAGAGGGCAACCACGGTGGTGGCAGCAAGAGCTGGAACAATGGCACTGCCCCACTGGCAGCACAGCCCAAGTGACTGTGAGTGTGCTGTGGAGAACGTGCACAGTGACACCAGGGAGACACAGGCACAACCCACTCATTTCCAGGAGCTGACTGCTCCTCTCTACCTCTGGTCCTTCCTCACAAGCCTATAAAAACAGAAAGGTGCTTTCCTGTCACAGACGGGATAAAGAAATGGCTAAAGAATGGGAGATTCTAACTGACATTATGCTTTCTAATCAACACTATGCTCACATGCTGTCTTTTCTTTCCAGAAGTACATTCTGCCCCCAAAGCATTGACAACATTCACCTTCATCCATCCCAAGTGAAGACATTTGTGAGATGTGAAGATCGCTTCCAGAAAGAATACAGAAAATGAGCAAGAACACAAAAAGACAACTCCTCACCACAATATTCAAAATATGATACATCTAGTCAAATGTTTTAAAAATTCATAGCTGCATCAAATATCCTAGCAGTTTCAGAGATGGTGAAAAAATACATTAAGATATTTAGTTTTCATCATCCAACAGTAAGCTGAAATATGCTCTTTGATCATCTAGGAGCATACTCTGAAAATGGTCAGTGAGCAGTTTCATCAAGGCAACTGTCAATTTTCAACTGTTTAAAATCTGAAAAAACATCTGCTCACCAGAAATAAAAATATTGTTTGACAAAATCATCACTGTAACCTGTGAAAAACTGAATTTTGGTGGATTTAAGGGAAAAAAAGAAAATTTGTTTCCCTGTAAATACTTTGAAATGTTAAATAGCTACACCTATCAGTTAAAACTTTTCCAAATTATTTCCTAATGAAGGCAGAGTTAAATAGTTCTCAAAAGAAAATACTACCAAATCGATATAAAAATATATAATGATTGAGCTGTAATAATCATATGAAAACCCCAATAACAGTATCATTTAAAAATTCTGTAATAAGCCTTGTTCTCTTTGAAAATGCTTTGCTATTTAACTATTTTAATTAGAGAACCGATTTAAATTACTAGCAATTTAATTATTTGAATGATACTTCGTATACTACACAAAATTCTAGCACAAATAAGTTCACTTAATTTTTGCGTTTAAATCATATTTATCCTTTCAGGTAAGGTCTGAGATTTTTAGATTCTAAATCTCTGTATACCAGATTGAAACTGCCAGAATAAATGAAAATGGTTAAACCTTCAAACACCTTCAGAGCATAAAAACAAACTTTGTAAGGTCAAACATAAACAATTCCCTTGTTTCCTATGTCAGAATATAAACAACAAAAAGTAACATTATTGTCTCAGATTGTTTTTATTCTACGGTTTGTGCATACTGAAACAGAAATCAGTATATATGTATTCATTTGTCACTTTAATGCTAGGCACAGGATCATTAAAAATTAAGGTTTCTTGAACTCTGAATTTTGAATGTGATTTGTGTTAAATGTTTTCTAAGTGGTAAAAAAAAGTGCAAGAAAGTGCTAAGACCTGAAGCAAAGCATATTTTTTTAACGCCAAGAAATTGCAGGGAATTTTGAATCAAAATATCCAGATCTTACAGGAATAAAGTGGGATTTATTTAGATAGCCTGACAAATGAACAAGCTGAGCAGATCCTGCAAGCAGTGAACAGGGATCAGATGTTGAATGCAGGCATCGCTGCCAACCATTCAAAATATTAACTTTATTTCCAAGCTGTTTTCAATAACCACCATCCCTTTAAACGAACAGGAATACTCAATTCAGAATCAGAAAGGCTCACAAACGACACTGGGGAACTGAAGCATACTTGGATCTCAAATGAGAATTGTTGTCCATCCTGAGTGTACATTCCAGAAGCTGTTCCAATATTTAAAATGGCTCCTAGGAGTATCATCTTGATTAGATAAATATTTATCTATTTAAATACAAAGCCCATGCAAAAGAATCCTTAGTCCCTCACTGAAAACAGAGATTTGTGCTTTGAAAGATTTTGTTCAATGAAGCAAACTGGTTTTTTAAACACAAAAGTATTTCCACTTTCTGTGTCAAAAATTACAATTTAAGTGATTAATTTCATGCTTCAGGTTGCTATCTCAAATATTTAAAATTTGCAACATAATTATGAGAGCTCTGTAATATGTTCTGTGTTTGTGTAAGAATCAATTGCTTAAGTAGAATAGCTGAGTCAAATTGGGAGGATACACAGAGGGAAATTTCAGCCAAAAGTATCTGAGAGAGTTAGCTAAGCACCAAGGCCCTTTGCTTGGTTGATTTTTACATTTGTAGGAGTTATAATCCACTGGAGAGACTCAATTACTGGAAACCCAGTGACAGCATTTTTAGGGGCACGAAGTTACAAAGGACCCTGTCCTGCAGAATGACACACAGGAACAAATGACAATGTGGCCATTTTAGTTTTCCAAAGCACAATGGAAAATGAGAGTAAACAGAGAGAGAAGTATGTGTGGCTAACTCAAATTAGGCGTCTCTCTAGATTGTTTCTAGAATTGAATTGTTGCTTCTGCAAAAAGCTAAAGACCTGCCACTTACTTCTGCTTCAAGGTTTTCTTTTTTTATAAAATACTTGTCTATTTAGAGAACAATTAAATACTGTCACTGAAATTGCATTTACATCAGTTACCACCAACTTTCCAAGCTATGAATTTTGTAAGCTTCCTGAACCAAATCCTACCCCTACTCCTCAAAAGCTTTTTTCAGAAGATGTTGAAGCATGACAGAGCAAGAGACAAAGGCTAAAAAGAATTGGGCTGTACTCCTCCAGCAGAGAAACTACGCTCTTAGGAACATTTCAGACATCAAAATTGGCATTTCTTGCAAATTACTACCACTTACTTGGTAAGAAGGCTGATAAAGGGATCTAAACTTGAGGAGAAACAGGCATTACTTCAGGAAAAGCAGGTGGAAGAAGCGTCAGAGGTGTCTACATTGTGCTGAAACTCAAGAAATGGGGATACTGCAGTTTGATGACTTCTCCAGTTATCAACTAACAGAAGCTGGTATAGCCTCAGATAAGACAATTTGAAAGGTTTTAAAAAGTCAAGAGGAAAATTAAAAGAACATTCAGTACTTGAACTCTTGCGGATATGAGGATACTTCTGATGCCATTGTTCACAAATCTTACACCCAAATAAATTCTGTCCCTGTTTTGACAGCCATACACTAATTTCTGATATAACAGTGGAATAAAGCCCAAGCTGTAATACATCTCACCATTCCTGAACATAAACCTGAAGTCATACGTACAATTTCAAGTGCCTGTCGTGGTGCCTTACTCTGTGCTCCCTGAATTACTCCTGTCTCACTCCATCCAGCTGACTTGAGAGCTTGGAAGCCACCAGGTGCTTACTGCTGGCCCAGCTCAGTGACAGGATGCCTGCTGTCCTTTTCACCACCTCTCTGCAATAATGAACCTCCAATACCCAGGAATAAAAACCTCTTCCTTCCTTTTTGTGTTTTTCCTGAAAGAAATATTGGAACACTAATTAAAACCCAAATTCCATCAATGGTGTGGTATGGTATAAAGTTTCACAGCTTAAGAGGACTTTGAATGCCTTTTCCACACTCATACCATTCTGACTATGCTGTATGTGCTTCTACATGAGGTGAATGTATACATGTAATAACTATAAATAAAAGTTTATAGTAATAATATAAAAATGTATATAAAAATAATATAAAAATAAATATAAAATAAAATGTTTTCATTAAGAAATGCAAGATGAATAAATTAATAGGTACAAAAAAGATTATGTCAAATATTAGCTAGAAAAATTAAGTATTGATTTGTTTCATATATAGTTTAAAATATACTTGAAACTTGTCTTTGAGCTGCTTAGGCATCCACCCCTCTGGTCTGAGTTCCTACAGAGATTTAAACACAGTCACCACCACCTCGATGAGGATTTGCAGGAGGGCTCTGCTCCAAGGGATTTCCTTTTAATGCCCCTTGCACAGACAGTGCTATTTAGCTACAGGGAGAAGCACTTCTATAAAAAGTCATGGGGGTGGTGGCAGGAGCATTGTGAGGAAGGAACTCTGAGAGTGCTTTGATAACATCAAAGTCCATCCTGCTCACTTTGGGAAACAGATGTCCAAGCAGGCCACTCTCAACAAACAGCCCTCAAAATGGAAGAGTCACTGGCAGGACCTGGCTTTTAAAAACAGTCTTATCACTTAAATCAACCATAACACACATAAAAACCCAGAGACCCAGCTCAGCAGTTCTAAAACACAAAAAGCACATTTGCTCCTTCTGTAAGTCCCATCCATCAATTGTGTATTCAAAGTATTGCACATTAATTCCAATATTCCTCTCCAAATAGATTTCCAAAGGTATCCAACAGATGATGCCAGGCTTGAACATCCCACCAGCAACTAATTTTCATTTTGAAGGTAAGAAAAGTTTTATTCCTGTGATCATGTAAGTAATTTTAAATTAATTTCATGGCTTTCCCTAAACAGGTTACAAAAACACATTTATTCTTATATATAACTGCAGGACGTTAAAATTGAGAGGGGCACTTTGACAGAGAGTACAACTACAGTTTGGCGTGACAGTAAAAGCCAAAAATCAAGCAAAGAGGAATCTGTGTATTCCTCTTTGCTTTCAGGGCTCAACAAGTAAATGGATCTTCAGAAGATTATTTCATCAAGTCTATTTATTAATGCATTTCAAGTTTCAAAAAACCTTACATATCTTTGCACAATACTTTATTTTTTGCATTTTTTAGTAAAAATTTCCAAAGTGAACAAAAAAGAGACTGTATAAAACACAGTGGACATGAAATCGACAGTAGTATTCTGTTTCATTGTCTTGAACTTCCTTTCGGCTTTACCACATCTTGACTTGCAGTGGAGAGTTCAGTGCACATTTCTGTTTTCAAAAAACATTTAACTTAGACTCAAAATAAAATAGGGCAGCATCTGTCTGCCAAAATCCTACCACAGGATAACATTACAGGCAAAAAATTTACATGTTCCAAAGTCTACCACACTCAAGAAGTTACTAAGAACTCTTGCTGAATAAAAGTCACCATTTTAGAAATGCAAACCCA
Source organism: Prinia subflava (assembly GCF_021018805.1). Classification (NCBI taxonomy): domain Eukaryota; kingdom Metazoa; phylum Chordata; class Aves; order Passeriformes; family Cisticolidae; genus Prinia; species Prinia subflava. The sequence goes on from NC_086261.1 coordinate 13,774,198, forward strand.
CTTCCAATCTTTGCACAGTCTTGAAACAAATGTATTTAAAATGACTTAAAAGCAACTACATACACTTCTAACTAGTTAAGATCATTTAGAATTATTTATATAGTCTATTGGACTTGGGGTTTCATGTACAAAATTTGTCTCTAAACCATGTACAAAAAGCTGTATTTTGAAAAAGTTACCACATACTGTACAAGTTTACAAGGAAGAGATCCCATTATATTCTGTAACATTTTTGGCCTTGCTGGCTTGCGTCACATTATGAGAATGATTGTGTAAACCTTATACTCTTAAAAAACAAAACAAAACCAAAAAAAAAACAAACAAAGGAAGCCTGTCCAACCCTTAGTAAATTTTTTCCTAAGCAAAGCCAGGAAAATTATAGCCATTTGCATCTCTAATTAGCTTGGTGCTTTTGGAAAACAAGCAATAAATACATCACAAGCTTAAACATTTTGTAATGCCCCCTTTCATCTCCTGCATAGCAGTAAGCACCTTAAGACATCTTTTATTTAATCTTCAAAAATGCCAATTATTTACATTCGTAATAAAAACTCTGGAATGGGACATTGTGCTGTTGAACTTCACTACTGGTATAAATGTGGGAAAATTGGTAGTCCTAACTACAGTTTTAACTCTGCCTCAGTAGCCAGACAAGTCACTCTACTTTAGTGGTTATCAATCAACAGTATCATGCTGAAAAGTTATCCAAACACCTGATAAATTAAAAAAGAAAATAAAAAAACTACAGCTTTTCTTTCTTTCCACATCCCTTAGAACATGAGCTTGATTACCAAACTGTAAGAATATCTGAACATCCCAAATAAAGTGGTTGCAATTTTTAAAACAAGTTGAATAACAGGCAGAACTTTCTAATAAAGCGTGGAAATATTTGATCTAACTATTGATTATTTCACTGAATAATCAGACAAATTAAAAATATTTATGCTGAGCTACAAGGAAGACACTTAACATAAAACATTTTTGAAACATTCTGACACTTGCAAAGTTTGCAGAACACATTGTTAAATCTCTCTAAGACCATCCAGTCTTGCATGCTGTGTCTTAGCAGCTGTTGGATAAAGATGAAATGAGTGCTTGAAACAACTTTGATAACAATAAAAAAAGTGTGATTGGATTCAGAATTGCTGTGTAAAGCATCACAGGACCCTTGACCACTACACACCATCATCCTCTGTTATCCTGAGTATGTCAATTAAACAGTAATTTCTTCATTAATAGCGGAAAAGTTTTATAATACAAAGAAACATCCATATTGCAATTCTCTTGTTTACAATTGCACACAAGTACGGGTGTACGTTAGAAATACATGTCTGCATATAACAAGGTATATACACCGACAGGTAACGTCTCCAATGCTGAGGTGGTCTAGCTTCCTAGCCTTGTCTGGCAGTTGAAAAATAGATCTTTTTCTCAATTCTTGAGTAAAAGTCTTACTACAGCCATATTTGCCTGCAAGTGAAGAAAATGCAGCAATGAAGAGCACAGAAGGGGAAAGAATCATGATATGCTAGGACTTTGTGCCACTAAATCAAAAAAATTCAAGAAAAACACTTGTCTTCTTTTGGAGCTGGAAGATTCTCTCATTAAAAATTAATCCCTTCCACTTGTTTTGAGGGCACACCATGCCTTTTTTTTTTCCTCTTCAATTTTTGAGAGTTAGACTGGGGACAATGACTTATTAGGTTTTCTTTGGAGTGAGTTTTCCCATTGTAGGCACTAGGAAGAACCAAGGCAAAAAGCTGCAGTCAGCGTCTCATATGTCCCATCTGATAACTCTCTCGGGGCCTTTGCCGCTGTGGGGGCTGAGTGGTTTGTGGTGGTCTCCTCCTTTTTAAAGTGCCTGTTTCAAAGAAAAGTAGCCATGATTAAAATGTATTTTAAAAACTCAAGTTATTTCCAGAAGGGCTGCCCTGGCCATGCAAATCAAGTACAGCTATTTTTCTGGAGGGCTTTGGATTCAGACCTGCAAAGTTTTAATCAGCTGAGTAACTGCATGGAGGATGTACAGAGTACATTCAGTATCTCATCAGTACCTCTCTAAACAGGCCAATTCTTACAAAATGCAGCATGGAATTGGAAATAAAAGCAACTCTGATGCTGGAAAAAGTCTTCAAAGATTTTTTTGATATGCATATTATGTTCTAGGAAAATAAGACAATAATTAGTTTTTCATGAATTGTTTCACTGGCATCAATTCCATTTGCAGTTTCACAGTGCCAGACTAAGAACTGTAGGTTGAAACACCTGAAATTTCTCTTTAGAACAAAACAACTGAAGAGAAAACGTTTCTCTAGGATTGGCTGGGGTACTCACCTGGAAGTGGTTTATGAGGAGGCAACTTTGGATTACTGCTTGGAGTGTGAACACTGCATATCTTAATGAAGCCAGCCATTAACATGATCAATGCAATTCCCATAAGCAACACTGCCCACCAGTAAGCCTAAAAAACAAAACCACAACAACAAAAAGATCATGTGGGGGTTGGCACACATGCACAGGAGACAGAGGACACTGAATATGGCTTTATACTGCATTTCAGAAGTCATGGAAAAGCTTTCTGAAACATCACCAAGAACATGCGATCCTACATTTGAAAGAAATGTCAAAGAAATGTCCTGAAGTTCTTCCACAGAAAAGCCCCAGTACTTCCATTCTAGTATCAGAAAGGTACTTCACAGAAGATACACTCCAGCAGAGCTGTATAAGCCTAAAACAATCAACAGCTTACACAAAATTGCCTGTGCAGCTCTCCAAGGGTGTCTCACTCTAGCTCTTCTTCTAGTATATTATTATTAAAGTGTCATCTAGCACAATAAAAATGATGAATGCTAAAGATCAAAATACTTAGTTCCTTAAAAGAAGTCAGAACATTCAAATATGAAGAGTCAAAACATGAAAAAAACAGTAAATTAAAAATGTCAATGGGTAGAGGTATTAACAGATCCTATTTACTTGTTTGTTTCCATTCCCTTTCTAACAAACTTATTTGTTGCACACAGGGTGCTTACAGAAAATCTAGTAAAACAAGGGCTAATTATACTTTGAAAAATGCTGAAGCACTCTGCACATCAACACTTATCAACTGTGAATCCTGATTACCAAGAACATTTCATATCAGACTTATAATATAAAAATACACGTACCACAATCCACTCAGCAATATTTTCATATAGTTCTGGATTAAAAATTGCTTTCTTTAATCTAGCCAGAGGGCCATCAGCATCTACTAGCCGACACCTCATGAACACATCACAGTAGCCTTTGAAATCATTGCAGGGAGAGCCAGGTTGCAAAGTGATGGTCTCAAGATGGAAATACTCCTGCCATCGGCTCGAGCCTGTGCTTGCACAAGTAGCTGGGTCCACTGAAAAGTGAATACAAACTGATCAAACCATTGTTGCATTAAAGCATCTCTGCATGCAAACCCAGCCTTGTGTTTAATTGTTCAAAATGCTTTTCCATTAATCTGTAAAAATGCAGAATATATGGTTTATTTCTTACACAGTACAATGCAATGTCTGTCTGGAACTACGTTTGAACAAAATGCTCTCAGAGGTAACAAAGCCTCAAGTACAAACACCATGAGCAGGTTCCTCAGAGCCTCCTGCTCTATTTACACCTGTGATTCAGATAAATCTTACTTTTCCTCATGCAGCAGACATGGCACAGCTCTCTGTCGTCCTTGCCATCTGAACTAGCACATGTACACTCCTCCAAGCCGTGCTTCTCACAGATAGAGCCAGCACATTGCTGTGGGAGACAGAAACACAGCAACACAAAAATCAATTCCACTTTTAAGCACACTGACATTAGAAAAGATATTAAAAATTAATATCTGAAAGCATAGGATTAAAGATGCTTATCAATAAAAGCAACTGCTTCAATTTTTTTTTTCCAAAGCTTATAAACAAAAAAATTATTACAGTTAGTCAATGTCAATATTTTGGCGCATTTTCTATTTTTTTAAAAGGTGATTTACCCTATCTTATTTTTTAACACAGTATCTTCTTTTATAACCTGAGAGTACCCTGCAAAATACCCACAGCACCACAGTTCACACTGAAACATGACTACTCAAAACTCTGGTTAGAAAAATAAATCTAATGCAGGTATACCCAAATATTTCTCTTGGAAAACAATAAAAAATAATGGCAGAAAAGAGTCTGTATTTAATTTCATTGTGTGAGGATCCTTCAAACTCCAAGTTCAGTGTGTTCATAATTTTGTTTCAAAATCAGTAACTATACAAAGACCATTCTTCTGTCTTTAAGATGGCTATAAATTAGCTGAAAAATATTACAAGCAGTACTTGATTAAAATCCTGGACTGTGGAAAACAAACATAGAGCAACACAAGTTACAGGTCTTTAAAAGGATGACTTTTGCTTGTGTTTGCTTCCAAGTAAACAGAGATCAATTTATAAGAGACTTCCCATCAATATTTCATAGCAACTGCCATGTTCTCTTTAACCCAGGAAACCAATGGCAGTTCAGAATCATTCTAATTCCATATGCTCACACGTCAGTGCTGTATGTACATGTTTGGAGAAACTGTGTGTTGTCAATAAACTAAATTCAACCTCTATTGGCAGTATGTCCAGTTTTATAAAGCAACAGAATTATTGACCAAGACTGAAGTGAAAAGGTAGCACTAGAAAATAATCCTGATTTTTAGAAGTTTTTTTACAAAAAACTTCAAATGTAACTTTCTCCGACAGTTCAGCTACCTTGGGATTTGTTACCTACTTCTTAATCCTTGGTGTACTTTCACTGTTATTTTGACTGACACCAATAAACCAAACATCTACACAGAAAGAGACTGAGCTGGCACTCCTGTGCAGTAAGTACAGAATCAATTCACAATACAGTGCCCTGCAATGAACATCAGCAGTTACACAGGACTGTAAAAACCATACCCCCTTTATGCAGACTTGGGTGTTCCTGTTGCACACGGTGAAGTTTTCTTTGGGTTCAGATATTGGGCAGAGAGCACTGACACCATTACACATCCCCTCCTTAGCACAGTCAGAGTCATTCCGACACTTGTCTGTCCTTGATTTGAAATCGCACTGGGCAGTGCAACACGGGCCTTGGCTGGGGCTGGGAGGAAACACAGATTGTGGATGCCAAGAAAATGCATGAACCATTCCAAACAATCTACTCAAGCACTCAACAAATTTCTGATTTGTGCTTATCAAAATGTGACTTGAAAATAATTTTTACCATAGCATAATTATGCTTTTGTACTTCTCACTCGTTGTATAAAGCAGTTTAAACACAATCAGTACTTTCATAAAAATGTAGGTAAGCAGATACAGATTCTGAAGTCCCCACTTTTTAAAGTTAAATTAGATTAAAGTTCCCATTAAATGCCCAAAATTGAAGTGTAGGGTAACACATGTGAACAATACCTGCAGTTTTTGCCTGGTCTTAACTTGCATTTTTTATCTTCTGGTTGGTTTGCATCATAACAGCAGTCATCTTTACACTGGTCACTATATCCACAATCACACTCTTCTCCTTGTTCAACCAGTCCATTACCACAGATGGGCTGCCCAGACTCTGAAAAATGCCAGTATGTTTATATATAAAGCAGTAAAGAAAATGCAAATACTTATAAACCTTAACAAGCATCCAGCTAATCACGACTGAAAGAGCCTGCTCAAGTTGGACTTTAGACTAGGGCTCAAGCCAACTCGCAGCACTGCACAACACCCAGCTCAGTCATTCCTGTAATTCACACAATTTTAAGCCTCTGAGTAGAAGGTTTGGCTGTTAAGAGTGAGAGTGTAAGAATAAGCTTTCTGCTCAGTCTCCCAGGGAGCTGCATCCTTTCCTGCACTCCTTTAACAGTCAGAGAACCTTGAGGCCAAGGCTGATGGTACTGGGGTGAACTATTCCAAAATCCAAACCTACTGAGTACATGTGCAAACCCATGTGAGCGTGAGCTCACAAAACTGGTGAACACTCACACATCGGACTCCAGAAAGAAAAATTCATGCAAAATTCTTTTTCATGTCTAAACAGGATTCCCTGCAGTTTAACATGTGCTCCTTACCTCTAGTCCTTTCACAATGAGCATGACTGAAACCAGAGTGACCGTGTTTGTTCCCTCCCTCCCACCAGGCATTTACACAGACAGAGAAGAGCCTCCCCCAGCCTTCTCTGCTCCTCACTGAACAGGCTCTCTGAGACTCTCCAATTATGTCAGATGCTCCAGTCCCTTAATAATCCTTGTGGCCCTTTGCTGGACTCACTCCAATATGTCCTGCTGTTTCTGTGCTGGCCAGCCCAGAACCTGACACAGTACTGGAGATCTCAAATTCAATTCTTTACTTGCAGAATCTTCCAGTAAATTTTAAAAAATAAGGTAAATAAAAATAAATTTAAAAATTTTAATTAAGCATTACAGTAATATCTTAGCTATTCTGCTTTCAAGAAGATTAAAAACATACCAACAAAACAATTATTTCTCTTTTTCTCAAGAACTTGGCTGATATTTCGAATGCTACAGATAGAGAACTTATTGTTGTTAAGTTTGTCCCCAGACGTAGCTCTTGCATACATGATATAATTGCCATTTTCCTTCTGTCCCAAGTTCTTGGACTCTCCAGGGGTGCACTCCATTCCAGAATCATGCTGCAAAACAAATATTTTACAACTAACTCAATCATGGCAGCTGCAAAAGTAACCTCGATTTGGTAGCCTTATACAGAATAAAAATATAAAAACAAACCACCATCTTACATTCTCAGGTTCTTTCCAATACAAGAACTATATATAATTCCAAGGTTTGATTTTGGGTTCTCTTTGTTCTGTTGTTTTTGTTCCCCCAAAGACAACAGTAGCAAGTATCTAATTTTCTTAAGTTTCATTTTATTTGCATTCTTGGTAGTTTAGCCCCAAGTGCACGTCCTGGGATGAACAGTGGCTTGGAAAAGCTGCCATCTCCTAAAAGGAATGGCTTTATGATCACAGCAGGGTAATCAGCATTCTGTGGAATAAAAGCGGGAGGAGCTAACAGAAAGCACAGTCCATTCTTCTTGTTTGCTTTGAGGGAGGTACAAAGAGAACTTCAAAACAGAGCAGGAATTTGTCAGCCAGTGACTACATCTACAATATCCAGCACGAGGAATGAAATGCATTACACACTGGCAAAACAAAAAGCCTCATGCTTTCAAGCTTGCCATAAACAAGCTGCATCCCTAAAAGTCTGTGAAACAGTTCTGTTCAAAAACATTCTTCTTGGTGTCCTAATTCCCTCCTCTATTTTCTTACATGAACTTGTCACTATAAAACATCTAACATTCAGCAAGTGAGCCACTTGCTGAATAAAGTGTCATCTTAATCAATGTTGCAGTGCTCCTTCCTCCTCTCCAGGATAAAGTACAATATATTTAACAAGATGTGTGTGACCCTACTCTTCATAAAGACAGGGAAGTATTTAGGGAACAATAATCAAGTACCTTTGTAAGGGATTGAACTAATATAAATAAACAATTCACAAAACGCACAGTTGCACCAGTGTTATCAAATACCAATAAAAGGGTTCAGTTGCCATCCACTTTCTTTGTATATAAGGAATGTGCTCATGGGGTCAGGGTTCTGCTTTCCTGGTTTGTAAGAAGCAAAACCTCCATTTGTAAATCCCACCCAATGAAATGGCTGAGAGTGAGTTAACAGATCACCAGTAATACTTACAGGGGAACCAAAGTTATGCCCAACCTCATGAGCAAAAGTAATGTGAGAAACCTTGGGGGGCACATGAGAGCCATAGTTCTGCACAGTGATGATTCCAGTGTTCAGAGACTTCTTCTTACCATCAGAATACAATTTGCTTTTTTCACATATTCCACCAGAGCTCCCTGCAATCCCACAAAAGTGCAACAGTCACACATTTAGGGAAAAAAGTGTTGTGTTATTTGTCTATTGACATCCAGAGCAACACACAGTTTGTCTCTGCAGGTTTACAGACTGAGATCTCTATAATTAATATCAACACAACCTTGAAAGTAGATTAGATTTATTCACACAAATGCTCTCAACACTGATTGGATCCCTTCACACAAGCAGTTAGCTGCTTTAAAACTGCTTTTGAGAGCTATTCTGGGCATTCACTGCATGGATGAGCCCTTATTCCACCACACCTGTAGTACAAGAATAGCAGGGTGCAATGTCCAACAGAAGTGGCCTCAATCTACATCTTATTTGCATTTCACAGAGTAAAAAAATACATGGTAAATTCAGAGATCCTCTCTCACAGCAAGAGCTTTTATATAAAACGCCTAACGTTACCTACTCATCATTGTCAGAAAAAGTACAAACTGAAGCTGAAAATGCTTTTGATGTGGTGGTTAATGAGACTCATGTTTAGAAGGTTGACCATCAAGTGCATCACGCTTGCTGTTTGGAAAATTCCCAAAATTCTGACTTTAATTTCACCAAATTTTTCCCTAATTTGAGTTTTTACTGAAGCATTATTAATGTTCTAAAATTCAGCTATTCTACTGCTAATGTAAATGGTGTCTGAAGACCACTCTAAAAAAAGTCTTTCTTAAGTAAAATTTTGATTCAGTAACATATCCCATTTCATCTACGTCAGTATGTGTGTTAAGGATGAGACTCTCAAAGATCATAGTTTTTCTCAGTTAAATTCAGCTTTGAAAGCAGTGTTTATGGAGTGCACATTCCCATCCACCCTGTGCTGGCTCAGTGTATACACTAGAATAGCCATAACAGACCCAATTTCTCATTTCTATTCACCATCTGGGCATTATTTTTCCTATGGTTCCTCCACAGTCACTAAGGTTAGTCCACACAGATGGGCACCAATATATCAACTATAACCAATATATCAACTATAACCAATATATCAACTGCAGTCACGGGTCTATTGATCTCTTCCCCCTCATGAACAGTTTCATGTTTCTTCCACCATTACTCAATTCTGTTAAAGCTCTCAATAATGTTCTCATTAAGGCATCCTGTCTCTTGCAAAGCCTCACTGATTGAGATTTCTTTTACATCAAAGCACATACTTTAGACCCAAAATACACACCTAGACTGAAACTGATGAGAATCAGTTCAAGAAGAGTCATGCAGTAATTATTCTGTTATCTCCCAGAACGAGATCTCACTGATTTAAGAAAAAAATCTTTCAATATTACCTAGAAAACCTAAAGGTTCTGCTGAGTAGTTCTCATAGTAGTAAGCTCTGTTCATATAGAGCAGAAATACTTGTTTTATTTGTCACTTTACTCGTCATTCACACCTACCATGAATAAAAAGCAATGCAAGTAATTTCACCTTTTTACAACAAAGTATGTTTTTCTTTATTATTCATATCCTGCTCATCAGAAATACAGAAAGATGAATTGAAATGGCACAATATACTAAAAATAAAATTAAACATAACCAACCAAAATTGTGAAAAGCTAGGAGCTTTGCTGTCAGTTTAAAAGATGGATTCTGCCTTTCTTCTAGTGCCTACCTACAGAACCTGATTTCATAGCACTGAAGGCTTGTACAGAATTACCTGAAGGGGCTCCAACCCAAGCCAGACCAAGGACTCCATCATCAAAATCACGGTCTGTAAACACATAGGCCAAGCAATAATCATCATGATTCTGCTCTGAGTTCAGTTCCAGAAACTTTTCCACACCAATGTTAGGAAATCTAAAGGGATTGGAAGAGTCCTTCTCATCTACGGTTGTGTTAATCTAAAAGTAAATTGAAACAAACTGTCAGACAGGATTCATTTCCACTTGCACATGCCAGCTAAGAGGCTCACTGCTGTCAGTGCCTTGCTATGTTATGGAGTTAAAGATGTTGTTTAGAATTTAAAAGCCTTCATTGTAAATATCACCCCGGTAACAAAGCCCTACAACAAATGAAGAATTGCATTTATGTAGTAAATCCCCATTGTCTTATTTCCTTCTATTTCTTTTCCATCAGTACTCAAAATTTTGTATTTATCATCCTAAATTATCACTTTTACAAGGAAGTCCCAATCTGGACAGCCATTTTCTGTTTTAGTGCTAAAGTTATTGGAGAATAGCAATAGTCTCTTCACCACACAACAACAGTGCTGAAACAAAGTTGACTCCTACAGAAAAACTGACCACAGCTTAATAACAGAAGTAGTGGGCTTTTGACAATAATCACTAAAACCAAAGTAAATAAATGGTTTAGGGCATCATTTCCTGCAGAGACACTTGTTCTAAAGAACTGCTATAAAACAATAAATGGGTGCAAGTGAACAGGAACAAGACATGTGAAGAACACAGCCTCAAAGCAGCACCAGTGAAGCTGAAAGCATTTCCAACACACTTACTCTGATTCGTTTCACCATGAAGCTGATGTTACGGATCCCTGAAAAGTCTGTGGACTGGTAAATGGTGTCAATGGCTTTAACATGGCTGGAAATCTGTCGAAAACAAAAGTGTCTACAGTTCAGAGATCTATGCACTGCATTGTAGCTTATCTAAAACAGAAAGGCCTGCACTCCTACAATGATATTGTGCTGTAGGAGCTCCTAACAGAGCTTTTGAATTAAGTGATGGCACCTAATGGAAATAAATCACTACCAGTACCTGCATCACCACCATGCCAAAGGATTTTGCCATTTGAGTTTTTTAACATAACTCTATCAACTTTCAGATAGCTGTTTGTGATACTCCTTTACTCACTGCTTTGGTAAGACACCACTGTAGTGGAAATCATATTCAAAGTACTTTATTTCTTTCTTGGAGAAAAAGATTTACTTGTTAAGATTTGTTCTTTCATTTCTGGTAGGAGACATTTGTGAAAAACACTAATCATTTACCTTTTCTAGCACGTAGAAATGCTAATTCACTAAAAAGCTGATTTTGAAGGTGACTTCTGAGCTTTGAAAAATGCTGCCTGAATGGCCTATGTATAGTGTGATAAATAGTAAAATTCAGATCTGCAAGTGGCAGAGAAACTTCAGACTTCAGAAGTATGTTAACATGCTAGCTATACTTTTAGCTAATTATCAGCAAAACCACAGAATCATATGGACCCTTTTCCCAGTTAACAGCATAGTGACAAATAAAAAGCATCTGCCTTTAGCTGCCACTGCTTTTTTAACCATCCACTAGATCAGATACTACAGGAATAGATCTCAGCATCGTTAGCTCACAGTGTTTTTGAGCTAGAATTTCAAAGGGAAGCCTATACAAGTGTTAAAACAGAGGCTTGGCAGGCTGTCAAACAGCACAGAACTCTTCAGTAATATTATTTTTCTGAGTAAGAACTGAGAACAGTCAGAGTGCAAGTCCTGCTCAGAGGTGTTAAACACACCACAGCTGCCATTACAGGAGGCACAAACGCCCAAGACTTTTGTCACAGAAACAGCATCTTTTCAGCAAAATAAAAAATGCTGTTTCAATTATGTCAAGACCATTTTAACAAATGAAACAAGACATTACAAAGTAAATAAGCAGAAATGCACACAGATAAGTTACATGAAATTTATCAGGACTACCTGAAGTAAAAGCAGGTGATTTAAAACAAAGGGACTGGAAATACCTGTGCAATCACAGCTTCTCTGGTTCCATAGTGCTTGTAGAACAAATGATCAGTCTGGATATACAGCTGACACGTGTTCTTTTCAGCCTGAGTGGCACGCTTTTTCCTCAAAAGCTGTGGATCATCCTGCTTAGGCTCTTCAACAGGCTTCTACAAACGTACAGGAAAGGAATACATTAATTTTGTAGTTCCACACTAGATTGCCTAACAATGATTCTAAACATACTCCACTAATACTGACAGATTTTTATTCTTTTTCTTTAACTTGCAAAGTCTGATGAATCTTGAATTAAGTACTTTATGCTCAGTTTTCAAATACTTTGTAATCTTAGCAAAAGCTCTCTCTGTGCTTCATTTTATTTTACAAAAGGCAGTCAACGTTACATAGACTTTTTCCTCCACGTGATCTTTGGAATTTTTCTTTTTTATAATCCTTTTCTAAGATAAACAACCAGTTGATAGGTTAGGAAAAAAAATCAGCACTGGTGGGACTTAACTGCACCTTCCCTAACAGCAGTTATTTCAAATTGTAATTCCCTTAGTCAGCTACCTCAGCAAACAGAAATGTTTATGCACTTCAGCATAGAAAAATGGGGCCCTGAACAAGAAGTTAAAGGAACTCTGGTTAGTCAAAGTGGTATCTGGTGGCTCATTGGCCTCTCTCAGTACTCACTGGTTGATGGCCTCTCTCTCCATGAAGCTTTACAGAGTTTTGGGGAAGCATGTTATTGTTATCAATGCTGAAAAGCACATCAATGTTCCAAATTTCTGGAGTCACAACATAAATAAAGTTGCTGATGCTATTAACAAGCCATATTGCATAGTTTTCTGGGTATATATTTAGCTGACACCACAAAATTATGCCAAGACTTGGAACAGCTCAGAACATAGCTAAGTTTAAAACTCAGTAATTTGCTGCTGGAAAAAAAGTATTTGGTGACATGTGGTGCAAATGCAAACCCACTGTGGGGTTCCAGCCAGGCACTGAGGTTCCTTTCACAGGACACTCACCTCTCACAGCAGCCAATCTGCAACGTGCTGGAACCCCCACAAGCTTACAGGATTGTTAGGAAGACCCTCCCACCAACACCACTTAACTTTCCACAGAAAGCACTCAGATATCCTAAGTGTGTTATATTAAAATAACTAGAAAATCTAGAAGTTATTACTCTTTAGAACCAATGTATTATTTGGAGATCAAGGGATCTTGAAACTCTTCCCTCTCAATTGCAATAAAGTATATTCCCTGTTTCAAGCTTGATTTCCACATCCATCTAAAATTCTGACTGTTGAAAAATTGGGGATCATGGAGGATTCAATAAGACTATAAGTAGCACAGCTGGGCTACAGAAGCAATGAGAAAAGGAATTTAGAAGAATTATGTTAAAAAGAAACCTCCAGCAATAATTTAAGTATCTCACAATTTGGAGGAATGACAGATCACCAAAAGTAAAAGAGACAACTTACAAGAAATAGGAAGTTACCACACTAAGTACTAATCATAATCCATTAGCCTTTGTTGTACCTCTGTTGTTGGTTCTTCTATACCAGTCATCTGGTACTTCTGCATTCTTTCAAATACTGAATGATCTGCACAACCTCCTTGTGGTCCATATTTATGTGGATATTCTAAAAAGAGGAAGGCCAGGTTGAGTTTTCAAATTCCAAGTACAAGTCCAAAATATGGCTGCATCAGCGCAACTTATTCAGTTGGTGTCCAATGTGGTTTGAGGGAAGCATTAGAAGATTCAAGATTTATGCAGCTTTTTTTCATGAAACATTTTTACTAAAATATTCTCAGTTTTACAAACAGAACAAAACTGACATTTGCTTCTTAACATTATTTTCTCAGGCAGCACAAGAAAATATGACGAGTAGTGCCTAACATAAGAACAAGAGCTTTTATTTACATATCTACACCCATTTGCTACATCTAAACCAGCCTTCAAAAAATGACATCACAATGGAAACTTATTAGATATCAATTATTAGATACACTGCTTGGGTAAGAGCAAGGAGGTTTTATGCTACTTGGTAAATAACCTAAGAAACCTTGCTAACATTCTTAGAGCATTTTATTATTTTATTCATCTTCCACTGATTTTTTGGAAGTTTTCCCATTATGCTATTTAACTATCAATACATAAGAAGGGAAATGCTAATGGATAGAACCACGGTTCAGTTAACCACTACCTGTTAGTTAAACCTGCCGGAGATCCAAACCAGTGAGAATATCCCACAATCTCCTGTTTAACAAGGGCAGCTCTTCAACAGTTGCCTGTGCAGACCTCATTGCACAAGGGAATTTGCTTCAGACACACGTGCTTAGCTTTTACTGTCAGTACCTACTGCAGATTTGTATTTGCAGAAGCTTCCTCTGGAGATGAGAAATACTCAATACTTCTCCCTTTGATTTCTTTGTGGATTTAACCCCATCATAAATTGGTGCCCAAGTAAGAAATAAGGGAATACAGATTATGGCAGCCACAGATCTGAATAGCTGACAAGTCAGTTTCTGTGGAGCAAACCAGTTCTAGCACCATCTCAACCACTTTTGTCAGGAATGTGCAAACTTTACCAAGGTTTGTTGTGCTGGGAGTTCTTGGTTGGTTCATTGTCTTCCAATTTTTGTTTGGGGAGGTGTTTATTTTTTAAAGAGTGGAGATCCAAATTCACAGAGTAAATAGAACAGACATGTAAGAGTAAAATTGTAAAGCCTAGGCACCAAGGACCTGATACCCACATTTCAGGTGATTTTGCCCTGGACTAGCTCTAGTCTGAGCTGTGGAATCAAGGCTTGGCAGGAGCTGGAGCACAGATGTGCTCCCTTGGAGTTTGGGCTCTGCTACAGTTTCATCTGACAGCTGCCTTTAATTATCTTTGACTCTTATGCCTGTTCCTTACAGTCATACTGCATGATACTGCTAAACCATTTCAATATACAGCTTACCTTGTGAGTTTATTTCATGATTTTCTACATATCGCTTTCCCTCATTTCAATTTCTACCACCATACAAACACCATTTTTAAACTGCTGTCTCATCACATTCCTCCCAGCACAGTGCCAGAAGAACGGAAAGAAAAAGAGAAAAATATGCTCTTACTGCCAGTCACCTCACCCAATTTGCTCCAGCATGGTAGTGGAACACTGACTTTGCTACAACCAGTATTAAACAAAAATCACCACTCAGTTGGAGTCACCTCCTACTTTTTGGGATCTTGTTTAATATCACTCCAATAGACTGGAGGGAGTTACAAGCAAAGGACTGTAGATATGATCCTTCCCTTCTCCATCTCCACCACCCTTTTTTCCTCCCACTACAGTATAAAAAACTCTACTGTATTTAGTCTGATGCAAATTTTCATTACTTACGACCTGACTTCACACCACTGACTGTTCCTCTGCAACAAGAGCAGTTACCCAGGGCCAGGAGCAATGAATGCCCATCCTGCCTTTCCCCCACACACTGCCCTGCAGAAAAACACTGCCCTGACAGCAACTCCTGCAGGAGCCCCACTCTGCAGCATTAGGACAACTGACAGAACAGCACTGGAAATAAAAGCTCTCAGTGTATTACACAGAATAATCTGTCTTTTCTCTCCATCTTGTTTCCCAAAGATGTTGGGAAATCTCTTAACACATTTTTTTATACTGATTGCCTGCAATTCAAATATTTCTCACTTCAAAAGTAATAATCTAGTAAGAAACACCTTAAAGCCATGACAGTTAAAATTACAAAAAAATGAACACAAAACAGCCTGTAACAGCAATTGCCAAGGTTTGGCATGTGCTGGAAAAGAAATCTCCCAGAGACAGATTTGAAACCACCCTGCTAATCACAGGAGACAGGTAAAACGGGATAGATCACTCTGGAACCATTTCTAACTTCCAAGGAAAGTTGCATATGAAGTTTTGATTTGCTAAATGCTGAACTGCTCCCAAACTGTGAAGGCACCATTCCCTCATCATCATTTGATTTCCATCCTACTTCCACCATCCCCTGCAGCAGCTCCATTTTTAAATATCTGAAGCTAAGCAAGAACTACCCAGTGCCAGATGACTTGGCCAGTTTTGACCCACGAGCCTGAAGTCTCATCCATGCTCCTGTGAAGCTTTTCAGTGCTCTGAGAGGTGCCAGCTTTCTGTGCAGCCTTCTGCCAGCCCTGGGGGATCAAGAGCTTCTCAGCCTATCCCTACCACAACTCTCAGAAGTGAAAAGGAAAAAACCTGCTTTCACCATGAAATGATTGCTTACAGTGAATGCAGAGTTGAGGAGAAAACAGAAGAGTATTTTCCAACAGAGCTACAGTACAATAGGTCAGTAACAGGTTCAATCTTCTAACTGGAAAAAATCATTAGGCAGAAAAAACCCCAACTTTTTATTTTCCAGTACTGTCCACTTTCAGGTTTTGTACATCCTGCCAGAATGTTAAAAATAATAAAGAGTAGAATAAAATAACAATAAACCTAAAAAACATCCACAAAATCTTGTAATTTCATACCTTCTGATTACAATGTGTTATTCTAACTAGATTAATTAGATGGCAGATGATTTTTTCAAAATAACTTTTTTTTTCCTTTTAAGAAGATGTACTACTACCTTCCACAAAGATATTCTTCAACATTTGATTTTTCTTCTTCTGATTATCAGTAAATAGTATGATCTGTTAAGCATTTAGGTTAACTTAATAATTACTGGATTTAGGCATCTTGGGCAAGGATGACATCAAACTTCCATTACAAATGATGAAAACTCAATTCTTTAACAGCCACAGAGATTTGCCCAATACTAGCAAAAGCAATAATGTCAGAATAAAACTGTAAATGTAAACAGATAAAAAAATCCTTATTGCAGATTTCATTTGCAGCACTCTGTGATGCTGTGCTCCCATGACAACTGTCATCACAATGTGATGAAAAAGAACCTGGGTTCTAATTAATAACACAGTTTGCAATGGTCAGTCTGGTCAGCAGACAGGGCTTTGCAAAATTACAAACCACTTCACTTTCTGTTCCTAGCTGTATGGCCCTTCCAAGATCAGAAAGACAATTAAGTGACCATGTTAATTTTCCAGAAGGTCTGAACAGGATTTTCCTGTATACTGTTGATCTGAAGAAATATTGATTTTCTATTTTACAGTATGAACTCAGGGAACTTGAAGCAAATTTGATTTAAATAAAGTAAATATATCCTCAACCTTAAAAAAATGTTTCCTAAATATCTTAATGTAAGTCAATTTGCATCTTTCTAACACTAAACTATAAAACAGTTTGATCAAGACTGGTTTAAAAACTAAAATCATTCAACTTGTGTTTCAAGTCATGAATAGAAGGCTGCCTTCCACTGGTCACCAGATCCACTGTAACAGACAAAAGCTGCCTTATAAAGTTGACAATATAATCCCCATTTACAAAACAACTTTTGTTTAACTACTGAAAAAGAACTCATTGAGATGCTAATCATATGTTGCATTGTGGTTTCTGAAAAGCACTAAAAAGCATATTGTTTCAAAAGGCTGAAACATGGGTGACCAAAAAAATACCCAAATTAAAGCAAAGACGACTTTTTACCTCAGTCTTTCCCGAGGTAGAAATGTCACCATTTTTGTTGCTTTTGTCCTACATAAGATAGTAGTGGTTTGGCTCTATTTCATGAGAGCTAGCTTTAGATTAGAGCAGTAACAACAAACTAGCAATGAATCTACTACAAAGCTTAGCTTTTCTGAGTTGGTGGAGATTTCTTGAAGCTGCAAGAATAGGTCTCATGAAAGACAAAAATAATTTAGCTTCAAAAGCAGCCTGCAGAATGAGACAGAAGCAGTTGTATACTCCAGATAGCTCAGACAACAGAAATCCTAGAGAAATCTATGGTCCCAATGACTGCAGCAACACCACACAATCAGAACACAGCACATCAGACTGCCCTGGCAGCAAGCAACAGGAGGGATGTGTTTTTAAATAGTGCTGCTTAGACCTTGCTCCAGGATGAGCTATTTTCAACCCTGCTGAGCAAGCAGCAGTGTTCACTCACTTGGCGATTTGGAAGCCATACTGCACTGCTGCCTTAATGTGGCTCACTGGAATAGATTTAGACCATCTCCTCTGATAATCTGATTTTGTTCCTAACTGATGGTTTTGATGCACTAGATTCAAGAGGAAAAAAGATGTAAGCCAACATACCAATACCTGAATAATTAAAACCAACCCAACATACCCTGCTCCCATTCATTAAGACATTAGTAAGATCAATTTCAACATTACTTTTTCCAGTTTCCAAAGAGATCCATTTACACTTCCACAACAGAGATCACTCCTACAAAACAGCAATAGTAACTTTCATAAAATCAATTTATCTGCTTCTTTAAGGCACAGTTCTATTTCTGTCAGTATTCAATAACAGTGAAGAGTATTTTTAGTCACTCACTATTTACAGCATAAGGAACTGGGACATGAGAATCTTCTTGCTTGTCTCAACCTTTGAAAACTGGGCCCATCACTGCCTTATGTCTCTTACTTTCCTCCACCCCCTCTTTTCAACAAGAGGGTTTGTTAATAAAACCCTTTATGAAGCTGACTGTGACTTATTTACACAAAGTCCTACATGAGTGGAAGTCCAACAATCCCATTAGCAAGCAGTGAACTGAACTGTTCAGTGAGACCTGTAAGATGCAACCCAAAACTTAGAGGCATGTGTGAATTATTCACAGAAATGTTATGAAAGATGTATCTTACAGTTCCACACCAGACTTCTGTAACTTTTTTATTACTTTTTCCCCACTACTCTCCTGCTAGAGCAGCAAAGTCAGTAACACTCCAACTGCAGCTAACAGGCAGAACTGCCTTCTCCCTTCTGAACTGACTTCCCCCCTGCTGAACTGACCAGCAACGCTCTGCAGAGATGAAAATGAAGCTCACGCTGCAGCTTCTCTTTAACAATCAAAAAGATGGAATGCTATCTCATAAAATTATTCTCAAATATGGGTTTTGTAAGCACCAGGAAAATATATACTTAGTCAGAAAACAAATACTGTTCACAAATTCAGTAAATGCTTTCGTTCACAAGCTCTTTAAAATTATGGAAATTCTATTTGCTTTTGCGTTAGTAATCATATTTACAGAATGAGTTAACAGGAAGGACAAACATATTTGCTAGCTCACAGCAATTTTAATATACTCAGAGACAGCACACATACTGCCACTGAAAGTAAAATACAAAAAACCCACCCAAATTTGCTGAGTTTTTAGTGGAGAAAGATCACTTCTCTTCACTGCATTCACACAAGAGAAGTAATCAAGGAGAGTAATATGCAATAACCCTGTTTTTTTCACTGGCTTACAGCACAGAGAAAATTATAATATACAAAGCTGAATCACAGTCAGATTTTCCTCATCTAACTTCCTATTCTTTGACAATTCTTTTCACAATGCAGTCTCATTATGACATACTTTGAAAATGATTTATACATACATCATTATCAGAGTGGTTCAAGTAATTCCTAGTGGTCTAATCCAAGCCTCCTCAGGCACAGTGGCCTGATGGGACATGTTTTTAAATGAAGTTATGGTTTAAATTTATTTTTAAGCAAGACTGACATCCTGAGGTTAGCTGGAAAGACATTTTGTTAGCTTCAATTACCAAAAGTTAGTCTTAAACTGACGCTGCTAACATCTACCTTTGATACCTCCTTGATCCTTGAAGGATTCAAACATGGAATCACAACTTTACTGCAGTACTTTGGAGGTTCAGTGTAACTTTAGCATCAAACAAAACTGATTTGTATTACATCTGAAGACTGATGATACATAAATAGGCATGTAAAGTGCAGAGAACTCTGGTGCATCAGTTCTGAGGATGTAGAAGTGTTTCATGGTACTTTTTCATCCTTCTGAGCATTTGTAACTGAAGCTAGATTTCTGGGGCTATACCTGTCAAATTTAAGTACTTTCTCTGTACAATTCCATCACTATTGTGTAAAATGGGATATTCTGGGTGCCACCACCTCTTCTTAAGAGCCCTCTGAAGGCACATCAGAGACACATGGAGGGGAAGCTTTTATTTTACACAAATGTCATCCTCAGGGGTTACAGGCAATGATTTAGTGACTTGACCTTTTATTATCTTTTATTTTCCAGATTACATGGAAGAGCAATCAGTAAAGATAATTTTAAGAATGTATTTTTCAAAGAAACATGTATCCACTGGGTAAGAAATGTACTGCTTGCACATGTAAGCCTAACTGCTAAGGATTTCTTAAAATGGCAGAATAAAGATTGACTTTGGTTTGCCATAAATCTCTCTCACACCATAACTTATATGAATCACTTGAGGACAGCACAATTCACAGTGTCATACATAAGCCAAAGTCTCATTTGATGCTTACAAATGGCATACAGGTTTTGACATTTAATAAAAAACTATTTCATCTGTAGCACAAAATGGAAGTACTCACTGATATCATCTTCATGATAAATGACAGAGTGGAATGGGAGGTTTCTGTCCTTTATGTATCTCTCTGCTGGCTCAATATAAAAGGTCCCACTGTGAGTTTGGATGAATCCTTCAAATTTTCCATCGATAACAGACCCATGAGTAAAACTTCCCTGCTCACCTGTTAAGGGACAAAGTGTATCAGTTCTTTTATACCCTTCAAAAATCCTTTTTAAGACTAAGATTATCCATCAGTGAGACAAACAGTTACAGCAAAATCACAGGCACTAAGTTCAGCAGCTTCCCAATCAGATGCTTAAATGAAATGTTTAAAAAGCATACAAGGAAGAATTCAGCTCTCTATTTTAAAGCTGGTACACACACAGCAATGTCTAATTCTGTAGTCAAATCCTATCCTTAAACATCCGATCATACAATTAGAAATAATAAATAATAAAATCAGAGCATATACAGAACTTTAAAAGCTTTCAAAGAAAGACACATTCAAGACATTCATTTTTTTCTTTAAGCATAATGCTCTTAAAACTGTAGGTGGGTTCAAACCTAGCATAGACTGAATTTGTATTTGTAACAGTAACAATCAGGAAAAGTACAACTGTCAAAGTTTAATCACTGACTCTTACAACATAGATGAAAGATTACTCTGCTAAAAGCATGTTTATATACTCCTCCATTGGGCAAAGCTCAGAATCACACTATGAAAAAGCCTTCTGACCTACTCCAAATGAGTGGTAAATTGGTCTGCCTAGATGCATATGAAGCCCTGTGTTTATTACTTTTCAAAGTTGAAAATGCTCACTTCAACACTGCAGAAAATGGCTTAGAAAGACCTTCAGGAAAACCAAACAGTATAAAGAAGGGCAGAGTAAATCTTAATCCCTGTCTTCTTTCCATCTGCTTTTAATTCTGTATGTCCTCTTCATTTTTAATCAATTTTATCTTTTGTATTTACTAAAATCAGATATATTATCCTTAGTGATGGTAACTCTATATTCCTTTTATTCCTTTAAACTAAGAATGGCACCTGATTTCCTTTTTCTACAATGCATACAACTTTTATTTTTTTAATGCATCAGACTTCCATGAAGAGTATGTTTATAAACAGATTTGAAATTCAAGTTTATAGCTATGAAAATTATTAGATAAAATACTCATTTAAGTGTGACCCATATATTAAAGCAGATGCGAGTTTAAATGTGTTAGATGCATTATTAAAGTTTAACAATAATCTAATTAAACAGACACTAATTTTCTCCAGGTGCTACTAGAAAGTTACTGTTTAAAATTGCTGCACTTTCTTCCATTTTAAAGTGTTATACTTACCATAAATGTGTCCAGTGTAAATATGGGAGGTATCATAATCAATTACTTGGTTCGATATTTCTACTTTAAAGTCATCACTAAAAAGAGATGTATCTCTCTTC
Organism: Prinia subflava; assembly: GCF_021018805.1. Taxonomy (NCBI): domain Eukaryota; kingdom Metazoa; phylum Chordata; class Aves; order Passeriformes; family Cisticolidae; genus Prinia; species Prinia subflava. The sequence continues at coordinate 13,795,642 of NC_086261.1, forward strand.
ATTCGAAGGTTGAATTGTCTAAAATGAATAAAACAAGATAGTAAATTGGCTTTGAGCTTCAGCTACAAGAGCACTAAATAAAATACTTCAAAATGACATTTTGTGCAAACAATTTGCAGACCTTTTAAAATTTATCTGTAGAAAATGTTTTTACTGTACAGGAATTAGACCAGAGCCTAGAAGGATTTTTAAGGCAAGATTCTTCAGGTGTTTTTCATATAAGTAGCTAAATTTACAAGACTTAAGCCAGAAAACACATTAGACTTAAACACATAATTCTAAAATGCTGACTTGGACTATACACTTGTTCCCAGTCCTTCAGAAGACACTTGAATAGTTTAGGAAAAATGCAACTATTTTACTTCACAGCACTTTGAAGCAGAACAGATAAAACCAGCTTTTACTTACTTTATTTCCATTGATAACACTTAAGATTTAAACAATGTAATTGAAATGCAGGTGAGTTAATCAGTGTTTCAATTGAAAGTCAAAAAATAAGATGGGCAACAACAGCTAATAAAAATACTCAAACTGGCAGAGTTATATGAACAACTATGCAAACAGCTCTATTCATGAAATGATTGGGTTCATTTGCAACACTACGTACTTTAATGCAAATCCTCTGCCAATCTTTGTATCAAACAGCTTGCTTGTATGACAACAGGAGTTTCATTCAAGCATAACTGAAGTGTTTTTAAATACCTGATATTATATGAATTCATACTGTGACAACCGTTAGCTTGCTTCAGAATTTCCTTTGGTATTCTCTTAAATTTTGCATAAACATTTGTGCAAATACAGATCATGAAGTTGTGGAAATTTCAGCCATTCTGATTTTAGTCTTGATTTTCTTCCTATCTTTTTCTTTCTCCGCACAATGATGAAATTGAAGGAATATTACAGTTATGTCACCAATTTGTTACACAAAAGGTAACTCTGATAAGTCATCAGAGTACATCTGGGTTAGAGTCTTCATCTAAAAACCATGACCAGCAGAGCTCACCTTCACAGTGAAAGTTGGTATCCAAGTACGCTACCAACAAAATAACCCAGGCAATTGAGAGCCACAGTGTAAGGTTGATTAAATCTAGTTACTTTTTACTAATGAGCATACACAAAGTGTATCTTCAGTCTCCACCTCCACATTAAATATGACATCAGAGTTATAAGCATCTTGAAACATTAAGATGTACATTAAGATGCAAACTTCAAGATGAAAAAAAAGAGCCTGGGAAGGGCTGCAGTGACTCATGTTGACTATTCAGTCATGCAAACAGCATTTCACAATCAAACTGTGTTTGTTATTACTGCCACAGTGTTAATAAAGCTTCAAAGCACGAACTCTCCTCTGGCAATGTGTCACAGGTTTCTACCACCAGGGTATGAAACTCGGAGATGTGGCTGTAGACAGGGAAGGTTGAACTTCAGCAGTTCCCTGGGACTGAGGCTTTGTGCCAAGCCCAGCAGTGCTCCTACCACAGTTCCAGTATAAATGTATTTTATGAGGAAGACTCTCCTGTGACAAAGGAAGGAACAGTTCACTGTGCACCCGGATACTGGCATCACTGAGAGACAGAAATAAAAATCATTGTTCTTCAAGTTTGTGTTTTTACTACCTCTGCCACAACAGCCCTTTGGTAACCCAGAGGTCCGTGAGGAAGAGAAAGTAACACCAACAAACAACCCAGAGACACAGGGTAGGACTGAATGCTCCAAGATTACCCAACAATTTTTTTGAGGGTGGGGTGATGGGCAGTGTGGAGACTTGAAGCCACTTCATGTGGCTCTCCTGGGCAGAAGTTAAAAATGAGGAGGTAGAAAGAAATTAAGACCAACACCGATGAGAACAGGACAAACTTCATTTAAGTACTGAAAAAAGTTATACTTGCTTTGGATGTAACACACTGCTCAGGGTGTTACATAGATTTGAGCTCCTCTCCTTATTTCCACATTGCTACATAATAAACACTACAGATTCTAACCCATGCTGTCTTTTATTTCTTTAAATAAAATTAGCTGTATTTGCAGGATTAGAGAACTCTTTTAAATACAAAAAAGTCTCAGCTGTGCTACAAACTAACAATTTTCTATTTGATTTTTTAACTTGGTTAAACTATTAGATAACCTGATCACCTGTCAGCTATTTTTAAACAGGTCTTTTCTTAGTAATTCAAACATGCTTGATGAGAACAATAAGAATGAGGATTGTCATTCTGGACTGTTCACCTTCTTAATAACAAAAAATAGACAAATATTTCTTTATTTCCCCCCCCACCAAAGGAAGGAAGAGACAACTTGGGACTGTGGGGAAGAAAGGGGCTGGGGAGGGTGGAGGAGTAAACAAGCATCTATTCATGTCTACTTCTAATAATTAACAGCTTTAACACATCACCAAACTTCAAACATAAATTCTACCCAGGCTTAAATCCAGTAACTTCAGGACTCTTCTGAGGACAGGAGACTCCGGGGAAGTTAAACAAATCTGTCTCTATCATTACTGAATATGGTTTCTGAGCTAGCCACAATGGAAGAAACAAGAAGCTTCACATAAGCCTTTGGCAATTACAATTTCTACAGCAAGCACCAAGTTCTCAGTACAAACTAAGCTATTCCTTAGCCTAGCTACACACCAGGCAGAAGATTAACTAATTTCAGAAAAATGCATCTTTTATTTACACACTTTCTACCTCACAAAGACACTTCCCAGCAGCAGTGATCCCTAGAATAGAATTAAATCAATGAAGACCAAGTTTTGACCTTGCTCATTTGTTACTGCTTCTGTCTTCCACAGATCTGAAAATTGATGTGGTAAAGAGAACACTACTTAGTTACTGTGTGGTTGCCCATCTGCTTGTAGACAGAATTTTGGTAAAACTTTTATATCTGTACACACATCTAAAATTACATAATCTGCTTTGATAATAAACTACATCTTACATATCAATGGCAGTACCCAAAAGGCTATAAAGAGGTAGATTTCTATTTCTCTAGCTTACCTCAGGGAGACTATGTCCAATTTGCAAGTAACACAGCAATTCAGACATAATTAAAGAAAAATTATAGTTGAGAGCACCACATTAGCTAAGACCCAGTACTTTCCCAGGGGCTCAAGTTACGTTGATCCTATGCTCTAATCAGGGTAAGTACTTGGAAAAAAAAAAAAAGGCAAGCCATGTTTATATTCTGACAACTTTTGATAAAGAGTATATAAAGGCTTAGATGCTAGAGTTAATGCCTAATCTATTATTCCATTTCTTTTTAACATGAGTTACTTTCTAAGATCAGTGATTTCACCACAACACAGTGTCCAATACATTGGGTCACTGGCACCAAGCCTGCAGACTTTCACAAAACTGGCAGACAAAGCTCTTATCTGGCATACAGAAAGGGCACTTGGTACTTTCCCTTTTCTGCCTTTCCTCACTCAAAATGCTGCAACTGGTGACAGGCTCACAGAATCATTAAGTGACCAGGGGAGACTGTGGAGAAAAGAGAAAGGGAAAAAAGGAGATGGAGGAGTTACTGCACAGCTGAAAGAAGTGGCTGGGGAAAGGAAACCGAAGGGGACGAGTTGGCAGCAGTATGTAATATGACTTCTGTACAAGGAGAGTCCATTTTTAGGTTCACAGTCTCTTCTTCCCAGTAGGAACCAGAAAAATCTCGCAGCCGTGGCTCCATCAGCCTCCTCACAAGTCAGCATCTAGAAAACACTGTTCTGCTTGAGGTGCAAGTCTTTTATCCTTACTTTTCCCACCTACAAGCTCAAAAACTCTCTTTTTGAAAAAATGGAAAGGGGGGATCTATAAATGGACGGGGATAATTTTCTAACTGCTTCCACGAGGCATCCCACAATCTACTCAGCTCCCACAAGACTGTCAAACTCATTCCAGCTCTGAACTATAGTAAACAGAAGGCAGCTTAACAACTTAATGCTGGATTTATACTACCAACCATTCTACAGAACCATCCCACTTCCAAATTTTTTTCATTGTTTTAACTTACTACTAAACCCACACAACCTACTTTACCACTTAAATGATAATTCCCACAGTCCTGCTACTTACACTAAAGAAAACTTATCTTTGAATGATAGGGTCTCCAGGTTTATCACTCTCTGATCCACCTAGATGCACACATGATCATCCCCTAGTAAGTATTTACGTAATCCCAGCCTCCACAGTATTTCACCACTCAGCCATCCCAGCTGGAATGCTTGCAACTGAAGCTTGTTTTCCATTAACACCTCTAGGATAATACTTGTGGTTATTCAGATGTCTCTCCTGACCTTCAGAAGTCAGACTTGCTCAACTTGGTATTCTAGAACACTACAATGAGTGTGCAGCCTTCATTCCAAAGCATTTGCCACTGATTACTCTTGATATACATAGCTGCAAACACAAGGCAGCTCAGATAACAGAAACCATCCAAGTAGGATTACACGAAGCTGCCTGTTGGCTAATTTACACTCTAATAAAGTACCTCTCTGTCCTGAAGAGGACAGTGTACAGATTTTAAAGGCAGAACAGCCTTTACCCAAGGTTGACATTTTTTTCCCTTTCAGTAAAGCTTCTTTAGGAAGTTCAGTACAGAGTCAACTATCTGGTTTCCTGTTTAGTGAAAATAACCTTCCCATTTGTATTTACATAAAGTTGACTATTTATATGCAATGCCATGTTCTAACAAAAACAAGATATCAAAAATCAGAAAACAGGTGAAGATGTACTAGAATAAAAGCACAAGCAAAGTTACTACATGAATTCAAACTATGAAAGCAGGAAAGAATGTTTCTTAGTTAAACAAGTAAAGACAGAAGATAAATCCACTAGCTGATAATATGAGCACATAGCTTAGGTACATTCATTGAAATATGCTGCTATCCCTTTGAAGAACATGACTTTCTCAGAACATGGCTATGTCTACTAAAGTTTGCTGGCCAGGGAATAGAGCTGTAAACCATTAATACCAATTTCTGCAGCAGAGTGCAAATGCTGCACCTTGGCTGGGCTGTCCCACCAGTCCAACATCACTGTACCAGGTATCTCCAGACACACCCAAGTCAAACATCAAATGCCTTTTTCCTGAGGGCTACACATAGTCCAGCTCACTGTATTTAAACTCATAAAATGCAAGACATTTAAGCCACAGATTCAGTCTCTAGAATTTTTTAGCTTCATTTCAGTTAAAAAACGTGTAAGAGCTTAGGACTCTGCTTCCCAATTCTCTGCAAGATAAAACTGCTTTACCTACAAGCACCAGCATAGGGTGGATTTGGTTTGGGTTGGGTTTTTTTATTTTGTTTTGTTTTTGACAAAACAGGTGTAGGAAGTGACACCTGATTCACAGGCATCTTGTCTGATAAGTTACCTGTCAAGGTATATGACTTTAGAGGTACAATAGATAGGTAATGATTGCCACAGAGCAGTGAATAATACTAAAAAGACTACAGAAGGAACTAAAGACATCTAAAGACATCAATTTCTTTTAGTTTTCAAATTCTGGACAGCCTAAAATGAGATGCAGTAAGTGAATCTTGAAAAAAAATTCACTTAGTAAAATTCATGAAAATAGTTTTCCTAAGTCTCACAAAGCCAATCAGTAAGTTCTATTTGATGACCACTAAACCAACCTATCTAAGAAGTTGAGCTGTTCAGGGGTGTGTTTAAGTGCACATGGAACTGAAAGAGACATAACATATATTTTCAGATTAGTCCAGTAATACTGAATCTGCTTTTTGTTCTGACAGGCTCATAGAACATAGCAGACAGACCCATTTCATGAGTTGAGCACTGTGCTGTATGCATAATATAAAAAGTACTTAAATTAAATGCCATAAAAAAAGAACATCTAGTGTAATAAAAACCTTAATTTGGCAATATAAAGTCTTCTTCAATGCAAGAGTAACTAGCTGGGTTACTTCTGTCCATCTCAGCATGGCAGCATGCTCAAAATGCCACTTTTAAAATTCAGCTTATCAAGTATTATTTCTCTGCAGGTATCCTCCTTTGTTTTCATAACCTACTCAAATATGGCCAACAATTACCTTGTTTAAACACATTTACCAGCTCTGAATAATGAGGGCAATATGAAGGATTACAGATTACTACAGAATCCAGAATTTAAAAAAAAACCCCTCAGACTTAATTAAGAACTGAAATTTTGTGGTCCACAGTTTTTCTATAATGACCATGTACAGACCATACACTCCTACAAACATGTCTGAACAACTTACAGTATTTCTTAAAAAAAAAAAAAGGTAAAAACCTACAGAAAAACGTAGCTCAACTGTAAAACATCTGCAAAAAATTCTCAGTGTATCTTTAATTTGATAATAAGCAGGTGTTATCATGTGTTCAAGTACCACTTGAAAATTCAACTGTTCACTCAAGATGTGTGGGCACCTTCCCAAGCAAGAGTCATCAACTAATCTAGGAGTAGTGAAAGTGGGTGTGGATGGACAATTAACAGGACCAAGCAAAGAACTAGAAAGCACAAGTTACTAGTAATGTATTAAATAAAAAGTTCACTGAAAAAATAGTTAAACAATACACAGACATATTTTTTCCCTTCTGAATGCATCAGCATCTCAGGAATTCCCAGTTTTGTCACTTGATAAAGAAGTACAGTCAGAATACCAGACACCATCCAAGTTTCATAAGCTCTGTCCTCAAAATCACTATGAAGTATCCAGCATATTTCTGACATTCTATGGTGGATAGGAATTCAGGTCAAGATATTCTATGATTAATATATTTCAAATGTTTATACTGAAAAAGGGAAGAAAACTTTCCAGTTTCTCTGCAGGGGAAGAGTTGTGTCCAGTAAGTGAACAAGTGCACGTTCACATTTTGTGATCAGCTGAAAACTGTGCACAAAAGCCAAATGTCAGTTTAACTGATGTTTCAACTTTCTTTTTGAAACTACTGACATTACCTTGACATGCAAAAGGGAGTTACTCTTTTCAAAATGCTTCACTGTATCTCAAGCCAGTGCCTTGGATCTCAAGGCATTGCTCTTCCTTGAATCAGTCCATGTATTTTGGGGAGTGTGTCTCTGCTGTTTTGAGTTTTGAAGGGCTGTGGGGTGGGCTCAAGAACTGTTTTATACTAACCAAGTTGCTGGTATTAATTCTGTGCACTCGTTAACTTTGTGTGAACCTTCCCTGGACTCAAAGGGCACCTTAAATTAACTCACACAAGAACCCTCAATATGAACTGGCATGTGGAAGAGCTCTGATCTGCAACCAGGATCGTTTGAAACCTTCATATTCCTTCCAAGTTGAAGCGTTACAGAAATAAGCACATTCTGCACCACTGGGGAAGCAATAATGCCAATTAATCTAATACACGGTTTATTATTAAAAAGAATTAATAAGGATTTGTAGCTTAGTTTCAGCAATTATAATTGTCCTACTAAGTTTGTATTTCAGCATTGAATAGTGTGGCTGGTTCAGTCTAGTTCATTGCATTTACGATAACAAGTTGTATTTTATATTACCAAACAACAAAGATTTTGAAAAATTTCTATTCTGAGCAGTATATTGTGTGGCATCCAACTTTCAGAAGAAAGTTAAACAGACAAGGTTTCTCAGTGATGGCATATTATACATTCATTTGTAGAATTACTGAGTCTGCTGTGAAAAAAGGTAGCTTTGGATTTAATTCCAGTAAAATTCCATTCCATTTAATTCCATCATTTCAGTATCTAGTTCATTTTTAAACTGTCAGCCCATAGTAAAGTGGTCCCTTTAACTTGGTATCAATATGTAATATTTGAACTGTGTTTTTATTTTTTCCTTTTTCAACAGAAGGCTACTACGAGATACAGTTCTTAAATCCAAACAGCCTACTGAAAAGAACAGATGCTACTTACACACTCCTAAAACACTGCTAGCTGCCAGCCGTTTTCTGGACAATGGAACTGTAAGTTTGACGAATGCTTATCTGGCATATGTCAGCACTGCCATGGAAGAGGCTGGTACTGCAGCCTCCCTCTAGCACTGCTGCTTAGCTCTGCACTCTTTCTTCTTACAGCAAATTTGCCTCTGCACTGAACAGAAGAACCAATTAACCTCACTGGAAAATAAGCAGCCAGATCCCTTTCCCATCCTGAGTGGCCACGTGAGCAGCAGGTGCTTCCTTTGGCACACACCAAAGATTAAGTTCAGAAGTTCCAACTGGTCACAGACACAGCCTGAGAACCACTGGCCCAGCCTCACTCACTGCTGCCAGCAGAGCAGGGCAGTGAATGTTAGGACAGCTTTTCCATTGTTCCCTGCCTACCAAATGCAGCCATTTCATCAGAATCCAAATCAAAATACAAGACTGTCATCTCAGTCTTCATAAGTAGAAGCTGTTTACTGATTTATTACGTTAAGGGGATGCAAGCTGGACAGCTGGGTGCCATAAACCACTACACCTGAACAAATCCTAACAGATCATTTGGTAAAAGGCCATTCAAAAAAGATTTCAGAATCTCAACTCTCATGTTGATTGAATAACTTTAAGTTTCTGTATTTAAATACCACAGCACTTTAAATAGTATCTAAATAGTTTGAGTGTTTTACAAAAGCTTTATTTCCTACCTTCACACAAAGTAACTCAAATACTTGATAGAAAGGTTTTACTTTTGTCCTTCTCAGTGATAACATAAATCACTTAGTTATTCACAATAAACCAGCTGCAACTGCAAAAAGCCAATCCTATTTATACAGCTTCTCAAACTGCTACACACCTTCAAAGCAAACAGACTCTGTGAAGCAAAACTCAATTCACTTGATCCTTCCTTCATATTTCAAGCAAAATGAAAATATTTTGTAAGAACACATCCAAATTGATTAACAGGAACTTTGAACTAAATTTACATCCCGTCAACTACCCTCTCTTTGGCAGGAAGCATTAGATGTACCACAGGACACTACCAAAATCCTGAATTATGGACTAGTTTGACCTTACAGTCAGTTTCCAGTCAGCCTCCTTAGTTAATAATGGATTTGTGCCTCAAACCATAGGGATTTAGGATCAATTCCACATACAAACAACATGAATAACAGTAGCTGTTATCAAAGTATTTATAAACCTGATTGACTAAAATCTGGTCTCCTCTGTGAAGTAAGAGCAGAGATTTTTTTAGACCTCATTATCCTGGGTGTAACTGCCATTTTTACAGGAGAAGGATGTTCAACCCACCCTCACACCACAAAGAGAACTCAGAGGCTAAGCTAGCAGCTCACTCTTACAGAAGATTATTATAGATCTTTACCAGTGACAAGATGAACCTGCTCAAGTGGCCTGACATGTGGCCTGCCCCCAGAAAGAATGGTCTCATCCTTCTTATATCACTCCTTCAAGTCACACTGATTTTTTTTTTCAAATAATTTCTAGACAGATTAGTTCCCAGCTGCTATTCCTTGCATGGCTTCAACATCAGCAGTGTTAGCACAAGGATGATGCTGGGAATGTGGTTAGGCCTGTTTCTCTCTGCAGCAGGGCACACTTCAGTGAGCCAAAATTATCCTCCAGCCTGCAGCTTAGAAGTGGCAGCATTAAACTCCAACTTCACTGCCTTGCAACCTTGCTGGAGATTAAAAAGTAGAGAGGTTTACACTGTGAGGAACCTCTGAAGCATTCTACTCTGCAGTCTTGTTTATTAGAACAATTTAATAGGCAAAACTAGAGACTGCCAGTGAAGTTACA